>NC_056525.1:87785341-87798078 GCF_019175285.1 Sceloporus undulatus
TCTGAATACAGTTTTGATTTTATTAGCTTAGGTCAAAAGTTTCTGCTTGTCTAACATAGATATGCTGTGTTGGTTGACAGCATGGCTGTGGTTGTGGTTCATGTGTACGCAATGGTGGAAAAGAGTTAGATGTGAAGTGTAGCATTGTTCAGAAAGGCCATTGTCTTTTCTGCATATGTAAAACATTTTTATAAGAGTCTATTGGTAAAATATTTTATGGCCTGGTTAAAGAATGTAAAACAGGATGTTTACGTATGTTCTATAGAACTTATTATCTAGAAGTGTTAAAATTTGGCCATTTAGGGAAGAAATTAATTGTCAGTATTTCTGTGGTAAGTCCAGTCCTTACATGGGGCTGAGTATGCAAAACATGGCCATGGAAGAAAAAAAATGGATGCATCCTCTTAGGTACATGGTTGATTTTAATTGCCACAATTAAAGAAAAGCCCTTCTGAAAGAGAGAGGACAATACAAAATTACCATTTCAGCAGTTGCTGCCTGCATATGGAATGTCACTGATTCTAAAGCTATACATAATTCTATAAGTATTAGTATATTAGTACACAAGCAGCTACAAATACTGCTCGTGAGCAAAATTATATAGTTTGCAACAGACATTTAATAGCCCTTACTGTTTTAGGCAGCTCTGGAGCTTTTAGGTTATTAGGGTTAACAGTGGCAACAGTTTGACCTTTCAAGGCAACCCACTGGACTTACTGTAGGTCATTCATATGAAGAACAGTTTGGTGGAGAATTACAGAGGAGAATCAGCTTGCATTTATGACCTACAGTTTTAAGTGCTAGGTACCCTAGTAGCTTGGATGGTCTTATTTAGAATTGGTTGTGTAGTGATGTTTTTGGAATTGTTGGTATGTATAATTATAAAGTGAAGCTTTGGTCTTTGGGCTATTGAGATTGTGTGCTTTCACTTTAGAGTATGTGATGTAATTATTTTCATAGTGTACTTCTGATAAATGGATTGAAAAATATTGGTGATTTGATCCTTTCTAATGAGGTGGGGCTTTCCTTTAGTTTTTTTTTTAAAAAAAGAAATGTTGTTTCTGTGTTCATTAATTGAGTAAAAGTGTCAACAGGCTGGAGTCTCATCTTTGTTGTAGGGATTTTATGTGACATTTAATAATTACATATAACACTGGAATTAAACATGGAAAAGTGATAATCCAGTAAAAAGTTTAGTGCAAAACTATAGTCCCTAAAATAATTGGCATTTTTTAATCTTTGTACACCTGTTGACTCAATTGTTCTAAGGTGATTTTTCAAATAATCCATTGAATTCATTAAAATTGTTCAAAGTATCATCTTAACAAAGCCCTGCTATAGTAATATTAAATGTTTAATCAATACCTTTCATCAAAACAGATGATTATAAAACCTTCACTGAAACTATGGCTGCAATATAATATTGTTGGGGAAAAGAATAAGAAGTAATCAGTTGTCACACACACAGACACACAATTATATAATTAGTGATATTAATAATAATCAAAGTTTTACACACACACATATATAGGGATCATTTTAGTTAAAACTCTTTCACCGTTTAATCTTGTATCATAACCTTGTTCTTAAATTTTGACTTTTTTTTAAAAGCTAAAAAATAATTATTATATATTTAATTACAGTATTTTGCAGTATTTTGGAAGGTATTTTTGTGCGCTGTTCATTTGAAAATGTAAAACGCTTATATTTTAACTCCTTATTTTTCCACAGTTTTACTGTATCACGCATCCCATCCGTTCTGTGTGTTGTAGAGAACATTTCAGTAATGAAACATTATTAGGCAACCCTCATTGTTTGTATATGCAAGAGAATGGTTGTGGTTTCTTTCTTCTTCTCCCTGCTATACCCAGAATTCTTTGTCCCAACTGAACATAGGCCAAGTTGATAGTGATTGGTTCTTGCAGAGCTGCAGTAATGGCAACTTATACTGTATGCGCAACAAGAACATGATGAAACAAAGTCTTGGAGGCCCTTTGTTTTCAGTTATTCTTGATTTTATGTAACGCATTTACTGCCTTTTTAGATATGGCAAGCAACTTGCCAGCATAACTGTATAAAAAATAGGTCAGTTGGTCAGCTTACATATAGCTGAGTTAAAAAGCATTTGCTATAACCCAAAAGCTCTACATGCAAGGAACAATGTTTTTATCTACTTAAAAGTTTTGAAAAGTTGCCAGTATTGGCAGGGGAGGGGGTTCTGACTCCAAAATGTGCTTTCAGATACATGCCAGACTGTTGTGGCTTTCCACTCAATGTGCCATTATTTTGTACTGATCCAAGATATTTTAATTCTCAGGGATTTCTGATATAAGATGCACCTTTATTCCTTAAATGCGTATTTGTAACTATTGCTTTGTGACCTTTTATTTATTGCCTACCTCCTACCTAGGAGTGTGACATAGTTGCAAGATGAGAAATAATGCTTCTTTTGAAATCACAAACATAAATTATTTTCATAAGAAAATGGCAAAGAAACGGGGGGGGGGGGTCTAAATTTTGGCTGACAAATATGTATATAGAAGGAAAATGAGGAATATCACAATTTTCAAAGCAAGGAGGTGGCTAAATTCAGGTGCACTGAATTTGTGTATTTGATTGAAATTTTAACATAAAAAACCAACAACAGGGTGAGCTGTGTTATTCTAAATTTTGGGTTGCTTTTCTTCTTTCAGTTCTCCAGGCCATGTATTAAATGACTAGTTGGAAAACTCTTGTGGGAGTGTAACATCAAACTAATTTATGACCAGTCCTCTACCAGATGATCTGTATCAGGATCTGCAATATACTAGGCACGTGGCAAGGTCACCATTTAAGTTGTTAGGGTCATAACCTTCGCCACCAGGCATTTGACCTTTGAGATAAAGTTAACCTTTGTTCATTAGTAGGCACTCAAGCGAGAACTTCCTTGTTTGTTACTGCAGCAGAACAACTCCAGCTTCCATAGTCACATTGTAAAAAAAAGAAAGAAGAATTCTAAGCTCAAGTATTAGGTTCTGTGAAAGGTTAAAAGATTTTTCTGGGTTCTTTCTTTACTTGCCTTTTTTTGGTGAGGGCAGCGTGGAGTGAGAGGCCTTTTCTAATGGACAAAACTAGCTTGTGTTTTGTCAGTCAGACAACTAATATTTTTTTGACCGTGATTTTAAAAGAAAAAGGGTTTACTCAGAAATAAGCCTCGCTGTCTTCAATGGGTGTTACGCCGTAGTAGGTGTATTTAGGATTGCAGTCTTAAGCTGGCACAAAATATCTTAAAAACAAAAAACTGCACAAGGACATTTACAGATATGAAATTAATTTTTTAAAAATTGACTATGGTATATTATTTGAGTGGGCTGTTTTCTATAGCTCTTTACTTTTAAAAACTGAGTCCAAAGTAGTGCCAAGGCCAATTTAATTTTGGTAAACTGTTAAAATCTCTTTAGTTCTGGAGATAATTACTTCGTGGTAGAACACACATCTTTTCTTAAACCAAAAATAAACCAATACTCTGTAGTACTGTATTTTAGAGCTGGATAATATTTGCCTCTGTGTGTGTGTGTATGTCCATTGAAGGCACACACATACATATACAAGTCACCTGTTGACTTATGGTGACCCCATGAATTTTGTGAGGTTTTCTTTGGCAAGGAATGCTCAGGTGGTTTTGCAAGTTCCTTCCTCTGAAATACAGCCTATAGCACCTGGTATTTGTTGGTGTTCTCCCCTCCAACTACTAACTAGACCTGATCCTGCTTAGCTTTCAAGATGGGATTTGGTGCCTTCAATATGTTTAGGCCTGTAGGCTAATACAAATACAGCTTCTATAATGGATGAGATATTCACCACAATGAAGCATAATAATGAAGCATCCTTCGTTATATGAGCACAGCATTATAAGTTCTTGGTGATTGTTCTTAGACTCTGGAACTCTCTGCCAAGGGAGATTAGATTTTCTTTCCTGTTGTCCATTTTTATTCAGGCAAATGTTTTGCTTGTAGATCAGTCTATGTCTGAAAGCAGTCTAACCAGTTTAGTGCTTGGCTAAGTTTTTGAAAATGTGTATTTTATTTCAGTACTGTTATGCATAAAGGCCAGGTATAAAACAATAAAATAAAATAAATCCTTACATATATACTTGGATGCCTTTGCAGTGTCTATGGTTGCATCCCTTTGTTTTGAATATGACATGTTCTCTTAAATGACACTAAAAGTATGCAATAAAAATGATCATTGTTGTATATCATTATGATAACAATTACAGACCATTTGATATTTAGAAGTAAAGTGAAAGCTGTTGTAACAAATAGTGCAATATTCACTGTTCTTGAAAAGGACACTGTTTTAACCATATAAAATATTTCTAATCTCATCAAATTATTTCCATAATTGTATAATTGTATCAATGTTTTGTAATCATTTAGCATTATAAAAAGTTTTTTCCCCCTGATCAAGTGTTTGCTATTTACTTTAAACCAAAGGACAGCAAATACCTTTTCTTAGACAGAATAGGTTATCCTTGGTTTGTAACTGCCATTATGATTCTATCATATGATACTACAGTTATCCAGTATTTGCTGTTTAACCGGATGGCCATGCAGACAAACTGAGAAGCTGCTCCCTCTGCTATAAAGCAGGTGTGGGGTCACAATGGTTTTTATGCTGCCCCAAATTTATTTATTTATTTATTTATTTATTCAAATGATTTGAGTTGAATAGAAGAAGGCTCACTGCAAACATGATGCTATTCCATTCTGAATGTAATCTGTAGCATGAGGTATGATGGATTTCCAACATCTGAACCATACGATGTGTTGAATTTAACTTCCATTGATTAACTTGCAGATGCTATGGAACTCCAGGTCTCATAATTTCTGACAGTTAGGGGCTGTGCAGCAGCCTCCATCTTCCCCAGACTGGGGCCACATCACGGCCCCGATCTGGACTTTCCAGGACCCAAAAAGGAGCTGCAAAAAGCTTTAAGGTGCTCCTTTGGTGCTGCGTTGTGTAAACACAGTGCCAGAGGAACACCATGACACCATGCAACATGTGGAGAAGCACACAGCATCATGCCATCATGGAGGTGGAGTCGGGGTGTGCATCATATGGACACCACGCCCTGACTCTCCTCCCAGGCCAGCCTTAATGGCCGCTCTGCACAGCCCTTTAATCATGATCTTTACTCCTAACAACAGCTGGAAAGCCACACATTTCCTGCCTCTCCTTCAAAATATTAAGTACAGTGGACCCTTGTTATACACTGGGGTTTGGTTCCAAGATCCCTCGTGTATAAAAAAATCCATGTATGCTCAAGTCCCATTAAATAGAATGACATAGCAAAATGGTGTCCCTTATAAAAAATGGAAAATCAAGGTTTGATATTTGAAATTTATTCTTTTTTTGAACATTTTCAAACCATGGATGCTTGAATCTGTGTATAAAAAATCTGTGTATAAGAAGGGCCGATTGTACACTGAGTCTGTGTTCCCATGCACACTTACCTGGGAGTAGGTAACATTGGATTCATGTTGATTAGACATATGTAGGATTGCACTGTAGATCCTCCATAACTTGATATTATATTATTCAGATAGCCTCATCACCCAGCCTCACTGTGCTTCTCCAGCAAAACGCTGGGCATTATATGAACAGTTCTTATTTTGATGTGATAATTTAAATATTTTGAATGCTCCACAGAAAGTGAAATCTTCATGGGGCTATAATTACCCTATAGAGTTCTATGAGAGTAAAGGCTGTCCCACTCTTTATAGTTGCAGAGTGTTTCATTTATAAAATAGGATTCTCTACATAGAGCCTTCCTTACCACTGAAGAGAACGAGACAGCTTGGTAGTGTAGATATTGATGTTTATACCACACAGAGGCCTCACATGTGTGTTTGAGACATTCCTGAAACAGCTGGTTATGCATTATCATGTGCTTAAACCTTATTGATTTCAGTGGGGTTACACCATGCCCACCTTTTTCTGGATTATGCCAGATATGTATCTGTCAGAGCAGAAGAATATATTTGATCTGATATGTGAATGTTTTTGTGATGCGCACTCTCTTATCACTGCCACCAAAATAAATACTTATGTGATTGTGAGTCTCCAATCTGAAGCAGACTCTTTTAAAAGGCTTCTGTTTAAACTACTATGCAATAATGATGGTAACATGGATGTGATTTAAAACTGTAGACAAGCTTTTATGAAGATAAAATCTAAACTTTATTAAACAAATGTTTCCAACAGATGTTACTTGAATAGTTTTGAAATAAGCAAGTATTTCTTAGTACAGTTGGTAAGATTGTTTTTTTGAATGTTAACTTCGTTACAAAATCTCAACTCTCCACAGAGTTTCAATGGAGTTTATCACACAGGTCACTTACCGCTGCCAAAACGTTGCCCAGGTGTTTCCCAAATGTTTCAGGAGCGCCGGAGGTGGGATCATCTGTCGCGCTACTGAAACAACATTGGAGGCTTCCTGCTTCCCTTCCATCATGGAAGCATTTGTGGGGAAGCCTCAGAAAAGCCATTTTTATTAACAGAAGGGAAGCCTCCAATGATGTTTCAGTAGTGCAACGAATGATCCCACCTCCGACCCTCCTGAAACGTTTGGGAAACACTTAGGCAATGTTTTGGCAGCGGTAAGTGCCCTGTGTGATAAACTCCAATGTTACTGGTTATCAATGACACTCTCACACACTGTCCTTTCCTGCTTATTCTCCTAAATCTACAAACTAATAGTATTGCCACTCAGGCTAACTTTTATAACTCCCTCACTTGGAGTATTTATCTGGTTTAAAGTTCCTCACTCTACACATTAACCACAGTTCCCTCTCTGGAACACTTAAAATCTACCTCCTACTCTGGGCTCGGCAGAACCCAATCTGAAACCCTATCTTGTTCCTGCAGAGACTAAGATCCGAAAGCCCAAGATCTACTCCATCTGCCTTCCTAAATTTTGGGGTGTAATTTCTCAGTCTTATACCTGAGACACTTGCACCCAAAACTCTCCAGTCACATTGCTGAGGGTCAGGTTTAGGAATCATGGATTTGTAAAACTCAGTAGCAAATTATTCCAATGACCCTTCCATTCACACATGATCAGAACTAGAGCTTGTAAAAGTTACTTTTGTGTTAAATCTGCAATATTTGCTGTCCAAAGTGTTGAAGATCCTGTATCCAGAACCAGGATCTGGTTCCAGGACTCCATGTTAGAATTATTGCTCTACAGTACACTGCAGAAAGGGATATGTATTCATCAGGATTTTCTGTTTTGGCAAGTTGAGGGGACAATTTCTTTGGCTAGCTGTAGCAGACTGTAGTTGACAGAAGAAGGATTTAGATGGGGACAACTGCATTCATTCCTCCTGCTGCTGTAATTGAGATGGTAAGCATCCATGCTAATTTGAATCCTAACGGTAGTGGAACTTATGAGTGTTTGCTATATCATGAACTGTTGGCACCAGTTCAGTCATGTGGCTAAGCTTTCTCCACAACAGAAACAAATAAAGCTGAGCAGCATGTAGGCTTTTAATATTTTTTAGAATACTTCCAGGTGTTTTCAGGGGGGAAAAGTATTGCATGGTTTAAATACTGTTTCCTGTATCCCGAAATAGCAGATGCACTTAATCAGTAAGAAAAGAAGGTTCCTAGTGTAAACATTGTGGGAAGAAATTCTTTGAGTGGAGCCCACTGAATTTGTAGTCATAAGGCTAGCTCACCAGTTCAAAAATTGCCAGTGCTGTGGGCTATTTATTTATTTGCTTTATAGCCCGCTTTTCTCCCAACATGGGATCCAAGGCAACATATAACATTTTAAAAACACAATACAATAAAAAAACTTAATAAAAAAGTTAAAAGACAATTGAAATTTCTATTTAAAACACATTTAAAAACAGCATTAAAAACAAATTCAGACAAGGCCTGGATTTCTCTTAGGTTACTGTATTTTTATATTTCCCTTCTTTTACACTCATGATGAATAGCATTAATTTAAATCTATATAAGGCAAGTGTGGGAGAAACCACAATCTTTGTTGTGGTCAGTGGTGTACACAGCAGGGTTGGAAGTTTCACATGATTGAGGACTGAAAGTAGACTCTAGGAGACTTAAAACATCATGTCAGCCTTTTCTAAGACTTTTGTAAGACTCTGGTAAACTCTAGTACTTCACAGTGTAAGTAATTACTATTACGTATTGTGATATCTGTTTATTGCCCCCACTCTAATTTTAAGTGCAAAAATGACAACAGAAACTAACCCATGCAAATTCTGCAAAAACCAACCATCCCTACAGCATAATAGAGCCCACAGTTACACCAAATTAAACTAACACAACCAGTCTGTAATTTGAAGCAGTGATGCCATCATTTTACAGATGATTTCCTTTGCTCCAAGGCATAAGTGTGATGTGTTCCTTGCAGCCTGTCTCACTGATCAACATATCCCTGACATCATCTGGCCTTTTTGTTATTTTGACCAACTTGTAGGATTAGACCCAAATTGGGTCTTGCTGATGAGATCTATATTGGTATTGTTTTTGAGGGATTTTATACCAAGCATGGGCCATGACAAGTTCCATTGGGTTAATCAGGGTGGATCTGTGCAGTGTTACAGGAGAGTAATCACTTGTTTTGACTGGTCGGAGTGGTATTGCAGCTATCTAGCTTTCCCCAAAAGCAGCTCAGTCGAGGAAGCTTGGGTCTCCAGTGTTCTGGTTCATGTCCATGTGAAGAGGGCTCAGAATACTGTGGATGAGATCTGTACAGGCTTTACATGGCTGTCCTTCAAGCAGTGCCATGCAACATTCAAACATCAGTGGTGCTGCAATGTCAGTTGCAACTGCTTTACTGTTCCTTGGGCATTAAGGTCTAAGGTTTTGTGCTTCTGTGCACAGAGATTAATTATAATGTAAGGTGGTGTAGTGATTTGAGTATTGGACTATGATTCTATAGATCAGGCTTCAGTTACCTGCTTGAGCATAAAAACCCACTGGGTGACCCTTGGGCAAGTCACACTCTCTCAGCCTCAAAGGATGGCAATTGCAACGCCCTGATGAAGAAATTTGCAAATAAAACCCTATGATAGGTTCTTCCTAGGGTAGCTATACTTGTATTCACATTGTTACATTTTAAATGCTTTTAAATTATTATTTTCAATTAGTGTCCTTTTTAATAGGACAGTTTATTTTACATTTTACAAAACTTTTATACCATTATGATTAATTTTGAGCTGTACTGTATTTTAATCAGTGTTGTGAGCCACATTGGGTCCCATGTTGGAAGAAATGTATGTATAAATAAATAAATGGCGGGAAACATGGCACCTCCTGACATAATTCTTCTTTTTGAATAATTTGCTGAACAGACACTGAGGAAACAAACAATAATGACAGGCTAAAGTGGTTGTTTCCATACATTCAAGAGAGCAGGAGATAACTATATTGATATGAGTTATTTGTCATGTCATTTCACACAAATTTGCAAAAGAGAGGTTGGATAAATTTGGGAAAACATTATTATGGATAGGAATTAGAAATGAACAGCCGATCCTGCATACATTTATGACCTCTAACTCAAATCCTCCCTCATTCCTTTTTTTTCTGTTGGAATAAATTCTGTTATTAAGATACATTAAATCTTATGTTAGTAAGACTTTTCTTACCATTTATTGGTAACAATACGATCATAAATTATTGGGCTGTTAAGTGATTGCCAGTTTGTATAAGATTGTGGTACATGTGTGAATTTGCTGGACCATTTCCATAGTTTACTCTTTCTTGGTAATGTCTCTATAAATTTAAGGGAGAATAGATTAGGACTGTGATGTCATCCATACATGGATTACTAATTTTGTATTTCATTTTTCATCTTATTTACTTTGGTCTTGAACCAGAAAGATGATTTAAAGTCCCACACAGTGAATCTAAGTCCATACAAAATGAATGTGATAATGGTGGAGAGTCTATGTGATCTGGAGTCTGCCTGTTCTAATGGGATTTTGTTGTCACTAATAAGGCAGGTTATAGTTTAGGAGTGCTCTTGGATCTGGCTTTGTTCCTGGAGGCACAGGTGGAAGTCTTGGACAGAAATGCTTTTTATCAGTTTCAGTCAATATTCCAGCTGTGACTGTTTTTGTGCAATAATCATCCTTGTCTATGTAAACTTAAAGGATTGAGAATTGAAATATTGACAGAGTTGGTCTCTCCTTGTGGTGCCTTCACATTCTCTGTTGTCTGGGTGGGGAAGCACAGTAGGACCTTTCTGATAGTGGTACCCCATTTTGGGATGCATATCCCAGGAGGGCTCTTTTGGCACCTGTGCTGCCATGTTTTCAGTGTTCTCATGTTGTTGTCATTGTTGCTCTCCTAAGCTTTTTTCTATCTTTCAAGACCCTTAATGTCACTGTAGGTTGTTTTAGCTCTCTTGTTTTGTATCCACTGATCTCATAAGTTTTTGTTTTCTTATATGATTGTTTTATTTTCCTTTGTAAGTTGTAGTGTTTTTCACTGTCAGCATCTTTGAAATTTGAAAATGTATGGTGGTGTTGGTAGCAGTGATAGCAGCAGCAAATCAATGCTATACCATACATACGTAACTAAATACTATGTGTACTAATCATGGTGGTGCCTTTGAAAGTTGTTCAGAAATGACACTTAATGCCAAATATGCTTCTTTGTATAGACTCAGATGATAAGCACTGTGGCTAAATATGTGAATTATGTAGATTATAAATACACTTGTGAGACTAACAATACAGAGTGGGAAGGGATGGTAATCATGTGACACTTTAGACATTGTTGGACTTCAAATCCTAGAGATCCTAGGTAGTGAAGCCATTGGTGAGGAATGTTGGAAAATGCATGATTATGATATCTGAAAGATTGTGTGATTCATTCCCTTGCTTTTTGAGAAGTGTTTCTACTCAGGGATTAAATAATCAATAGAAATATTAAATTGATGCATATGCTTCTGTGTATGTGAGACACAGGAGAAGGAGAACTGGGGAGAGAGAGAACATATTTCAGGTGTGTGCAGCAAGAGTAAAGCCCTGAGGTTTGTGGTAATGAGCCTTAGAAGCCTGCCAGTTACATAGTGAGAAAAGGGAGAAGATCCTCTTTCCTTTTTCCTTACATATTCCTACATACTGGAGGGATGAAATCAATGTTTTACCTAAATTATACATTGCCTCAGCTGTAATCCCACCACCCATCACATGCTATTAGATGCTTGAGTAGGCCAGTTTCTGTCTTTGCCCTCTATTTCCCTTTTTGTTTTTGTTTAAAATAGACACCTTAGTCTTCTCTGTCCCAGCATCTGTTGAGAATGTGAGACCATAAACACATTTTTCATGTGGATGTCAAGTAGAAGAGGTTCTTCTGCTGCAGTCATTTGCCTTGAACATGTGGCATGAGGGAGCAGTGCTCCATTGCAGTCTTTCAACATCCGGAGGTGGGTCATAAGTTCCCCTCCTCCGTTTTGACTCTTTTCCTCTTCCTTTCCTTTCCATCCTCCCACTTTTCCTCTCATGAGCCATAAAAATGTATTGAAAGAGCTTGGCACAGTCTTGTAAGAGCATGTGCCAGAATATGGAACATGAGGTTGTCCATTGGTCTATGTAGTCCACTACTGTCAACTCTTAACTGTTGTTGACTCTCCAATGTTTCAAACATGATTTTTTCATAGCTCTTTTTACAAATGTCTGGTAGTATCTCCCATCCAGGATTTGTTGAGACCTGATCCTGTTTGAAATCAAACAAGAATGTGTTTGGTGGTATGTAAGCTTACACAAAGCACAGAGGCCAGGCTGGCAGGTGATCTGGGGGCAATGGTTTTAAAGATATTTTCCCCCATCCCTCCCACATAAAGACAAATGCTTCTTGTCTTGGAATCCTTTCATTTAGAAGTCTTCCTGCTGGTCAGCTATGTCCCTTTTCTGGCTCTTTCCTTCTTGAATCCAAGTGGTTGTATTTATGTATTTGTTCACTATTGATATTTTCAGAGATTGGTAACTTGTTGGGTAAACATATCATGTTACTGATGCACTGTGGTAGTATCAGTTAATAAATCCTACAGGTAATTAAGGGCACTTAAACCTTGTTCAAGTGGGTGGTATTCAAGTAACCTAACTAGCAGAATGTCATCCCAAATCCTTTATTATTTCAATTACTCCTTCAGTCTTTTGCAAGTTGATGGTATAGACTGATGGGGTTTCGTTGCTGCTTTAGGCCTAAAACCCCAGTACTGTATTTAGAAGTCACTTTGTAATACCTTACAGAACATAATCAAATAAAAGGATGAGCCAGTCCAGTCCAGTCCAGTAACAGTTTGCCAAATGGATTGTAGATGTAGTATTTAAAGTCATGCTGCCTCATCTGATTTGCCAGTGAGCTGTTTTTTTCTCTTCAAAATTAGTTTCTTCCATGTGGCAACTATAAATTACGGCAAGAATTAATAGATTTAATTTTCAATTGATTTATTTATTTTATTCATTTCATTTCTGTGCCTCCTTTCTCCCAGAAAGGGATCTGAGGTGGTTACAAAATAAAATCCATTTAAAAAAATTATGATAAACATAATAAAATAATAATAATAATAATAATAATAATAATAATAATAATAATAATATTTATTTGTATACCGCCCTGTGGCGAACCAATCCGGGCGGTTGACAACAGTGATTATAACAGAGAAAAATATAAAATTAAAAACATTATAATCCCTCCCCTCCTTATAAAAG
>NC_056525.1:87799751-87897056 GCF_019175285.1 Sceloporus undulatus
GGTGGTCTTGTAAGCTTGCACAAGCACAGAGGCCAGGCTGGCAGGTGATCTGGGGGCAATGGTTTTAAAGATATTTTCCCCATCCCTCCCACATAAAGACAAATGCTTCTTGTCTTGGGATCCTTTCATTTAGAAGTCTTCCTGCTGGTCAGCTATGTCCCTTTTCTGGCTCTTTCCTTCTTGAATCCAAGTGTTGTATTGTGTGTATTTGTTCACTATTGATATTTTCAGAGATTGGTAACTTGTTGGGTAAACATATCATGTTATGATGCACTGTGGTAGTATCAGTTAATAAATCCTACAGGTAATTAAGGGCACTTAAACCTTGTTCAAGTGGGTGGTATTCAAGTAACCTAACTAGCAGAATGTCTCCCAAATCCTTATATTTCAATTACCCTTCAGTCTTTTGCAAGTTGATGGTATAGACTGATGGGGTTTCGTTGCTGCTTTAGGCACAAACCCCAGTATTTAGAAGTCACTTTGTATACCTACAGAACATAATCAAATAAAAAGGGAGCAGTCCAGTAACAGTTTGCCAAATGGATTGTAGATGTAGTATTTAAAGTCATGCTGCCTCATCTGATTTGCCAGTGAGCTGTTTTTTTCTCTTCAAAATTAGTTTCTTCCAGTGGCAATTATAAATTACGGTAAGATTATAGAATTTATTTTCCATTGATTTATTTATTTTATTCATTTCATTTCTGGCCTCCTTTCTCCCGAAGGGATCTGAGGTGGTTACAAAATAAAATCCTTTAAAAAATTATGATAAACATAATAAAAAAATTAAAATCTTGCTAAAAATAGCAAAATAAACATAAACATACAAAAGCTTTTTTAAAAAAATCTAAAGCACACACTTACCTAAAGCAAAACAATCCTTTGTTTTGTATTGGGAAAAAATGCTTAGATATTTTATTTATTTTATTTAAAATTTTACTTTGCCAATATGAAAATTTGACTGCAGCAAGCCCATCATATCAGTGCGTTAGCTATTGTGTGGACTGGAGCTCCTCCAGATTCCCCACTTCTATTAGTCAATGGTGGCATGCACCCAGGGCATGCTGACACAGGCATGTGTATGTCACCACCTGGTGGTGAGAGACTCACCCACCCAACATTTTGGTGCAGCTCAATGTATCTTATCTGACTACTGCCAGCAGTTATGTTAAGGTGATGACCACTATCCCACCAATTCTACACTGTGAGACGAACTCAGGAATCTCTTAAGTGTCTCCTGCCTATAACTCTCTTTAGATGTCAGCCCTCTGGTTTCAAATTTTTTCCCCAGCTTGGCACCAACTATTCTTTGATACCCACGCACACACTATCTAATGTGTCCAACCTAAAAGATTTTCTCAATGTTGGTAGCATTTTTATGTGTTATTGAAATCACTTCAGACAGCTGCTGTTGAAACAAAGTAATAAATTTACAATTTAGGTTGAATACAGTATAGCCTTTAGTGGATGGTGTTCCCAATGGACGGTGTATAATACTGTATTGTTACACAGCTTAACAGTTTCTTTAGCTTATTTTTGTAATTGTTCTTATAGCTTTATTATGTTCCGTTATAGACTAAGTTCTCACAGAATCTTTATTAATTTTTGTATCTTATAACCCTTCTGGTTACCTGTGACTTCACTAGTCACCAAACACTGTCTCCTGCAGGACACTACAACAATATAATAAGGACACTCTCTTCCCTTTCTTGCCCTATACAGACGGCCCTGAAAGGCTGGCCTGTGGTGGAGTCGGGGTTCAGCGTCTTGATGCCACGTGCCCTGACTCGACCCCAGGGCATCATACAGATGTGCTGCCACACTTATGGTGCCCTTTGGAAGGCTCCTTTTGTGCCCTCCAAAAGTCTGGATCGAGGTCATGGCATAAGGTTGCGCGGCCCCAATCTGGCCAGGATTGCTCCTTGGGGCAGTCTGTAGAGCCCTGAGATACTTAAAATCCTTTTTAATGCCCCTCACAGCAGCCTAACCTAATCTCAATGGCTCTCAGGGCACATTAAACATCAACACCTTTCTAACCTGCCTCTCCCTCCTTATTCCTCCTGGGAGCAGTCCCCACCTTTTCCTGGCTTCGCTCCCATTGTCTAGTGTCAAGTTCTAATCTGCCTGTTGTCTCCACACTACCCATTGGATTATTGGTCTTGAGCTCCTACATTTTTTCCCATTTGCGCAGTGAGGGGAGATGGGAAGGACTCACTGTATTTGTTGAAATTGGTTAAAATGTTTTAAATGAAGTATAATTCCAACAGTGAGTAAAAGCAATTTACTATTAGATTTAAACTAAATTGAAGCAGTTTCTAACCACAATATCACTATAGAGCTGATCAGTAATTAGACCTGTAAGGTTTTAATAAAAAGCCAACTTGATGCCATGATGAGGCCAATGGAAGGCATTCCATGGTTGAGGTACTAAAGTAGCGAAAAACATCTTCCATGTCCTCAGACAGTATATTGCTCCCATTTGTAGGAGCTGGAGGAGAGCACTTCCAGTAGATCTCAGTACTTAACTGATATGTATGTATGTATGTATGTATGTACATACATAGAGTGGGGGCATTCCTTCAGGTATTGAGGTCCCAGGGCATTTAGGGCTTTAAATGTGATTCCTAGTACCTTGGATGCAGTCTGAAAACATGTCAGAATACTAAAAGGTATGCACACATGGTTTTTATTCTGAAAATAATTTAATTTATATGATAAGAATAATGTGTAGACTACAGTCCTTTAAAATGTGACTACAGCCTTGTAATTATATTTAGAGATAGCAATTTGAGGATATACTGCCAAACACATTTATTTGTTATCCAAACTTCTAATGTTATTAACCCTGTTTCTCTCCTTTGTAATATTATTGTGCATTCTGTATAATTCCTATAGCAAAAACATTATCTGAGAATACATTATGTCAGTGGTCTCCTATGGCATTTACAGTTAGAGGGGGATACTAATAACTCTTGAGATATAGAACTGCAAAGGTAAGATCAGTTCAGATTGACAGAATGGAAGAAATGGGGAAACTATGCATATTAACAATGTTTCTTTACACATATGTATTGTACATAAAAGTAAACAAAAAAGTTTTGAATGTTTTTACAAACTGGTCAATATCCAGTCCCTCTCTTGTTTTCTTTAGAAGAATGTGTTTGTATGCAGACACAACAAATTGCAGAGTGATCACTAGAATATTTTTAATTCTGGATATCTTGATCAAGATTATTAGATAATGTGGAACATGATTTTAAACTTGCCAGGTACCACTATAAACAGAAAATAATGTAAAAGAAGAATAGTAGAAAAGTGTTATTGTAAAAATGCTTTCATGGCCTATAGCAACATACTGTGATAGCGATGATTCAGTGCATGCAACATAGAATAATTGCAGAATCAGGTGATGATTTCAATGTGTGAACAAACCAGCACAGATCAAACACTATATAAAAATCATGAGATGCTGAAGTATGTCATATTCTTGCATTGCTTGGTAACTTGAGAAGCTCAAGCTATGAGCCCATGATGTATTTCTTACCAATATTGACATTGCTCCACTTGTGGAAGGCATGGAGTCCAGTGGTTTAAGCATCGGTCTAGGACTCTAGACACCACAGTTCAAATCTCTACATGGCCATGGAAAGTCATACTCTCTCAGACTCAGAGGAAGGGACTGGCAAATCTTGTGATGAAAACCCCATTATACAGTAGGTTCACCTTAGGGTCACCATAAGTCATAAATTACTTGGAAGGTATGGAAAAAAGTTTTTTCCTCTTTCTGCAAACATCTCTCTTCTCCATTGTTGCCTGTGTTTGGGAACTCTGATATTTTGCCATCAGAATATTTTGGCATGGAAAGCAAAGCCTGAGTCAATAAATTCTGAGATGGAAAGGTGAATAGGCATGAGGATTTATGTGACAAAGTGCCTTAACTTGACTCTCTATCTTTGATTCCCTACTTTCAACAACAACAAAAAACCTGTGTGGCTGTGTGGTTTATGGACATGGTTTTTTCCACCTGTCCCTGAAATAATGAAAGCTAAGATTGTCAGCCTAGCATACTGAATGATCATTAGGCATGTATGCTTGCCTGAAGATGTGTAGCACAGACAGAGTTGTGTCTGAGTGTGACTGCCTCTCTCAGCACAATCAATGGTTAAAATCCTCTTTTAAATAACCTTTTAAGTTACTAGACTTGCATCTTTAGAGTTCCATGTGTTAGTCTGCCTTGGATCTCACTGCTTCTATTTCCCAGTGTCCAGTTACAGATCTGTCTGTAATACTTATCTGTTCCTTTATTGTCTGCATTGCTCAGCTCCCCTTAATCTCTATCAGAATGCAAAAAATCTGTGTGTCCGGTTTCAGTGTCGCTCACAGTACTTTTAATAACTTAGTGTTCCCTTTGATTTCAGTTAGCAGAATGGCACTGCTGGGTTTTCCTGTACCATGCTCAGGCGCTGGCTCTTATTAAGGGAACAGTCTTCAAAGAAATGATGCAGTTGCTGAATATGTCCAGCTTTCTAAGCCACTCCTTCCTAATAGCTTATTTTCAAATATTTTCTTGTTCTGTTATTGAGGCATACTATTTTACATGTGATAACATTTCTTTATATTACTAGAAGTTAAATATCTACATTCCTTTAAAATAAAAGGAAAGTGGAACTGTACAAGTTATTTACATAATCTCTAAATTATATATATATATATATATATATATATATTGATTGATTGATTTAATATTCAACTATAGATGCAAAAATTAAAAACGTCTTCCCTACACTTGGTAATGGAATGTACTTGAGATCTTATTTCTCATTCAAGGGGCATATGTACATGGGTCAAATAAAATGGTCTTACCTAGTTTTCACAGCAAGCTAATCAAATGACGTACAGGACAACTGGTACCAAATCTGGGCCTTTTCATCACCTCAGGGCATTAATCTGGAAAAAATAAATTGGGGTTTTATCCCAGTTTTCAGAGGAAAATCTAGACAAGTATGTGTGTATGCGTGTATGTAGACTATGCTCCATAGCAATGTCGTTATGGGACTTGGGGAGTAGTTCAGAAATACATACATCTACATGCATGGGAAGAGGGAAAAGACCCAAGGTTGCTACAGCTGCAACTTTGCATACACTGTGATTTATCAGACTGGGTTAGTTTGAAAAGGAGAACTGTGTGTGACTAGTGCTCCTGAACTTGTGTTGGTGTGCGTGGTGGTTGTGAGGACAAGCCTGTGGTTGCTGAGGATCGGGTTAACCCAAAGGTAAACTGGATTTTCTTGTCAATTTAGACATGCCCTGGGTTATTTATTTATCTACCCTGCTTTAAGAATAACTATTTCAGCAGCAAAATAAAGAGTGGAGGAAGGGTTATTAGTGTACTGTAGGTAAAGACCCACAAATTCACATAGACTTTTGAACTGAAAATGATTTCCCTCAAGTTGTAGGAAGCTTGTACATAGAATATACTTGTATAAATTGTGTTCTATTTTATAATATACATCATTGTATGACAAGACCATAGTTCTGATTTAAAACATGTGTAGTTCTAAATTGAATATTCAACAAATCTTTCATCTGAAACACAATTTTTTTTTTTCCAGTGAAAGCTGAAATTTTCTGGCATTTGAAAAACAACACCTGATTCTCTGCTGGAAGTTTTCAGCAATACAATAAACCATTGTTCCTGAACATAACAGTGGCTTATTGGTTTTAGCCTTGAGGTCTCAAGAGTCCATGGAATCTCCAGTTTGAATCAAGCAGACAGTTTCCCCATTTTTAACATATTATATGCGTGCCTCATCCCAGATTGGCATGGCAACACAAAAAGGCCATTTGTAGTTGTTTGTATGAGCACATTTAAAACTAGTACTATAGCATTTTCTTGCAAGTGTAAACACAGGGACCACTGCACTGGTTCCAGATTCAAATACATTTGCTGCACAGGGTACAACACACTGAGAAAACTGTGGATGGACTGCATTCCAGATGGTGATTTCATTGTGATTTCCTTACACTATAGTTTGTGTAGTATGTTTGGATTTCTTGGCATGACTGATACTGCATCCTTCATCTGCAAGCCGTATACTCTGGGGAAGTCATGGATGACCATGTAAATACTGAAGAAAATTCTTTAGTACAGCATATGTGGATTCTAGTTTATATCTCTATAACATTTAGTAGAAAGAATCATTTAGTTCAGCTGTTAAAACAAGTAACAGAGGTGTGTTGGTTTTAGAAGACAGACCATTTTCTTGTTTGCTTCTTCCTAAACCACTATGGAGTTAAGGTGCAGTTGTTGACTGATTAATGTAATTGACCATATTATTTGATGCTGTGGTTTCAGTTTTGAAAGTTCTCTCACATAAGCATTACTTTCACATCATGCATCTGTCACTGAATTCATTAGTTTTGGAAATTTTATCATAGTTGGTTGGGATTGGTGCATAATTTACTTATATGGATACTTGGGAATTTTGACTGTAGGAACTGATGTTATGTGATTTTACTGCTAAATATATTCTAATACAGCAATTTTACTTTGCAAACAAAATTTGAAGAGACATACAGAGCACTATAATACAGCTTATTTTATCTGAACTTCAGTATTCTGATGCTACTAGTTGTCCAATTGCACTATAGTTATTAAAGCCCCATTTAGTCAGTGTAATAATATGTAACTCATTTAGCAAGGTGTATATTAGAAATCATTGTATGTGAAGTTTCAGAAAAAAACCATTGAGAAAAAAGCAGATGCATCTGTTCTGCAGTGCAGGCCAGATTTCTCGACAACTACTGAGTGTGGAGCAGAGTTGTAAGCTCTCACATCATGGGCTTTGTTTGCACTGGCTGGGAAGTCTGGGTCAATCCAGAAAATTATGCTCTGGAACTGTCCCCAGATTGGTCATGAGGCAGCTGCATGCACAGGGTCAAACTTGGTGTGGGGGCGCAGCATTGTTTGCATGGGCTTGCTGGGCTGACACTGTATTAGTAAGTCTGGTCTGCTCCCTGCTCCTGGAGCTGCTGCTGCTGCATCCTTTACCGGCAGGAGCTCCATGGAGAGGCTGCTTGGCCTGCCAGCTCTTCTCTGAAGGGTGGGCTTGCCTGTGTGACCAATGATGGGATGTGGCAGAGGGACCCCCGATCATGGGGTGAGGGTATCTGGAGGCTCCCGCCATGTGATTATGATGTTCCTCTGCTTTATTTCCCTATTTGTCGCATGGGCGCAGCCATCCTCTGAAGATGCAGCAGCATGCCAGGAAGCCTGTCCACAGAATTTCTGTAGGTATGAGACATGGCAGCAGTGGCTCCAGGTACAGGCCGTCCCCTTTATCCACAATGCTCTGCGCAGGAAAGGGAGATGATGCAGTGCCTGGCATGTGAATAGCATGGCAGCCCAAATTGGGCCCAATCCCGCTGTTCACATGCACAAAACCTTGCCCTAACCCCATAGTTTGGGAGGAACACTAGAGCTTCCCATGACTTTGCTTAATCTGGAACAAATTAATGTTAATGATATTTCATTAACATGCACTATGCATCATGGAATAGACAGCACCAGTGTTGGAGTGAGCCTGTGGTTTTTCGCTTCTGTGGACAAGGCCCTATTACAGATTATGGCACCACTTTCAAGTTCTTTCATTGGATGAGAGGAAGAATTAGTATGATCTGGAACTGATTTGATATTTTGTCATATTGAAGATGAAGTGGTCTACTCGCTCCTCCTTCTAGTGTCCATGTTGCTCCACTAGTGTACTCTTTAAGGAAACCATGCTGCATTCATCTGTCATTCCTTTGTGGGAGGGAAATTGCACAGCCTCCTAGTTTTGGGAGAAAGGCAAGATATTGGACTAAGATTCTCACTAGAAAGAATAGGAGATCCTTACAAGGACATCCTGTCTTCATGTGTATCTAGTCTGGTTGTGGCAACATCACTGGTACCTGAAGTTCATGATTCTAGATAAAGCATTTTCCAATTCTGATAGTGATTGTTTAACTAAAGCCGGAAACAGACGGGCAGACGGGGACAGCTCCTGGAACATGGTGTTTAGATGATGCACACCCCGAAGTGCCCAGAAGATGCCCCGGGGTTGTGCTAGGGCAGCCTAAGAAAGCCACAAATTGCCCCAGAAGGAGTGGATCTTTCCCATGCCTTTCCATGGTTCATTTGGGGCTGTGGCATGTGTTTGCTGTGGCCCTGGGGTGATCAGGCCAGGAGCGGCCTGAAGCTGCCCATCTGTTTCACCCCTAAGATATTAATAATTGTATAGTCAAGGTGCCCTACATGCATTGCCATTCTGAACACTACAGAGTGCTGCAATGAGATCTGAAGAAAAGGTCTTTCTATTAATGTATTAATTTGAGGGTGGGGGGGTGTTCCTCTAATGCATGGCAGAACACCAGCCTGGTAACCTTGCTTCTTCATAGTGGGAGCAAGGAGTAACCAAGTGATGGATTGTGCTATTTCAATTTGGAAAAGATGGGAGGTGGTGTGTGACCAACCCACTCCTATTCTAGAGCATAAAGGCTTTTGATAGGTTCTTCCAAAGTACTGAATCCTGACCATGGGTTCAGGATTTTGGTTCCAAAGTGACAGATCTCCACATTTTTTTACTCCAGTATTATTGAAACGCCTGCAGCCAGGCTTGCACAGGTGGGTCTCATTTTTTATGTGTTGTTTCCATTTCTACTGATGGGAATAACCGTGTGGTCTGAGTGTCTAGCCAGATGCATGTTGGAACATTTTAAGGGTCTTATTATATCAAGATGAGCACAATTAATCACCTCTTAGGAGGGGGGAATGGTTCTTAGCAGTCATCCAATTTTTGAACAATGCACATAGTAATAGGTATGGTTTGCCAAAGTAGTAACTTTGACATTGTTTTAGTGACTATTCTTTAAGTTCAGTTCTTTGTGGAACTGTTTTCTTAACACCTTTTGTCCAGTAGGCTTAGGCTAGAATGTTAAGATACTTGGAAGTCTTACCATCTTTGGAAGGATCAATCATGTGATGTTCGCAACTCTTTCTCTCCCTCCCCTTTCAGCTCTCTCTTAAATACACAAAGCTTTCTGCTGTGATAACCTGTTTGTTGGGATAATATCTTTTCATATTTGAGAAGAAGACAAAGGAAGTACAGTGCTAGGCACAGAACAGTTATTAAAAACAGTTGGAAAGCATATAAAAGGTTCCGTGTGTGTGAAAAACAGGACAGCTGTGATGGTCTATTGGGAAAGTATGTACAGATGGTGATAGGGAGGAAAACGATGACTGCATGGCTGATAAATGAAATACCAAAAGAGAAAAAGAGAATATGCTTTTTATGTTGATGATCTTTGTCAATAATATATATTTGGGGTGCTTTAGAATAGTTCCCTGTGAGCTATTTGGCCAAGGAGCCAACTGTTCCAGTTGTGTTTTTCAGGTTCTGATTTTATTTACAAAATGAAGAAAATGTTTAATAAATTATGTGCTGTGTAATTATTAGCCATATGGTTTTCTTCATGTTCAGAATGTCATGAGATTGTCATAACGGTGTCCATAGTACTCCAAATAAAACTGGGCCTCAATTAGTCACAGTTCATATGTGAAATTTTTGTGAAACAGATCAGGTTGTTTTGTATTTGCCAGAAATGGAAAGGAAGATTAATTAAGATTTGGCTCACAGTGGTATCAGAATTTTGGAGAAGCAAAAGGGGGGTAGGCATTTAAAAATAGTAGAAATGTGCAATATTTATTTGTTTTTCACAGCTTTCTATCAGAAATAAGATTAGCTATGTGTGAAAATATTTATAGTACTATAAATGCCAATTTTGGAACTGAGAAAGGATGAAAGAAAAGTTGTCTAATGGGGAAGAGAGTTGCCTAGGTTCAAATACTGTCAGTCCTCCTTATAGGTAGACTTGCCTTCCGTGGCTTTGAGCTTACGTGGAAGGCAAGCCCTGGTGGAAATAATGGGGTGCTTACTCATGCCACGAGTATACGCCCCATTATTTTCTATGGGGCTTGAGCATACACTGTTTTCCCCATATACGGGGCGGTGGGGGGGGGGGGCAGAACAGATCTCCTGCGTATGGGGAGGGCTGACTGTACAATGCCTGAGATTCACCATATTATGTCATCATTTCTTCTTCACAAAGAAGAAACATAGTTCTTTCCCTTGTAGAGCTCTTGGGAGGAATGTATTCATAAATGTGTGTGGATGTGCTTTCAAGTCGCCTATTGACTTATGGCAAGCCTATGAATTTCATAGGCTTTTCTTAGTCAAGGAATACACAGTTTCATTAATCCAGTGTAATACTTCAAACAGGAGACGTTCAAGTTTAGGACATGTCTACACATTAGAGCAACCATGGAAACATGAAATGTAAGTCTGCTGCCTATGCTTGTGCATCTCTTGAAAAGAGTATATGCAACTCACTCATACATCATATTTTTGTAGTTGTTCCAGCATGCAAAAGGGCTCTAGAGCTTAGTACAAAGAGAGAGTTTAATCCAACATTATGTGACAATAGCAACAGGACTTTCTTTTCCTTAGCTCAGCATAGAAATCTGTGCAGCCTAACTCTATCCTGAAAAATAATCTCTCTCTCTCTCTCTCTTTCTCTCTCTCTCTGAAGCTTCTGCTATAGCTTCAAACCCAAGTTTCCTTTGGTATATAAAGATCAACAAGTGGAATGCAGATTCAATGGGTCTGTCTTCACCCCCTGCAGTTTTGGATAGCCCTTCCCTAAGGACAAGTTTAGTATTTTAAAGCAGTGTACAGTGTATTTCAAAGTATACAGTATAGCAGAGTGTCATGGCTCTGACATAGTAGACTGAAGTGCTTGTGCCTTCCTCTTTTGAGACAGTCCTATTCCAACTGTTTGCATTAGAAGTGGGAAAGTATGGCATGCAGACTGCATGTAGACCCTTAAGAACTTTTTGTGCTCCTTAATGTGGCTAAGCCTCTCCCTACCGTAGGGCCTTGAACCCCAAAAAGGGGAAAAACCATTTTTGGATAAAACCTCATCCCAAAACAGCCCCAAAGAGACAATCCTTTGTTCCTAGAGGGCACTTTACCCTTCCCAGTATCACAGCTCTTCTGTCAATTCCCACACCCCCAGCCTGAAGATGAAGGGCCTGAACAGACAGGCCGAAATAAAGCTGCTTTGGGTTTCTTTGGAAGTGTGCTGTTTAAATAATGCATCCGAAGAGGCTGGAAGCTGCGCCAAAGCCATGCTCCAGTCCTAACGCAGCTTCTGGTCTCTTAAGGTGCATGTGTCATTTTAACAGCATACCTCCAAAGTGACCAGAATCAGCTTTATTTTGGCCTGTCTGTTTGGGCCCTTACTGGAAATGCCCAGGTTTTATTTTGGGCTGGTGTTTAACCAAAAGAAGTGGAGCAGCCCATCTTAGCCTTTGTATACACTGTAGTTTCCCATCCTGTCTTACATAAACAGGTAAGGCTAGGATTGGACTGTCCAAGCTTACTCTGTCTCAGCACTTGAGCACATCCTGGTGATTACCACAGTGGATGCTTACAAAATCTATTTAGTGGAAAGAGCCCGGTGCCATGCAGCTTATGTGTCTTCTGTGCAGGTAGGAATTTTGGATCAATGCCACTTGCATATTGGATAGAAGAGTCATGTCAGTTTATAGCTGTGAATGAGGAGTGAGCAACTCTCAAGGGTTTGGGGACCACATTGCTGCCCCCCCCCAATAGTGGCTGGCTTTATTTCTTTTGCCACACCTTCTAGGAAAAAGATTAATTTGTTTGCCCCCAGAGGAGCAATTTTGCCACATTTTTGGCTGTTCCTGTCATCAGGAATCCTAAGGCTCACAAAAATAGCCATGGGGGCTCCATGTAGCCCATAGTCTGTACAACATAGAGCACCTTCTCATTAATGTGTGGCTGCTAGGAACATGCTTGCACCAAATTTGGAACCCATGGCTAGTAGGTGTGGAGTGGATCTGCTTTATCCACACATTTAGTGTGCATATTGGGGAAAATATTTGTGCTTTCCTAATATAGTTAATATAAAAAGCAACAGCTCATATATATCTAAACAGAAGCAGTGGGATGGTGGAGTAATTGTTTCAGAGTAATGGTTTTGCTTATTTCTTTTACAAAAATAGTAACAATGGACAATTGTATTACTTTTAATCACGTTCAGTGTCAGTGATATCAACATTGTGTTTTCTGATATAAAAAATAATGGTCTCATTACTTTGAAATTTTCGTTTGGGGCGGCCTGTAGGTGCGCCTTTCCCCGGTGTATCGGGGCCTCAGTGGCTAGAACGACAGCCGCTGAGGCCCCGATCCGCTGCTTTCTGGGCCGCAGGGAAGCGGCAAAAGGCCACTTCCCCGCAGCCTGGAAAGGGGTGTCCTTGGGGCTTGAAGCCCCAAGGACACCCCGTGGCGGCAGGGAGGAGGAGAAAGGGGCCGCTTGGCCCCTTTCTACCTTGCGTTGCTGGGCGCAGCCGTCTGAAGGCTGCGCCCAGCAACGCAAACCAGCGACGCAAACCAGGAAGGAGCTCCGAAACGGAGCTCCTTCCTGCTCTGCGCAAAGGGGGCATTAAGCGCTCTTGCGCGGAGTGACGACGTCACGTCCACACCACCCCGTATAGAGGCGGCGCGGTCGTGACGTCATCATAGCAGCCCCCATGTGGAAGGGCCACCGCCATTTTGTACGGACTCAGTCCGTACTAGGGTTGGGGGGTACGGAAGCACCGCCCCTTCCTAACCCTAGTACAGACTGAGTCTGTACTTAAAGGCCCATTTGTAACGGGCCTATGTTAGTTTTAAAATAATGTTTCTAAGTTGCAGTTACACTAGAGAATCAGGTCTTCATTTCTGTCTTTTTCTCCTGTGTTGCTTTCTTTGTGAATTGCCAATGTTGTTGACATTAGAAATGATTAAAAGCAATATCATTAGCATCCCACATTTTTACAGATATATCATTAAATGTCAAAGTCAGACCCCCCCCCATGAAAATGGAGACTCATGCATATTCAAGCCCCATTGATTTGAATGGGGCGCACCCACATGCACGTGGCCCGCGCACATGCACCATTGAAAATGGTGGAGGTCGCCCCTCTGTGGATATGCAAGGTTGCGGATCTCAGACCTGCAAGTTAGGAGGGGCAACTGTACTCTGTAACTTTGTGAAAACTGGATAGCAAAGGAAGCTGACAGGAAGAAAACAAATTAATTTGAAAAGTGGTGGTAAAAGAGAGTTCTATAGATACCATGGTTGGCTAAAAAGACAAATAAACGTGTCGTAGAACAAATCAAGCCTGAACTTTCACTAGAAGCCAAGATGAACTGAGGCTGTCATACTTTGGACATGTCATGAGACAATTTTACTTATTACAAAAGATAATAATGATCAGTAAAGGCAGTCAAAGAAGAGGAATGCTCTACTGCAAATAGATTGATTCAGTCAAGGAAACCAGAGTCCTGGGTTTACAAAACCTGAGTGCAGAGCAGTTATTGATCAGGGCTCTTGGAGGTATCTCATTCATAGGATTGCCATCATTTAAATCTGACTTCCTGGCAGATAATGACATGAACTTAAGTAAAATCATATCAATCCAAACCTGCATATATTATTCAATTACTGCGTGAGACTTCTGTAACAGAAAGATTAATATTGGGGCCTGTTTTTGATGTCTTCTTATACTGATGAAGTTAAGCAGTGAAGTTTAAGTCTTGTTCAATGCAAGCCTGTGCCTATCTACTTAGAATCAAGTCCCAGCTATTTTCAGTGTGCATTACCTTCCAAGTAATTGTGTACAGGATTGAAGTGTACAGGCTGAAGCATTTGTGTTTTATGAACTGATTCATGGCCAACTTTGTGTTCATCGTAACTATTTTTAATTAGATAAGCAGGACAGCTTTGTTCCAGTACTTTCCAAACAAAATCAGTGAAGACTGCCTTCCTTCATTGTTGATCCATTACTTTCAGATATGATCAGCAGATGAAAGCTTTTTCTAGAATTCTACAAACAAACATACTGTCTAGTCACATTACGACCTCCAGTTATATCATTCTCTTCATCTTCTGTTCCTTCCCTGTTTGTTTTGGTGGGTGTTGCTTCACAAAACAGCCTCCTGCCTTACACCTGGAAATTGATTTTTGTTTTAGATTGGAATCTATCCAGAACTGCAAAGTATTGCCTGCCAACATGGCAGCTCAATATACTAATGCATCAGCTTTAGTGCTTTGACATTCTGATCTCTGGTACTTTGAGTTCAAGTCAGAGATAGGAATTAAGTATGTGAGTTTGGATGTAAGATGCTAAATTTTGGTAGCTTACCTGTTGCTGTTAACTCTGTATTTCCGATGATCTTAATTTGTACATAGGATAAAAGATGGTCTGTAGCACTTTAACATTAGCTTTCCAAAAAACAGTCTGGCTGATAGGATCAAAATAGAATGCAAAAAAGCAATTGGCCTATGTACTGATCTCTGTACATTCTCCACCAAGCAGTCAGTACCAGTTGTGCCAAAGGAAAGTCGCAGAAATCTTAAAGAATAATGTGTCCATAGGAGATTCTTACATTAAATGTAACTTTGTTCACACATTTTTTATAAAAAAAAACTGTTGGCTGGATTTGCATATCACAAAGTGATACACTAAAAAAAATATTTATAGGAAAGTGGAAGCCTTGAGAATACTGGCTTAATATGAATGAGGCATTGTGCTGGTAAACATTGCCTGGCTAAACAAACCACACACAGTCTGTGGTTTGTCCATTGTGATGTCCAAACTCTGTGGCTTGTCTTTCTTCCAGCAAGTCAGAGAAATAAACCAAGAGAAAGCTCTGGATTATTTCTCTGGTTTGTTGGGAAATAGACAAAACAGATTTCAGTATTTGACCATTGTAGCACAAAGATGAGCATCACAATTGCAGTTGCACAGCATGCCAAGACCTTTTCTTGTTCATGGTATCCAAAATTCTGAAGATTTCTAGGCTACTGTGACATCTGAATGCATTCACATCTTTCCCCAAAAGTTAAACTCAGGTTCTACAATGATAATCATGAACTGATTTGGGTTTGTTGTTAGTTGAAAACAATGGATATCTCCCTGGTTATTAATGTATTGAGAGCCCCCATTCTTAAAACCATTTTATATTAAGTTCAAGTATCTTGTTTCATGCAGATAAAAAAAAAACCTTACCATTATTTTTTTAGAATTACAGAAGTGAAGGAAGCTGGGAGAATAATATGCATAGCAACTGGTGGTAAATTACTTTGCATCACAATATAACAACTTTCTACAAGCAAATATGAATGATATGCTCTTGACTATGTATGATCCCTACCTTGCTTTTGATGCTCTTGTTATTGTCTGACGTTGATTTTTTATTGTTTTTAGCGGTTTTTAATTGAATTTTTAGATGCATACTTTGTGATTTTACTTAGTCTGTAACCCCACTTTCATCTACTGGGAGAGGCGGGGAAACATAAATAAAATTTATTATTATTATTATTATTATTATTAGCCAGAAGCTCAGATCCAGTAGTTTTTTAACAAATACCTGTGAAGTACACACTTGTTGCTGTTGGTGCTACTACTACTAAACTTTCTTAACCACAAATAATTAAAACCATAATCAGTTTTCTAACAATAGCAGAATAAAGGTCTCCATAGGCTGTGTGAATAAAAGTATTGCAGGTGTCTTTGGCGGGTTACAGACCGCCATTTAGTACGTAATGAATACGTACTAGGGTTAGGAAGGGGCGGTGCTTCCGCACTCCCCTAACCCTAGTACATATTCTGTATGTACAATATGGCAGCGGCCGTTCCACATTGCCACTGCCATATTTACGTATCGGACGCTTGTGTCCGCATGTGTCGCGGCGTCTATGACGTCGTGAGTCCGCCCCTGGCGCCTCGCGACGTCATAGAGGCACCGCTTAAAGAAGCTCCATTTTGGAGCTTCTTTTTTGCTCTGTAACGGAGCTGCGCGGTTTAGCTGCAGCGGCTCCCTTACGGAGCAAACAGCGGCGGCGGCAGATCGCCACAAAGCGGCGGTTTATAACCCGCCATACTCACTAACAGCAGGTGGAAAAAGGCTGTAAATTAGTAAGGACAGGACCGAATGGGAATGACTGTTGATCTACCCAAATTCCTTCATTCCTCAGTGGGGGTCCAGGATTAGACCTCACCTTATTTTGATTTTTTTATTTCTCATTGTAATCAATTGGATAATGAATTGTAACACCCAGCAGATAAAAAAAAATCCAGTGGAAAGAAACATAAACTTTCCCACTCTGGCCATTTATATTCAGTCTGGACTGAGGTTGTAATGGTTTCTTTTTGTGGATCTTTTAACTGAGCCAGCCTAGGTTTGGTCCACTGTGTAGTAGAATAAGTTTTTTATCACCTTCACATTCTACCTCATTAATCTGTTGCACACACACACACACACACACACACACACCCCTTGTGCTTCGAGCTTTATATTTTGGTTGTAACAGAGAGCTAAGTTTGTAACTTAATACGTATTGGCCTTCAAAATTCTAAGTACTAACCAGAACATATAACTGGTTCTTTTTATGCATGTGAAGGGATACTACCTTTGTAAGATTTTTTAATTACAGGTGCACACAAGGATTGTCCCTGTTCTTCTGACAAGAGAGCAGTGCAGGTTCTACACTGTTGCTCTCAATTATTTTTTGTACGGATCTGCCCCATTGATGAATACTGAGAGTTGTTTTCCTTAAATAGCAACACCACCCCAAGTCACAATTGTGGAGAGCTCAAAATTAGTTTGTGTGATAACGTCATTGAGTCAGCTATGCAAAGACAAAAATGTCCCAACAGAAATCACATGCATAAGTCTGTGCAGGTTTTGGCACCCCAAACAATATTTCTCAGCAGCTTTGGTCAGCATTTTGGAATATGGGATTCTGTCAGGCTGATTTTAAAATATATACTTAAAATTTATATGATTTTCCAACCAGATACCAAGTAAATATGTTTTGCACTCCTGATAATTCTCCCCTCCCCAGTACATATCAATTCTCTCTTTTAAAAGTAATCACATTTTTCTATTACAAACCTTCTTTAACATACAAATATATTTTAACATTCAGTTACTCTTTCCCACTCTTCTGTCTTCCCACCCTCAGTGTTAGTTCAGTTAATAAGCCTAAATCTATATCACTGTGTATTACCATACATCTGACTCATCTTCAGAGTTCGAACATATGGATTTTATATTGTCTTAACATTCAAAGTGCACTTTTCCAGAAAAAAAAGTTTAATCAGATGATGGTTTAAATCCAGAGTTCACATGATTAATGTAAGTAATAAAGGGCCTCCAAATTTCTTAAAATGTCTCCTCTTGCTAGTCTCATTTCATATGTTAGCCTTTCTGATAGTGTTAGAGATCACACTACCACATACATACACACCTTGCACTGAATTTAAAAAACTCACTTTTTGCTCCAGTTCTTCCAGAACCCTCTGGAGCAATGGCAGGTGGCTGTTTACAATGTGTCCTGCTGTGCCACCCACTGCCACCACAGGTCACTCCCTGAATGAGGCGCCCAGCCATGTGAGTGATGCTAGTCACCTCATTTTTGGCCTCAGAGGCAGCAACTCTGGTGGCTGGTGGTGCAGCAGGATTGACGTGCAAACAATGCCTGCTGTCCCTCCAGATTGTCAGGTAATGGGGACATCAGGACAGCTTTGGGGCCTGAATACTATGGGCTGCTCCATGCAGGCACCAGTTTGATAACTGACAACAGTTATCAAAAATGAAACTATTAAATTCATAAATCTATTCATAAGGTTTTTTTTAAAAAAAACTGATCCTTTAAATATTTTGTTTAAGTCTGTTCTTAAGTGGTTAATTATAGGTGTCTCCTTAGTTTCTTTCTACTGCTTCCTTTATCTACACAGCAAATAGTAAGTCTCTGGTGCATTGATTTGTTCCAGAGTTCTCTTCCGTATAGATAGAGAAGGGTGCCTTTCATATACACCCAAGGGCTTTTGATCCAGAAAAGCTTCTCTACTGTTGAAATAGAAGAAGATATTATCTGCTTATTCCCCTCCTTCCTTCCCCTGGAGGCTGCACTGGGGCTACAAAGTACAAACATCAATTTCCTTCTTCTTGCTCTTCAGAGCAACTTGGATAGTGCAGTGTTCAGGGAATGGTTCTGTAGGTAGGAGAAAAAGGAATCCAACCCATAGTTATGAGGGAGAATAAAGGTAATGAATGGGTCAAATGAATGGCAGATCATAGACCAAAGGATGTGCATGTACCTTAGATAGTATAGGGGGATGTCCATCAGCTGCCTTTCCCCCTTTAATTCATGGCAGAGACTTTACTCCAATCCAGTCAAAAGCTACATCTTGGAGGGATATTCTTTCCAAATATTAGGAAAATTTGTAGAATGTAACACCTTAAAGTCATAGTGTTCAGCCATTTTTAATAAATAAATTAAATAAAATAATGTGACATGTATGCATGATTGTGGGCTACCAATTGCAGTGTATATACCAGTTCTTGAAATCAAAAGGTAATTTTGAATGTATGGACTTTGCCATATGTGTGTTTTACTGAGGGAGGGGAGCATTTCAGTGATGGCAGCCTTGTTTTGCAAGGATTTTAATGATACAGAGGGATAGGATGATTTTCATATGAAACGGACACCCACAGTGACAAATGTTTAATATAGGAATTTTGGCCAATCACATTTTTCAAAACAGAGTTCTTCACTGCAGTTGAATAGCTGGTACAGAAAAGAACTATGTGCGGATCTTACATGGTTGTACTTTCTGACACATAATTGATCACTCTCGGTATAAAGGCAATCAACATTTGTGAGTCAAAGGTATGTTAGATTTAGGTTACAAATGAAAATGAGCTTCCTAAATATTTCAACAATTAGATGCTGCCAGGGCAGGTTGTGGAAGTCCTTCAATTGGATTTCATTTCAAGTTGTCAGAGAGGGGAAGAGAGAGGGAGGCTGAGCTCTCAGAGAAACAGCTATCCTGCAAGAATTGGACAAGTTGCACTCTTCCATTGAGGGTTTTCCAGTTGGGCAATGGAAGTTAATTTCACAATTACATCATGTTGAAAGCCTTCATGAAGAGTTGGACTCCGCTTGAAGGTGTTCCTGAGGCTGGGGAAATAGGCTTTTAGGCCTCATGATGTCAGGGGCAATAATTTCTTCCTAGACCAACAAATGAGATTCTGATGAATTCTGAAGTAGTGACATCTTGAAAGTTTGCAATCATTATCTCATCTGGCAGGAACCATTGTGGGAGAAAGTAGGGATATAAATCCTTGAAATAAAAAATTAAAATAAATAAATATAGCTCCACTCCAAAGTTGTGTGAATGTACCTGTTTAAAAGTAACTACAGTCATCCCCCCCCCACATTTGTGAGGGTTAGGGCACATCTCCCAGGATAAAGTGAAAAAAATGCAAATATAAATAAATAAAAATAAAAATCATTAACACTATTTTCTCTTGAAACTTCTAGGTCCTCTAGTGTGACTCTAGGGTCAACTTCTAGGAGAATTACTCTGGAGGATCTTTAGATCTATAGTTTCCTAAAGAAGTGTTCTCTGTAGGAATCCGTAGGTCCTCCAATGTAACTCTGGCCAACTTCCATTGAAAGTTAACCATAGATTTGTACTGGAAGACCTAGAGATTCTTAGAGGTAGCATAATCAAATTGTTAAATCACAAAATCTGTGAAAGGGAAACCAGTAAATGGGGGTAGGATAACTGTATAATGTAATTCTGTATTAGCTACTTTCATACACCAATGCACAGGCATAACACATATGTAGCAATTTTCAGAGAACTATGTGAAAGCAATTTTTAAGCCTCACTTCCTGTTCAAGATGAAATATGGAACTATATTTAAAGTATTGATCCACAAAAAGGATATTCATTTTATTCATACTGTAAAAGTGTTTGTAATTGAGCCTGTGTTGGTAATTGAATCTAAACTTCTTAGAGCCTAAAGTTTTAGCTTTAAAACCACATTTAGCAATCAGAGTCTTTTAAAAAAATATTTTGTACTGTGATACAATAAATTTAAATCTCCTAAAAGGGAGAAGAAACATTATGTCTTTAAGCATAACTTATATAGCATTTAATATTCTAACAGAGGAATGCAGTTTAAGGACATTCTTTACTTGAACAAAAAAGAGAGGGAGAGAGGGGGGAAGATTTCATTACATTCAGCACAGTATGAGACTAAGTCAAAGTAGTTTTGCTAATTAAATTCAATTGCCATCCATTAGACCAATGGAATGAGATGAATCTACTATACAGCTGACACAGCACAGGTATGCAATTTGGCTAAATGGCTATTTCTAAACTGCAGCACACATTTCTTCACTTGTTCCTTTTTTTGAGAGAGAGAGAGAGCATGAGAATGAGAGAGAGAGAGAGAGAGAGTCAGTGAGTGAGTTAGATTTCTGCACACATTCTGCCCCGGCTTCCAAAAAAGAAAAAGGGGGAAAAAAAGAAGCTTGCTGAAGGGCAAAGATATCAGTTTAAATAATCAGTCCCTGAGGATTATATGAGAGCGGTGAATCAGCTTGAAAGTGTGTACAAATTTAAGCTTGAAAGGTGTGGAGTCAGTGAAAGAGAGTCATAGGGTTTCTGGTCCCATAGGCTGTTTCCCTTTTGATCATTAATTGGTAAATGTTTAATTTATACAAGAATCTGAACCAATCTGTAAACTTGCTGGAACTAAGTTCTATTGCATTCAACAACTGAGTGTGACTAGGTGAGTGTTTGCATAATGTAGAGGAATATGAATTTACAGTATATTCAAATAGTAGGCTGATGTTTTTGGCCTGATGTGCTATTTTAGGACATGGTGAATATCGAGATGAGGAGTTTCCTAACCTGTTGAAACGCTATGGATATCACTCAGCCATTGGCCAGGAAAATTCTGACAGCCAGTAAGCCTATAATGTTTCCAAGCACACAGATTTACACATCTTGCCAAGATGAAAATTGGCTAAAACCAAAGAGGATATTGGGGATTGACACTTCGGGAAGAAATAACAGGGTCGTATTTTGTATTGGTTTAAGAAATGTGATGATCTTTCGTACCGTTTCAGTTCCTGGAATCCATCGGTCTGATTTCATTGTGAATACTAATTGTCTGAAACATAGGGCAGTGGAAGAAAAGTCAACATAGCACTTAAGAAATACTTGACTCTTCCCTACTCTGAAGCTGGAGATTACAAAGCCAAAACGTGTGTTGTTGGCCCTGTCTCCTTGGAAAGTTGCTGAGTGAAAGACTCGTCAGTTGTACCCACAAAATATGAATGTGATTAAGAGTTATATTACATTTTCATGTTAGCTATTTTTAGAACTGGGCAATAGCTTCATAGCAAAAGTAATGCAATGCAGGGCTTTTCCAGATTGGCCTTATTTGCTGGATTTTGTCAACTGTTGTCACTTGTCCATTTATTCTGTGTCAGCATACTTCTTTCCAGTTTTTTGTGTTGCTTGTCAATGGATGTAACTATTTCTATGACATGTACTAGGAGTTCACTCAAGGATTTTTATTTATTTATTTAAAAGTTTGCTGAGCTTGAGTACTGTCATTTGAAGGACAAACTTTTTCAATTCTGAATTTAATTTTTCTTAAAGAGTTACAGTATAATAGTGCAAAAATGCTGTTTCACTAATGATCTGATGCCCTATAATGATCTGATGGGCTCTTCTAGACAGGGCAGATGTGTGAAGTGGTTGCTAAAGATTTTAAAAAGAAGAAAAATGGAAGACCAACCAGCATGGCTACACCCACATCATTCCCTGAGATATTACGTTGAAGTGTCCGAAAATACCTTGGAAGTGTTTTGTGCCTGTATTCATATATTGAAAAAAATGTGGGGATAGAAATTATAGCTGTTTCCAGGAACTGGAAAAAGAGTACAAGATGACAAAAAGATCATTGAATATATTACAGCATTAAATACATGCCATCTTTAGCAACCACTTCACACATCTGCCCTGTCTAGAAGAGCCCACAGCAGTTAAAGAGAAAGGAAAAACTAAAAAGTATTTATTTCAGGATAACCATTATTTTCAACATTTCTTTCTTTTTGATATTTTTCCTTTACTAAACTGGTTCTACTGTACCCCCCCCGCACCACCCCCCCCCCAAATTAATCTAATTCACAATTCACACACTTTTCTACCTATGGAGAGTTTTATAGCAAAAGAAAGAACACATTTTAAAAAAACCTTTTCTAGTTCGCAGTTTTACTGAACCAGTGTGCCACCTCTTTTTTCTGAATACTTGTACAAGTTTGAATGACACGAATAGCAGTGTTAGAGATGAAACGTAAGACTGAAATGCAAAGGGTGCAATTCTTGGGCTTTAAGACCATCAGAAAGGAGATTTTTTACATTCTCTTAAATACTGCTGCTATGATTAATTTAAAGGGTTACATTTTACAGAACAAGTGTATAGATGGTGGTTGTTAACCCATATTCACTGGCAGTTAAGGATGTGTACAGCACTTATCAAAACTTTCTGTAGCCTCTTTCATCTCATTAGCATCTCAATCTCTATTCAGTAGTTAATGTCCGTTACAGCAAGAGTGCTCCATTCTTGTTCTCAATAAGCCAGTTGTAAAATGTCAGATTGTCACTTACAGTATAAAAAAGCAAAAATGATGGTATTTGGAAAAAATGTTACACCTCATAAAAACAAATTGTAAAGACATGAAAGTGATCTTGCTATGTTTTACTTTTTAGGACATTTAGTACAGCTGCTTTAAATATCAGTTGTCTGGATTCCCACACTTTCCTACCAATGGAGAGGTTTACACAAGCATAATTTAAATTACAATTACCCTAATTAACATCTTATTTGCATAAATGCTTGAAAGCAAAGCAACAAAGCATTGCCTAAGAAGCTGTGCCCTGGTATTGAAATGTGTTTCTTCAACACAGTTTGGGAAAATAAGGGCAAGTGCATTTAATGTTTCAGATGCAATTTTAATATGAATTTATATATTTTATATTTTTATTTCAATTTGAGCATACCGTTTTCATTTATTAGCTGTTAAATTTGGTGGCCATTATTTCCCAAGAATTAATTACATGTAGAACTGTCATACTTGTTAAAAACTTTACTCAGAATTAAACTCATCACACTGATACTTGTTGTTAAAGCAGTCCATGATTTCTTTCCCTTTTGTGAATAAAAGACTATTTTAATTTCAGTCATTTTAAATAATTGAACCAGAACAGTCATGTAAGAAATCTGGAGAAGGTTTATTGTAAGATCCCTTGAATGCCATGGTGGTAAAGAGGTGGGATATAAATAAAATAAAATGATTGAAAAGATGTATTGGCTCAAAATTATATATTCATATTACTGTGGGGGTATAGTTCATTTTCGATTATCTAAATGTTTTCAGACTTTCAAAAGTTGTTGCAGATTTTCAAACCCACCTATCATGTATCCTTACTCAGAAAGGCTTTTCAAAAAGGCAAAGGATCAGAGAAGCTGGCTTGTAGAAATAAAATAGTTTGTCCTTTCTAGAGCCAAAACATTAATTTCTAGATGCCTGTTTAAATTTATCAGACTGAAATAGGATATTCTTGAGGAATACAATTAGAATTAAGTACAGATGAAAATGATGTATTGATAGTATATGAAATTTAGATCTGTGTTGGTTCCCATATATTTCAGTTTCAGCAAGCACAATTGATACAGCTGTGTTACTCTGTATACAAACTGATCATAAAAGATTTCAGAAGTGGAAAACCGCTCTTAGAAGTGTATACATTGTCTAGGATCTAATAACAGTTTAATTAGAAGAATCTAAAATCAATCATAGGGTTTCCTGCATGTCTTTATTTGATTCTAAACCACAACTTCTCATGCTTTATCTGCATGGGAAGAAGGAAAACAACAACCACCCACTTTAAGTTCCCTTATACCTAACAAGCAACCTTGCGCTGTAGAGATAAAGCAGTGACTTGTAGTGCCATATCTAATGTGGCATTCTAACAGACAGGGTAGATTAGCACTCTGTTACAGTGACTCATAGGATTAAGGCCTAAACAATGGCCTAATTCACACATGCAGGCATCTGTTTGAATGGCTGCTTGTGGCATAGCTCCACATGGGTATGGTACTTGTGTGAAGTGGTTCCCCATGTCATTCAGGCATTACAGACCCTCAGGGATTGCAAGGATGACATGGCTAAAACTGCCTGAACCATGTGGAGAGACACTTCACACAAATGACCCACTATGTGTCACAACTAGCCATAGCTTTGATGGATTCACATATGTGTGAACTGGGCCAAACACCAGCCCACTCAAGTCCAAAGACAAAGTCCTACAGCCATAGGAAAAAGCAAGCAGCTGAACAAATCATCGTCACCCCATCAGTTAAATGATTAATAAAACCATACTGTTCTCAATCATGTGTAGTTAGAATGTGAAGCTTATTTTCTTGCCCTCTGTAGTGATTAAATGCAGAGTGAATAGTGATTTCCCATCTGTTAGCTCTTCCTTAGACAATCTCTCTTTGGAAATGGTGATTCTAAAAAAATATTTTGTGATCAGTTCGTCCACCAGCTGATGAAATCAGTCCATTCCTTTGTGTTGAACATTCTCCTTAAGAGTATAGAATGGTGTGCATAAGGCACTTGCCATCTTACTTCCTCTCTGTTTCTGTATCTCCCACCCATATATAAGTGAAATATTGATTATTTTCCTAACTGATTGTAGTTTCTTTGTAATCACTGACCTGGTTAGCTTTAAAAACAAACAAAACCTCTTATTACCAAGGGACCTGGCCTGAATAATCATCTATATATACTCAAATATTCAAGAAACTGGCCTGAATAATCTATTATATATACTTGACTATAAGTTGACCTCATGTATAAATCAAGGGCAGGTTTGGGGGGCAAAATTATGTATTATGATATGATTTTTGATATGATAAGCTGAGGGTAAAACATAGGGGCATGTTCCTAGGGTTATAAAGGATGAAGGGAAGGAAATGGTGCCAAAGAACTTACAAAGTTCCAGCAAGCATAAATGTTTGTGCTCACCCTAAAATCTGAATGGGTAAGAAAGAAACTACTACTGTACCATCATTTTCCTGTCAGAAGTAAAGAGGATCAGTGCTTCTTTTAGGATAGACTAAGCTCTCTCCTTTTGCCTCTCTACTGAGAAAAGGGGATGGTTTCTTTTTTTTTCTTTTTTTAAAGAGTTAAAATACAGTACTTACATTGGTCCATTTAAGCTGACCAGCTTTTTTGGGTCACCTTTTTAACTAAAATTTCTGGGCATATCCATGCGTATGTACAGTAATCATATTTATTTTACTTTAAGACTGATCTGTTCCATTCTAGGTACTAAAATTGATGGATTAAGGATTGTGGCTCCCTTTCTCCCTCGCTCTGCACTCCTTCTGCCTCTCCTCCTTTCCCTGCTCTTAGGGAGGAGGAGGAAGAGGGCGGAGGGCGAGGTGGAGCCAGCTGTAGCCCTGCTGCAGCCCCTGGAGCCCTGTTGGAGTGCTCCTGGGGCTGCACCAGGCCTCCTAGATGGGCGCCGCCATTTTGTTTTTCAAAATGGCGATGCAGTCTAGAGTTACCTTTGCCATCCTGAGATCACGCAAGACTTCGGCCGCCATTTTGAAAAACAAAATGGCGCCCAGAGCGGCAGAAAAACGGGGCAATCGGCGGCAATTGGCGGCAGGACTGCGCAGGGGCCGGTGGGAAGGCCTTTGCAGGCCGGATCCGGCCCGCGGGCTGTAGGTTGCCTACCCCTGATGTACACTGATAATGGTGTTAGTGTTATAGTTAGTTTGGGCTACTATAGCACTAACCATTTAAGTCCTGTATCACCTTGTTGTGGTTAACTGCTTTACAGTCGACTTTGATCTTCGGCAACCTTATGAACGAGAGACCTCCAATCACCCTGTCCTCAACTGCTCAGCTCAGCTTTTGCAGATTCATGCCTTCTCTGATTGAATCTATCCATCTGGGATGGTATCTTCCTCTTTTCATATTGCCCACAACTTTACCAAGCATGATAGTCTTTTCTAGTGAGTCCATTCTTCTCATAATATAGCCATAGCACAAAAACCTCAGTCATATTTTGCTGCTAGGGAGAGTTCAGGCCTGATTTGTTACATCCATTTGTCCTTTTAGTAGTCCACTCTATTCTCAGAACACTTGTCCAGCACTTGTTACAACTTCATTATTTCATTTGTAATGAATTTGTAATCTACTTGAATAAAGTTCTACTGCAGTATAATAGCATAGCCCCAATTCACTAATTGATATGTAATAAAATTAAGCTACTGTTTGTGCCTGCACTTGGACAGTCATTTCTAAGGACCATAGGAGATCATTCATGTGCTTTGTATTTTAACTCAAATTTCAGTCATAAGCTTAATAAACCAAGCATTATAGTTAATTATAGATAATTGTGAAGTGGCTGAACAGTGAGGAAATAGTTTCATTTGTTATTTTACATTTAAATTTGTAATTTTTTCTCATAGGCTGCATATATTCAGAATCTTAGTTTGGAATGCTATTTTATTTTAGGTCAAATAACCTAAAGGCACCAGATCCTGTCTGAATTTTGAAGCTCAGCAGGGCCAACCTTGGTTAGTACTTGGATGCAAGACAGCCAATGAATACCAGGTGCTGTTCCTTGCCTTAACCCCCCCCCCCTCATGAAATTAATGGGGTCACAATAAGTTGCCAAGTGACTTGAAAGGGCCTGTGCGTGTGCACACCCACATACCACTATAGTCCACAGTGGGCAAAGTATGTGGTCCTGAGATTGCACATGGCAACTCAAGGCTATTTGTTGCAGCCGCTGACCTGTCTATACCCTCTCAGTCCAAAAGAAAGAGTAAATTGTCTCTTCAAGAAACTCCCAGGACTGGTAATTCAGGTGTACACAATAGGTTGCCATGTTCCACATTGTGCTATGTTATTTTTTTAACTTAAAAAAAAATAGAAGAGAGAACTTCCAACTACTTCTCCCCACCTCATTTCTTGGCAGTTTTGGCACTCATTGTGGCATGAAGCTAAGAAAATGTGCTGTTGGATCCACTGAATTAGCCCACCTATACTATAAACTGTGGCATTATTCACTTAGTAAAACTTATACAATCTGAATGGAAATGATACTACTGTTGATGCATACCCCCAGAAATAAATGTATATTTTTATCAGACTGGACCCTCATTTTCCATATCCATAATGGGTATACATAGGATTACAATCCAATCATAGAAGAAACCATGAGGGCCATCCAGTCGAATCCCCTGCCATGCAGGAATACACAAAGTGATCCCAACAGATGGCCATCCAGCCTGTGTTTAAAAACCTCCAAAGAAGGAAACTCCACCACACTCCAAGGCAGCATGTTCCACTGCCAAACAGCACTTACCACCAGGAATTTCTTCCTAATGTTTAGGTGGAATTTCTTTTCCTCTAGTTTGAATCCATTGCTCCATGTCCTGATTTCTGGAGCAGTAGAAAACAAGACAAGATGTTTCCACTGAAAAAGAAATTGCTAAAAGAAGAATTTTGATTAAACTCCCTAATTCTTTGAAGTAGCTATAAAAATGAACATATATGTCTTGTTCCTTTTAATGTTAATGGAATCAGTGTACCTACATGTCCCAGGTGCTTTTAAAACCAAGTGCTTATCATGGATTAATCTGATATGTGCATCTGATGGTCATTAAAACATCTGTTTTAAAATTTTTAGAAATCTCCCCACCTTATAATTAGGATATGAGCTTGCAACCAAGCAAGAAAACAAATGTCCAGATTGTCCAGTGTTGACTGAAATAAGCAAAGACGAGAACTTCTTTGAATTTGTTTGATTGTGAGTGTTGCTGTGCAGGAGGGCAACTCACAAATTCCCTGCACTTCTTGATCTTATGCAGTGTTATCATGTCTCACATACAGACTTTGCCAAAGAGATGGAGAAACTGTCTGTATATTGGGGCCTGCTTTTCTCCTAAGTGAGGAGAGGTATATTTGGGATGTGACATTGTTCTACATAAGGAAGAAACACAGGAAATGTCTGCATCCTGTCCTGCACAGCAAGGTAATACCTAAAACAGTTCTTTAGTCTGGGAATAAACATATTAAAAGGCAAATGAAGAAAGCAAAGCATGGTAATAAAACCACGTGATTGCAGTCTTAGAGTGATTTGGAGAAAGAGATTATAGAGAGGCAAATAGAGAGTGTAGAAATTATTAATGTTTACTAAAAAGATGTGGCTATATGTTTTGCTTCATCACATATCTGAGCCATAAACTAGTAAATATGTGTGGATAAAGAAAGTAAAGACACAGTCTGCTAGAGACCCAGCAATTCCTGTTTCCATCAACCGTTATGGAAACAGATGGAAGTCTGAACTGATCCTGTTGTATGTATATAAATAAATATTTAAAATTTGTGTTAGATAGAATATTTGCTATACATAATAGTGTTTGCATGTGTCTTCAGATATTTGGGTGCCACACCATCTTGTTTCTGACATAGCTAGATATACATGAATTTATATTTAAATAGAACCACCATTTTGACATGGTTGCCATATCCAGTTCCTTAAAGCTTGGTACTCTCTATGTTATGAAATTTTGCATATCATACCAATTATGCACATTTTCTTAATATGTAGATTAATTACATTAATTGGCACTTTGATTTTTCTATAGCTGTTTTTCAGCCTTGACACCATTTGTGTGGTGTCATACAAGCTTGCATGATGTATTTTGTAAATTTTTGGTTGGCCCAATAAAGGTACTGCTGTTTTGTGGAGTTTGGACATTATTGTATTTTACCATTTGTACAGTAAGCATTGGTGTGTTAAGATATTTCCCTTTGACAAGTTTGTCAAGTCACATGTACATCTCCGGTACTAATCCGAAGAGTCAGCATTGTCAAAGACAACTCTGTGATCATGTGGCCAGCATGACCACACAGAACACTGTTATCTTCCCACTGAAGTGGTACCTATTTATCTGCTGGCACATTCACAAGCTTTTCAACTGCTAGGTTGGCCGAAGCAGGGACTAGTGACAAGAGCTCACCTCATCACATGGTGCTTGGGCCTCAAACTGATGACTAGCCAATCTTGCAATCATCAGAGTCAGCGTTTTAACCACTGAGCCACCACGTCCTCTCCCTGTGAGAGACAGCATTCTGTAAAAGTGTTAGACTTGGAACACTGAGGCGGTCTGCCGCCGCCGCCAGTAGGTCCGCGGGGGAGCCGGAGCCTTCAGACGGCCCGACTCCCGCGCGGACCGAAAAAAGAAGCTTCAAAATGGAGCTTCTTTTACCGTCACGTTTGCGACGTAGCGAGGCGCCAGGGGCGCGCTCGCTACGTCACAAGCGGCGCGACACGTCTGGACGCTGTGCGTCCAGTACGTAAAGATGGCGGCGCCCATGTAGAAGGGGTGCCGCCATCTTGTACGGAAGGAGTCCGTACTAGGCCCAGGGGCGTCTATAAGAGACGCCCCTTTTTTAAAATGGGACGTCCGGAGGACATCCCAAATGCCGGTGCAGAAAGCACCTGAGTCATCTTCAAGTTCAAATTCATATGTATTAACAAACCTTAGAAGGGGCTCACTCACACTACCCAATTACATCACTGTTACTCCACTTTGTCATGGTTCCCTCCCATGGAATCTTGAGTTTGGCAATTCAGGAATTATCTTTTAGAATTCCCAACCAGAGTACTCCAATGCCCTTCCAAACTACAAACCCCAAGATTCCATAGAGCATTGTAGTTAAAGTGGAATAACAGGACTATGATTGTGTAATGTTCATGGGCCCAAGTCTCGTTTACATGGTTTTTGTGAAGATAAATGGTGGTAACCATATGTACATTGGTTATGAACATTGCTGGTGTAGTTCAGATGAGGAGAACAACAACAACAATATAGTTTTTTGTGGGTTTTTCGGGCTATGTGGCCATGTTCTAGCAGAGTTTCTTTTTGACATTTCACCAGCATCTGTGGCTGGCATCTTCAGAGAATGCTTTGCCTGGAAAAATTGGGTGTATATATACTGTGTGAGCCTGGGAATGCAGGAGTAATTTGCATGTGTATTGTTCTGTGTTGATGGCTGGTCTCAGCATGGGAGGCTAATGCAAACGAGGATTAATGTCTGCTAATTGGTGATCGCTATCTGCTGGGAAAGCCCCTGACTCTGAATGGTTTCTCATTTGCATTTATTGAGTCCTTATTTTGCTATTCCTCAGGACTGGTAGCCAAATTTTGTTCACTTTAAGGGTTTCTTCTTTCCTGTTGAAATTATCCAGATGTTTGTGGATCTCAATGGCTTCCCTGTGCATCCTGACTTGGTAGTGGTTGGCATGGTCCAGAACTTCAGTGTTTTCAAGTCAGGATGCACAGGGAAGCCTGTAATGGGCCTTAGTACAATTTACAATCAGTACGTACAACAATAAAATACTAACACTGAATTTACGAAGAATTCCTATTCGTTCGCTAAAAATTACAATTCATCCATTAGCCAACAATCAGAGTCAAGGAAGAGCAGTTGTCATAACCTTTTTATATGAAATTCACTGGATAAGCCCGCTGGAAGAGATCCATTTTGAGTGCCTCCTTAAAGGCCTGTAAGCTAGTAATGAGACAGATCTCTTCCGGTAGGTCATTCCATAATCTTGGGGACGCAGCAGTGAATGCCTTATGTGAAGTTGTCATTAGCCTGGTATTATAATATTCTGGTAAGAACTTCCCAGATGCCAACACCTTGTATTGCACTCGGAAGCTAATTGGCAGCCAGTGAAGAGATTTCAGTATTGGTCAAACCTAGATGTTCCGGTGACCAATCTGGCTGCTGCATTTTGAACCAATTGAAGCTTCCGAATTTGGTACAAGGGTAGCCCCAAGTAGAGCACATTGCAGAAATCTAACAGAGATTACCAGTGCAAGTACTACTGCTTCAAGTTCCTTTCAATCCAGGTAGGGATGCAGTTGGCATATCAACCAAAGCTGATACCAAGCACTCCTGGCCATCACATCTATTTGGGATTGGCTGTCACATCAATTGTAAGGACGGATCTAGGAGTACTCCCAAACTGCAAACCTCGTCCTTTAGGGGAAGTGTGACCCCCATCCAGGACTAGGAGAGAAATCCCTAGTCACTGCAACAATCAGGGACATAGAGAAATAAATTTGGGTGTCATCAGCGTACTGATGACACCGCACCCCATGTCTCCGGATGATCTCTCCCAGCGGCTTCATGTAAATGTTGAAAAGCATGGGGGACAGAATGGCACCTTGAGGGATGCCAGATGTCAGCTCTCTCTTGGAAGAGCAGCTGTGCCCCAGCATCACCATCTGAAATCTGCCCGAGAGGTAGGAATGGAACCACTGGAGCACAGTGCCCCCAATACCTAACTCCCTCAGTCATTCCAGAAGGATACCATGGTCTTATGGTATCGAATGCCGCTGAGATGTTCAAGAACACCAGCAGGGTCACACTTCCCCTGTCGATGATTAAAGTAATAATGATTAAAGTAATTTTTCACTTTTAAGAGTATCTAGTTGTATCATTTTATTTTATGTTTACCATCAGCTTTTTTAAACTGATGGCAAAAAAAAAAAAATCTTACATATTTATGAGAACACCATAGGTGGTACATCTGATTCATAGGGGGGAAAGGCAAAATAAAGTAAGAGAAAGACAGTAATCACAGGGGGAATCATAGAATCATAGAGTTGGAAGAGACCACAAGGGCCAACCCCCCTGCCATGCAGGAACACAGGATCAAAGCCCCCCCCGACTGATGGCCATCCAGCCTCTGTTTAAAAACCTCCAAAGTAGGAAACTCCACTACACTCCAAGGGAGTGTGTTTCACTGTCAAATAGCTCTTACTGTCAGGAAGTTCTTCCTAATGTTGAGGTGGAATCCAGCCATTTGATGAAGAGGACCATAATCCATTAATACATCCTGCAGACTCTATTATTAAATCTAGTAAAGTAACTATAGTACCTCAGCAGCAGAATGCCAGGACCAGGGAATCCCCCTCCCCCCATTAGTATGCTGCTTCAACATATTGTAGTACTCTATTTTCACCACACCTTACTTTATCATTACCAGGCCTTTGTCTCCCAGGGCTCTGTCTCCTGCTTGATCATCTAGTGCTACTGCTATTTCCTCTGCCTTGCTGCTCTTCCTGTTGCCTTTCCAACATCCCCTGCCCCTTCATCTCATGCCCTTTCCATTTCTCACTGGCTCACTTGCATGGTTGTGGATGCTGTTGTTCCTTGCTGTCATGCTCACTTCCTGCTCATACTGCCTGCTTGTACAGCAGTGGTGGTAGAAGCTGCTTCTTGTAGTACACCCGCCTGCTCCTCTTGCTCACTTGTACAACAGTAAGAGCTCCTGCTGCTCCTCCTTTCTGCAGTGGCTACCTGTCCCCTCTTTATCTCCCTTCTGCCACTTGCATGGCATCTGGTACTCTTCCTTACAAGCATTTACTGCCCAGAGCTGTCAGGAATAGAATAATGCTTTTAAAGGATAAGGTGATGCTACCATCCAAGGAGGGGCAGCAACATCACTTAGCCTCAGGCATCCTCAGGCAGTAAACATGTTTAGGCCACTGCTATCCACATAAGTTTATTGCAAAGCCCCCCAAATATTATACACTATAAGATATCACAAAGCTATCATATTTGCATAACAAGCTAATACAGGTGTCTCTCTTGAAAGTTTCAAAGGTGTTCCTTTGTGTATTTCAAAGCAAATAACATTCCCATGTGGTAGATCTCAGTATACCTCAATTCAAGCATAATATGCTTCTTGAACGTAAGCTGAATTGCATCTCTGCCACCTCTAAAATGGAAGGCCACATTTTGCCCATTTGTGAGTTGAAAAGAATCATGGAATCATAGAACTGGAAGAGACCACAAAGGCCATCCAGTCCAATGCCCTGCTATGCAGGAACCCTCAATCAAAGCATCCCCGATAGATGGCCATCCAGACTTTGTTTAAAGACTTTCAAGGAGGGAGACTCCACCACTCTCTGAGGGAGTGTGTTCCACTGTCAAACAGCCCTTACTCTCAGGAAGTGCCTCCTAATGTTTAGGTGGAATCTCTTTTCCTGTAGCTTGTTGGTACACTAGTTTGACAAGGGGCAGCTTGCTTTTTCTAGTTTGTTCCCATTCAACAAACCAGAAAAGCGAAGCAGTTTGCTCCCAAACAACCGTGGAGCAAAGTTCCATGGTTTGTTTACTTATTCCTGATGCAAGTGGGAGCAACTGAATGGTGTGCACCAGCAGTGCCTGCAGATCCCTAGCTTATTGGGTCATGCAAACACACCCTGTATGTGCTGCGTTTTGGCACCACAAAGTGAATCCTATGACCCAATGACTTAAGCAATCTAAAATGTTTTACTGTGGTGTGTTCCTTCTTTATTCAATTTCCAGTTAATCAAACTTGATGTAGAAATTCATAGTTTACAAGCAGACCTAAATACTCAGATTGGTTCCTCTGGATTGCAGTACAAATTACTGGTACTTTTCCACTAGGGTTTATAATTAATTACTGGTTAATAAACGTAGTGGGTTTTGCTGTTTAGCAGAATGAAGTACATACACAACATGGAAAAACATTAGTAAGTAAAGTGAAACAGTGGTGTTTTGGAGATAAATTCTGTTTGTCCTTTAGAAGCAATTGTAAAGAAACACAACTTACGATCATATTAATCAAATAAGTTGCCACTGCACTGCATCTTTGGCATGAGTAGCACTGCATTTGTTAATTTAAGTAATTACTATAACTGATATATCACTTTCTGATACTTAATTAATTACAAGTTTAAAAAAAGCACCCTGCATTCAGCCAAAACACCAAGGAACAAACTTCAATATCCTGACTCATAGTGCTTTATCAGAAGCATTACAATTTTTTTAGACCTGATTATGCATGAAAATATCTTTACACAGGAACATTTTTATTACCTCATTTCGTTTTAGAGAGCTCTGCTTGTAAGTGTTTATAGTGGTGCATAATAACTGGAGTTACAAATACCTCAAGAATGGAAGTTAGTTGTAAATTTGACATATCTAGTATTCCCAGAAGTGATCCCTGTCATCATGCACCCATTTAATTTCTCCTGGCTCCCAATATTTGTTGACTAACTCTTAAAACCATGAGAAGTCCATATATTGAAGTCCCTAGTAATAAATTTATTTTGACACTTGCTCTCCACAATTCTTATGGCAGAGATTCTAGGAGGACAGACTGAAGAAGGGTATTTTATTTTTTAAATTCTTCCCTAATTGATATGTTACAGTTCAAGCCTGTTTTTATTTCAGTCTGTCCAAGGCTGGCTTCCGACTAAGGGAGAAAAGCAAATAGTTTACCTTACCATATTTAAATTCCATAGCACCCCAAGCCATTTATGTTAGTTTAGTAAGGGAGAAAGAGTACCTCTCAAGCATCTCTCCCCATTTTTAGCAGTAAAAACACAATGTTAACCAAGGCCCCATACAATCCGGAAGTTGCGCCAAAGCTGCTCTCCAGTCCTTATGACTGGATTGTGGCTTTGGTGTGGCTTCTGGCCTCTTAGGACACATGCACCATTTAAACAGCATACCTCCAAAGTGACCCGAAGCAGCTTTATTTTGGCCTGTCTGTATGGGGCCCAAATTATAGCTAACAAGTGAACAGTGAAGAAAGGAGGGAAATTAACTCATTTGAGATGTGGTGCTGGAGAAGATTGCTGAGGATACTGTGGACAGCCACAAAGACAAACAGATTAAGCTTGAAATCTCCCTGTAGGGGAAGATCATCAAACTGAGGCTGTCATACTTTGGCCACATCATGAGGAGGCATGACTCATTTAAAAAGACAATAATGCTAGTAAAGGCAGAGGTGACCAAAAGAGAGGAAGACTGCATGCAGATGGTTAAACACAGTCAGGTAGGCTATGGGGCCTGAGTCTACAGGACCTAAACAGAGAAGTGGAGGATGGAGAGGCTAGGAGATATCTCATCCATGGGGATACCATGAGTTGGGATTGACTCAAGGGCAGTTAACAACAACAACAACGAAGGTTAATAAGGAGACATATACATAAAGACGTATAAAATACCTCAGAATCAATTGCTACAGAATGCAAAAAAGATTATGCGCAATACGTTATTGAAATATCTAGTATTTCATCTGTTTCTTTAACAGACATGAGATCCAGGACTGTTTTTTTTTAAATCCTGTAATTCATATTAGGAGTGTTGTAGGTGTGCAACAAAACTCAGTGTGCTTGATGAAATGCTTGAGAACAGGACTGAAATGTCCAAATTTGCCATTGCTCTTCCTCATTTCTCAGCCTTGAGATCTTGCCAAATGTTTACCTTGATTTTGGCTGCTCCTTCGGTCCTTAGAATGTGTTTTCCCACCAAGGATTTAATTTGAATATGTGTCCCACCAGCATCCATGGGGATGGGGGAAGAGAGAGATGATACTATATATATATAATTGCTGCTGACAATAGACAAAATATGTTTAAAGCTGTTATCTTACTGAGAGAGCTAGAAGTTCAAGACCACAGGGCCTGGTAATTCAAACAGCTAGGATCTAGAAAACCTAAAATTGTCTCTGCTGTCACCTTTGCCTTTCATACTGTCTGAAATCAAGTTTCTGGCTGGTCATAGGACAGCAGAAGAGAGGTGGCCTTGGATGCAGGTACTTTAATAATGTTTGACTGGTAGGTTTGCAAAACTCTTGGATATTTCCGGATGTTTAACTTGACTTGACTTTTTTCAAGGGTGAGCAGAAGGTGTAATGAATCATGCTGAATAGGAGACATCCTGATTTTGGACAATATGTATAGCAGATGTCTCAGATGCCTTACCTGAATGAACCTAATGTGAAAAAGTAAGTAAATTATGGGTAGGGAAAAAGGGAGTTATGCTGGTCTCTTTGTCATAGAGAGAAAGTAGCAACAGTGCTGCTTTGTTTCATGTCTTGATTTAATTTTCTATATCCATACTATTTTAGTATGGGGAGAAAAATGTTGTGTAGAGAATATGATGTTTGCACACACTGTGTATTTGTGTTTATGTAGATCATCTTTGTGCAGAATACTGTTGAGGCTAGATTCCTCACCCTGCCCCAGTTAGCAAATGAGAACATTCTGTTCTCTAGCTTATCTTTTTGTTTGTTGATTTACACATATACTTTCTCATTCTGCTGCTGTGAAACCACATGTGCAAAAAATACTCAACTTATAGGGAAAATGTCAACCATATGCAGCATACATGAAGCTTAGTGGCAATAATACTGAATTAATTTTGAGTTTGGGAGTCAGTGTGCCATAAGACCCATATTTTAGAGTTTTAGACATTCACATGTATCTCAAAGTTTGTTGTAGTAGATCTACAGTATGTGTGGCTAATTAAATGCATAGCCTTCTTGGTAGTTTATTTGGTCACACAGGGGCTGTACACACAGCTCCAAAGGGATGGCCTGGAGCCACTCTTGTTACAGCCAGATCAGGGCCATGGCAGCCGCATGCCACGGCCCTGATTTGGCCTTTGCAGGGCAGAAAAAGGATCCTCAAAAGCAGCTTCTTTTGACACCCTGCAAAGGGATGTGATAGCTCCGTTGCTGTGGCATGGCAGTGTATGTATACTGTACCAGAAGAGCGCCGTAATGCTGCATGCCGTGCAGTGCAGAGTGCGGTGTCATGCCACCCTGGGGGTTACCTTTGGCTTCCTCTGAGGATAAGAGTGTAATTTGCCCAAGTGGGTTTCCAAGTGGGCATTTAAACCCTGGTCTCCAGAGTTCTTGTTCAATACTAAAACCACTACACCACACTGGCTCTCTTTATATCATTTTATATCATCCTTTCCTGTTGATTGAGATAAAACTTGGTGGGTGGAAAAAAACTATTGCTGATTTCAAACATTTTCTGCTGTTTGATGCATTTTTCATAATGAAGGTAGTAAGGTGCATTCCACATGATATTTGAAACTATATCTTGGATATGTGTTCTTTAAATACATAGGGGTTGCATTTTGAGATCTTGTACAGTGGAAATCTGAGGATGACATCCTTTGACTTGATGTCTCCCCCTCCTTTTTTTGTTGTGGTTGAAAAAAACGTATACCATTCTAACTACACATTTTACTCATGGTGTATATGTTGTTGTCTCTGCGTCCCCACAGATAGATAGCCTTGCTAATAAATAGAGAATACTGTTCAACCATAGCTAATATGCAATATGTTAAGAAAAGAAAAATAATAGAATTTCAGATATCTATTGGTTTGATATTTTAAAAGAAAGCTCCAAATTCTTGCCTGAACTTGTCCGAGTTCAAGTGAGGCAACTTTCAATGCTTCACCAAGCACTTAAATATAGGTGACGGAAATGCTACTTTGCTAATTTGAGCGGAATGTTTAAAACAAAGTGTTACTGTTTAATCTGGGCACATGACGTGCGAATGAATGTTTGAATGAAATGACATAATTGTTGGTTAGTCTGTATAATTTAGAGAAAGAGAGTGCCTTGATCAGCACAAGTCTCAGTTCACGAGTGCTGGGAAGGACTCTTATTTCAGAGAGAGAAATTCTTTCCCCTCAGAGAACAAGAAGTACAGCGTCTTTCCTCCTCCCCCCTCCTCAATATTTGTTAACCTCTAAAGAACAGAGATGTTGCTTATCCAGGCCTTTCAGCTAAAGAACATTTTCTTGACCCATTTCCTAGTGCTACATATGATAGTCTTCAATTCTTGCCATCATACACCTGGGATTAAGCCTTATTGAACTGAGTGAGGCTTGCTTTTGAGTAGACTTATGTAGAATTCTGATGATAATCCATCATCTTTGTTGTAAATGATAATGCACAAGCTGTTGCTGGCAGACCTGATACTCCATCTGGAAATCAAAGAAATAAGAGAATTAAAACTGCTTGGGGTTATGTTTGCATGAATAAAAAGAATAGAAGGATAGAATCGTAGTTAATAGTTTTCAAACTGGCAGTTAGTTGAGGTGGGAAAAATGTTTCATCCTCTTAATGAGAGAGATTCCAAACAAGACAACAAATAAAAAGAGACACTTCCACTAACACCAGTCCATTATTTACAAAATGCACAGGTTTTGCAGTGACACTAGTGGAATGGCTAAAATAAAATAAATTTACTTCCAAGATTACCATTATTTTCAGAAAAGTTAAAAATTAGCCAGTAAAACAGTAATGTTTGAAAACCATTGTCAAGAGAGTTATTTAATTGTTACAATACACAGTAAATGGCCCTGTTAATAAATACTACAGTTTAGGATCTTTCTCATGATTCCTAAAGGAGTAATGGAGACAAGATCTGTCAACTAGATTTAGAGGCTCTGGCAGGTACTTGTAGCGCTTTTTAAATGCCAGCTGTAGCATAGGTTAAGTGCCATACTGAATTGTCTTTTTTAGACAAGGAGTTTTATTCTCTCTCTATTTTATATCTATCTATCTATGCTTAAATTTGGCTGGATTGGGTTAACCATTAATATGATCAAACATTTCATCCAATAGTTGTATTATTTATATACATGTATGTGTGCATATATACACAAAACTATTGGGTGAAATGTTTGACCATATTAATGTTTAACTCAATCCTGCCAAATTTAACTCTAAAGTTTCAGTTGGCCCAAATTAACTCTGGAACCAAGAAGAATCAGTGTTCTCATTTTCTAGAAGTTAAGCCCCCCTCCCCAGTAGATTTAAAGTTTCTGGTTCTATATATTCTCTGAGAATTGTATAGAGCAGAGAGAGAGGGAACTTGTGGCTTTCCAGACTTCAATGCCCATCGTCTCTCAACGCTTGCTGTGCTGCTGGTAATTCCAGTCTAACCATATTTGAGGGGTCATGTGTTCTCCATTTGTAATTTTAAAAATCAGATTTTTCAATTTATGGGTATGAAGTGTCACCATAATTTTATTATTAAAAGGCTTGCTGATTTATTTATTTATTTTATTGTGCTGGGTACATTGAACCTGTATTTATGTTACGGTTTTCCTCCAACCCTGCAATTATAGTTTTAGGAAAGTGCATGTTTGTTTAGGAAGAAAGCAGAATGCAAGTAGATGAATGATTTATTCATGTTCTCCATAAATATCTGATCAAACATAACTTCATTGATATAAATGGGACTTATTCAGAGGCAATGGTGTATTGATTATTGGCTTAATTAAAAATGTTATTCTGGAAATCACTAAACATCATTATGACTGTGTTCATAATATATGTACATGTCTGCCTTAATGACTGTGCATAGAGTACTGCTGAGATAGTGGAAAATTTTACACTTGAGTTTTGCTGAAGGAATGGCAGAAACTCAGGTTACCTGTAGGATTCAGAGTCATATGGAAACACTTAAGGGACAGTGGAATTTATTCTTTGAAATGCACTAGAATAAGCTAACAATGATACTCAGAAGAAAAATGAATATGGCTTAATAATTCCAGTAAGAAATAGATGTATAACCTCTAAGATCTGCACCTTTACTGGCATAATAATTTTTCTATTTACTTTTTACAGGCAGTCTAAATGTACAAGGGGATTTGGAGGGGCTTTCAAGCTGCCTCAGGCATTAGAAGATTAGTATATATAATATAATATAATTTCATTTATTTAACTCTTAAATGTTTATGGTGCTGGATGCCAGAGCATCTGGCCTCTTCACAATAATTAAAACTGACTTATTCATAAACAATAAATAACAGGCTACCCACTCAGGCAGCCAGGAACTCAGTGGCTGTACCCATCTGCCAAATAAAATCCCACTGACTGACTTCTATTGTGTTCTTTTTAGAGACTGGGCTAAGCAAGCATGCTCTGGCTCTGTGTGGACATTTTGGATTTTCAGCAGGCCCGTCTTCAATATAAAACTTTGATTAGTTCTTTCTTCTTTGAAAATTTCATAAGTATTTTTTCTTTCATTCCGGTTCTGCCTGCTTAGAAGAATATTCTTTTAAAAAATTGCATTAGTTTCAATATGATAAAACAAAAAATAAGTTCCAAATTTGCTCTTTTCCCCCTTTTGGATAACTATCCCCTTTTAAAACATGGGGAGGGAAGGAGATGTTCCCTTGCACCCCAGGGAAGAAGTGACTTAATGACTAGAAAATAAAAGAGAATTTACTTGGGAAAACTGTGGAATTAAAGTTCCAGATGAAACATGCACCAGTGATGCATAACATTTTTGTTAATTGGGTCTTAACAGGTTTCTGACTCAAGCTGCAATCGTTTTAGAAATGGGTCACACTAGGCAGCGCCGGCAGGGTATCCCTGCAGCTTACAGAACATTTGCCTTGCAGTAAAACAGCATCTAAATTTGGACTTATCTGATTGCATGGTGCATATGCCTGACTTCAGGGGAACTACATCAATTTTGTTCCCATTTTGGTGAGTGTGTTGTCTCTTTACAGCTGGAAGACCCATGTGTGGAGTCAGCATCTGTACAGATCTACTGCTTTATGTTGTTTTGGTTTTTGTTTTGAAATGACAGTCTTCAGAAATCATGCAACCTGGATATGTCCATGCCATTTGGATAAATGAAAGTCCTGGATACATGGTGAAGGAGCAATCCCCAGTGTAAAACAGCAAATAAACATGCATATTCTTAACCCCAGTTTCAGTCACTGAATTGTCTGAATTACTGATGCAAAGATATAATGTTGTATCACAAGATCTAATTTCCGTGTGTCCAAGCAAATTCTGATATTCAGGTTGATGTGTGGAACAGTTCTTCAGGCAAATACATTACAACTGCAGTATCCATGAGGAAGATGAGTTCGTCTATATAATGGCATCACTGTATTGGGGGGGGGGGCAGTATGCCAAATAAATTTTTCCATGTACAGGAAGGCATCGATGTAAAGATATTAAAAGAAAGGTAAAGAACAATACCTCCTTCTAGGCATGTTGAAATGCAACAGTTCCAGGAAGGGATGTCATACCTGCTTGTTAGAACATCTGAATTGGTTGGTTTGCTAAAACCAGTAGGAAATGGGGCAAAAGATGTCATTTGTATAGTATGCACCTGGTCTTAACATCCTAAACTTTCTCCATTATGTGTTCTGATCTTTTGGCTCACAGGGGTTCAAAGGTTTCTAGTTTTTGATGCAATCGACTATATCTTATTTGCTCTAAAATCTAGCGCTGACTAAAACTATTCACATCCTAGTGTAGTTAAAATGCCAACTTCACATCTCTCTTTGTTTCTATATCTGAAAAAAAAAGCACAAGAATGCTTGTTGTGATAGAAACACTTGTTTGCCTTTGGACATCTACAGGTCTGGATGACTGAAGTTGGACTTGATATCCTCATGCTAACTTGTATCATTCCATAAAAGAAAATGAAATCCACACTACTATGTAGAAAACTAACTGGACATTTATACTAGTTAGTTTTCACTGATGTGATATACCTGTTTATTCATTCCATACTATAGAGGGGGACTATGTGTTGTAAGCTTTAGCCTTCCTCTGTACAAAACCATCCTGCCACATACACACACACCAGATTTCAGGGAGAAGAAAATAAAATCCTATGAAACCCTGTGTGAATTTTGAAATATACAAGACTCTGATTTATTATCATCTCAGAGCTAGGCCTCAGTCCCAATGATCCTAATGGAGTAGCACTGTTGAGAGAACATTTGTGGGGTAAAATGGAACAGCATGCAGGGTTTGGGTGATCTGGAGACAAAGCTATACGTTTCTTCTTGTCAAAAGAACCAGTTGTGAGATATAAAAAGAGAATTAGGACTAGGAGCTACATAAGCAGTTTCCTGTTCTTTTTTAGGGCCTGGGGAACACAATTTGGTGCAGGGAAGCAGTAAAGAGTCTGACCAGGACTTTTGGAAAAAAGTAGGATTGAGAAAGGGCAATTAATTTTTATTTTGCTGGTTCTACATCATTTGGGCATCTTCTTAGTTGCTGGATATCTATTTCTGGATGGTGGTTTGGTGTCAGTTTGGGTAGAATCCTGATGGACAAAGGGTTTGGGGTTTTGAGGAATGAACATGAGATTGGTCTTTGCATTATATCTTTGGAAGGAAGGCACAAAATAAGGTTATTGGTTTCAAAAAGTATGCAGTGGGATTCTCTTCTGCCATCTATCATTGAATTCTATGCAATGGAGACTCACCACTATGTGTTACACTCCAAGGAAGAAGTGGTATGATTGTACAGTACAATGGATAAGGATTTGAAAATTTTTGTCCATGCTAGTGCCACTTTCATTATAACAGTAACATTTGGAAGTTAAATCAAGTTATGGGTAGTTTTGATCCAGGTTACTTCATGTGCCTCATTTTTACCATCCAGAATCCATCATAGGTGCTACAGTTGTCCATTTTAGACATCAGCCAGGAGCTGCATGAATAAGAACCATGCAAGATAGGATCTTAAAATTGTCTGAATAGATATAAAACCTTTTAGTTTAGCCAGATGCCTGGACTTGCTAGTCAAGCCTTTACTTTGATGTAGCGACATCTTGAAAATCTCTTTATTGCTTTTTATTAAAGAGAGAATAACTCAAAAGAGATAGCCTTCCTTTTCTTCCTTTTCTTCTCTTGTACCCAGTCTGGCAATGACAGTGAAAACTCCAATAACATACTAGATCTACTAGTCAAATAACATTAGAGTATTAATTGCAATATTACAAAATCACCCAACTGTAGTAATTCATTTCATTTTACAGTGAAGCAATCGGTAATTTCACTAACTGCCCTCTTTTTTTCCCTTAAGAAGTAACTCCACATAAACAAAATTCTTCTTATGCTTCTAAAGTAACAATGATGTTATCTTGCTAATTAGCAGTATGGAAGAAGGATAAATTAATTCTGTCATTAAAATGTATTTTTGGTGTGTTATTTGTGGTGAATGACTATAGAAGCTATTTTGGTGGTGATGTTTTGTATTTCTCAGATTATGGAGGTCTTTTTTACTTACAAAAAAGTTCTTAAATCTTTATGCTGTCAAAGTGATACAAAGTTGGAAAATGTGTGTCTGTGTCGCATGCTGATGGAAGTTACTATGTTCATTTAGCAGAAGTCCAGCACTGTAGTGAAAGAGGCAGCCTATTATTATAATATGGCTGAAACGTTCCAAAAATGGTGTAGATACCAAGTGGTTCATAAAGCCGCAAAGGAAAAGAATTAACTGTGCATAGGGTTAAAACCGGGCCTTTTCAGCTTATGGTAAAAATGATATGCTATATGGATATTTAACACTTTGACTGTGGGGACAATTTCATTATGGTGATAATTTTGAAACACCCAGGTTGGTGAGTTTTGCATGTCTGTCCAATTTAGATGTGATGAGAACACAGTTAGAATTATAGTAGCAGAGCCCATAATGTACTCCACATACATCAACGATGACTTCCCTTGGTTTTTGTCAAAGGCGGGATACAAACCGCCATTTAGTACGTATACAATACGTACTAGGGTTAGGAAGGGGCGGTGCTTCCGCACCCCCCTAACCCTAGTACGTATTGTATACGTACAAGATGGCGCCGCCATCTTTACGTACTGGACGCACAGCGTCCAGACGTGTCGCGGCGCCTATGATGTCGCGAGTCCGCACCAGGCGCCTCGCGACATCATTGAGGCACCGCAAAAAGAAGCTCCGAAATGGAGCTTCTTTTTTGCTCCGCGCGGGAGTCGCGCGGTTTGGCTGCTGCGGCTCCCGCGCGGAGCAAATGGTGGCGGTGGTCTGTACCCCGCCAAAGTATATTTCCCATAGTTTGCTCATGCTTCCAACTTCTTTCTTTCAGTTAGTCTTAAAGGTGCTACAAAACCTATTTACATGTTTCCCATAGCCTTCTGGATGAGGGGAAACCAACTCAGGCTGAATCCAGGTAAGATGGAGGTACTTGCTATAGGAACCCCAAATCCAGGAATGGAGTTGTGTCAGCCAGTTCTGGATGGGGTCACACTTCCCCTGAAGGATTCTGTTCGCAGCTTGGGGGTGCTCCTTGACTCGTCGCTCCAATTGACAGTTCAGGTGGATGCGACCGTCAAGAGCGCCTGCTATCAGCTTCGTCTGATATGCCAACTGCACCCTTTCTTGGAGCCGAGGGACCTTGAAACAGTAGTACATGCACTGGTAACCTCTCGACTGGACTTCTGCAATGTGCTCTACATGGGGCTACCCTTGTGCCAAGTTTGGAAACTTCAGTTGGTACAAAATATGGCAGCCAGATTGATCACGGGAACTTCTAGGAATGACCATATAACACCGGTCTTGAAGTCCCTGCACTGGCTGCCTATTAGTTTCTGGGCAAAGTACAAGGTGTTGGTGATTACCTTTAAAGCCCTACATGGCTTGGGCCCGGAGTACTTGGGCCCTGAGGAAACGCCTTTTTCCCTATTATCCGTCCCGCACACTAAGGTCCTCTGGAAGAAATCTACTACAGCCAAAAAAATCTAGGCTAATATCAGTTTCCTTGAGTGCCTTTTCTATTACTGCTCCAAAACTATGGAACGACCTGCCGGAGGAGATCCGTCACATTCCCACTCTGACAGCTTTTAAGAAAGCACTTAAGATGGATCTCTTACGGCAGGCCTTTCCAACGTAGTTACCCTCCCCAGATATAGAGATATTTGTCCCCTCATCTGTCTATTCTTCCCCGCCTGTCTTTCTGCCTATTTTTTGTTTAATGTTTTCATACTATTACTGTTTAATTCTGTTTTAGTACTGGGAATTGGGGGGTGGGTGGGTAGGTCTAGGGTTTGATTTTTTAAAAAACTCTATTGTAATTTGATGTATTTTACTGTTGTAACCCGCCCGGATTCTTCGTGATTGGGCAGGCTAGAAATAAATTATTATTATTATTATTATTATTATTATTATTATTATTATTATTATAACACAGTAACTAAAGATTTAACATAAAAAGAAGGGGGACTGATTCTTCTCACAGCATGTGAATCCTGGAGTAGATGTTCAGGATATCTGCTATTTCCCATAGTTTTTTATTTTATTTTATTTTATTTTATTTTATTATTTATTTATTTATTTTTGCTCTTTGTTCCCAATGAACTCACAAGAAACCATCCTATTGCCTGCCATTGCCTTCTGAGGGATAGAAGATCTTTAATTTTCATTTCCCAACTATGCATTTTTCATGCATGCCCACGGTGTTACACAGTGTACCTCATGGCTGCTGAAAAAGATAATGGGAAGGACAGAAAGGAGCAAAGTTAAAGTTAAATTTGCACATTGTCCACCAGTAAAGCCTGACACTGGGGAAAAAATGAGACTTTCCCCTGTAATACCAAGATTTGTCAAATCTGGCAGCTAACCAAGTTCAGAAAGTCAGGCTTCAGTAGTTAAAACTCAGCAAACCTTTATTCAGCACTATAGCTCCATACCAGAGATGGTCATTATCAGAACTAATCAGCAAGCATTAACATTGCCTAATTAAATTACACACAATTTCAAACTCATGGCAGACTCAATTGTCATTCATTACAATTAATACATTTGCCCCTTTTGTTACCATACTGCCCCTTCTCTTGAACAGATTTGAATCATGCCTGCCTCACCTACAGTTATCTCACTATCTGTGGATGAAATCATGATGTCTCTACAATAGCTGTTCTGCTATATAATCCATCACATAATGTTCCCAATATTTTATGGCAGGATAAGCATTGCAACTCCTGACAAGACTGGACAGTGGAAATCATAAAGCAATTGTCAGTGTTTTAGAAGAAAAAACTACAACTTATTTGCAGAAAATTTACATCCAGTAAAGCAAGACATCCACAGGAGGTACTGTATATACTCATGTATACGTCTAGAATTTTTAGTCAAAAAATGGACCCCCAAAACCCGGATTGACTGATCCACAGATCAATGTAAGTACAGTAATTTAACTGTTATCAAAAAAGGAACTATCCCCTTTTCTGAGTAGAGTGGCAAAAGGTGAGAGCTTAGTCCTCCCAAGGGGTATCTCTCTCCACCATGGCATCTCTTTTGACCTTTTTGAATAACTGCGTGGGAAAATGGCGGTGGTGGCAGCTCTTTTTTTGCTTCCCCTCAAAGGCAGGCTGAATAGAATAAGACTTTGAAGGACCTGAATAAGGCATTTGAGTATGATTGTCAGTTTTTCTGGGATAAAATCAGGAAAAGCTATCACATTAAAGCTAAAATCTATAATGACTGCTAATGTAGGCCCTATCCAGACCAGCACTTTGCACCGGCCGGTATGCGTGCTAGGGTTGCCTCGGGACGTCCTTTACAGACGCCTCACAACCTTAACACATAGCTGTGGTGGCATAATGGCGGCACCATTATGTATACACGGGCACCACCATTATGACATCATCGCCGCGCCGCATCCAAACGGCGCGGCGCAAGCGTGGCATGTTTGCGCCTTGTCAGGCCACTTGTGGCAGCCTAACAGCAGTGCCAGAAAGAGCTCCAAAATGGAGCTGCTTCCCAGAGGGCACCTCATGCCCACGGCAACTAGATTGCCGCAGGAATGACGCCGGGGGAAAGGGGCCAAGTGGCCCCTTTCTCCCTTGGCTGCGGCTCCCGGGGTGTCCTGGGGCATGAAGCCCCAAAGACACCCCTTTTCAGGACCAGGGAGAAGTGGCAGTTTGCCGCTTCACCCTGGTCCTGAAAAGCACCGGATTGGGGCCTTTGGGCTGCCAATGTGGCTGCCCTGGTCCCATTACGTGGCACAAAGGGGCAGCTGCAGGCCTTCCCAATGGGGCGGTCTGTATCCCGCTATACACACTTTTTTTTTTTTTTGCTTTGACGTGTGCATTTTCTTAGGCTGACCCATGCCTGGCCACCTCCCCCCCTTATCCATCCGTCCATCCATTCATCTATCCTTTAGTGTGATCACAAACAGTTAAGATGCCAGAATTTTAAAAAAAATTCCCATTGTTTTAATCATCCGTCACAACCTTTGTTACATAACCCTAAGTTTTACTCGTATTCATGGGTCATATCAAAATCCACAATTTTGTTCCCAAAATCTTCCCTCAGTGTATACATGAAGTCGACATATAGTTGAATATATATAGTAGCTGAGTATATTGAAGAAGGTAACTACCCTGGAGGAAATGTTACCTTTCCTTAAGCCTTTAGTGCATATTTGATGGAGGACCAAATTTCTCTGTTTACAAACAGGAGATGGGAACTACACACTTGCAGAAACTGGGGGTCTTCATGACCTCATGACATGTACCAGGCTATTTTGGAGTGTTTGACACCTGAGCAGAGGACACACTGTTACGTCAGTAGTGCATATACAAGTGTAGCTGCAGTGCTACAAAAAGTGTCAGTATTTTATCTCTGATTTGGAACAAAGCATAATGTCATGTCCCATGAACTTCAATAGTGTCCCTTTGAGGTAAATAACTGCAAGGATGCAGCCTTAATCTTTAATCACTTGCTGTCAGAAATTGGTACTTTAAGTGACACAATGGTTGTTGAGCCTGCACCATTTTAAATGAGGCTGATGTTCATTGCAGGGAAGGAGAATAGTATATATTTTGCAGTGCTGCAAAACAGAGCAAGCTGTTCACCATATACCCAAGCCTGGGAAAGCTCTGTTACAGTTAAAATTGCAACAGTATCTCCATAGGAGCTGTTGCCAAGCAGATACAGAGTTTTGGAATGTTCCCAGAAAACTTTCACAGCTGATACTTTAGCAACTAGCTCTCTTTTCTTTTCCTTACCCACAACTTTTTAGATTGCCAAAGGATAGAATTTAGCACTGGACTGTAATCTTAAATCATAATCAGTTCTGGGTGCTCTACAATATATATCATATCTATCGAGTTCCTGTATTGGGAGAAAGGCAAGAAATAATAATAAGAATAATGAATATGTATACATTCAATTATTATTTTGTTATATCAGTCCTCAGTATCTTCATATCCCATGATTCATCTTACATTTTCTATATATCCTATATATATATATATATATATATATATGAGAGAGAGAATATATATCGCCCACCCACCCACCCATACACACATACACACACACACATATAATATGTATAGGTTTTTTAAAAAGCTGACAATTTGTTCTTTATTTGTGAGAAGTAAGTTAGACCCAGTATATACCGGAACCTTGTGCCAGCCTGGGGCCAAAAGTAGGGCTCGGGAGAGCAGAGTGCCCACACACTCCTGAGCCCTACCACAAGCTGTGGGTGCCATCTTGGTTCCCCGCCATTTACATGGGTGTGCAATGATGTCCACATGGCGCAGCACCCAAAGAGCATGGCACCGCATGGATGTCATCGTTGCACATGAGGGCGATAATTGTGCCTCACACATGACCTAAAAAGAACCCACTGGGAGTAGGTTCTTTTTAGGCCTCATGGAGGCCACAGCATTTGTCTGCTGTGGCTTCTATCTGGGGCAGAGATGCCACCCCATTCTGTCCATCTGTATCCTCCCACATTTAGTTTTTGGGGTGTTTGGGGACAGGTCTAATGGCTCAGTTGTATGAGCCATCACCAGGGCCTCTGTGAGAAATTTTGCAATGTGGAACAAGACTGCTTTTGGGCCAAGGTTGTCATGGCAGCTCCTCTCAAAACTGAGATTGCTATTAAGTCTTTTCAATAAAGATAATTGTATAACATTAGATTTTAAAGTTGTTGTTTTCTTTCTTCATAGAAGAATATGGTGATGATAAAATATGAATAGAGCCCTTTCCTGTTGTTTCTGCCATCCTGATTTGTGAAGATACATTCTAAATGGGTGGGTTTTTAAAAAAAAAGAACTTGTCAAATTTAAACCTGAAAGAAATAGTAAATATATATTATATAATGAAATGGTGGCCTTCCTAGTTACAATATCAATGTGAGTGATGGTCAACAACAAGAATTCATAGGTCTATGTCAGGGGTAGGCAACCTTTTTGGGCCGGGGGCCGGGTTGCTGTCCCTCAGACAACTGGGGGGGCCGAAGCCAAAAAATAAATAATTAAATATTTTTTTTTAAAAAAAATTAAATATATAAATAAACCAGGACAAATGTAGGACAAAATTTTCAAATGGAAGACACTTTTTTTTAAAAAATGGAGGACACACGAAAAAATTTGCTGATTTTTAAAAAAATGTTAATATAGATGCATGTTTCTGAGGCTTCTATAGACAATTGCCCCCCAAAGGCCCTGGCAGCAATCGGCGGCAGGACCGGGCTGGGGCCGGTCCCAAGGCCTCGCCTGGCCGCATCCGGCCCGCGGGCCACAGGTCGCCTACCCCTGGTCTAAGTGAATATACTCCATTTCATAGAGTTAAATTTATCTGTTAATTTCATAGAAAAAATAGACAGGTCCCAGTAAAAAGCCGAGAAAATACTTGAAGAGCTACATTTTTGCTAACCTTTGTAAAATGAATGCAATAAAAGGGAGTTGTGATGTTTTTGGTGTGTGTGTGTGGTTTTGTTTTAGAGAGGGGGATGTCAGAAATTCACGGGTCCTGCCTTGGCTCTCCAGGCCCGGAACCAATGTACAGGCTCAATCTCCCTCTTATAGGCTCTGGCCACCACAACCCCTATATCCATCATTGCCATCCAAAGCTCCTTTGTAACTCCTTGCCAACTCACTAGGGACTGCATAAAGTGTGCTGGTGGAAAGGGGTGAGCAGAATCAGAAGCAATAGATATCCTCACCATAAGATGTTTTGGGAGGAGTGAGTGTAAGAGAACTTTTGTGGCTTCCACAGTATGTGAAATATATACAGGTAGGAAATTTTTAGTGGCAAAGTGGACAGAGAAGAGTTGAATTTAGAGTGGCCAGCTAGTAGTGCTCTTTCCATGCTTTCATGTTAGTGATAGACAATTTGTGATAGCTGTTGTCAGGTTGTCATGTGATACTTGTGACTGTTATGTCTTATTATAGAGCCACAGTAAACATCCAAGTTCTATTTTAAAAAAATGAATCCATTTTCTTAGTGTTTTTGCATCTGTGATGTTGGTACCTGGGGAACACACACACACACCATTTTTATATACCACCTGAAGAAAATATGCAATGGAAATAATTGAAGCTCCTAACATATATAAGGGAGTAAGTTCTGATTTACTCATGAATAATCAATGTAAAATTGCCCATTTTCTCTTGAGCAATATCCATGTGGCTCAGTAAAGACCTTGTTTTGTATCTGAAAATGAAGTATTGATAAGATCCCATGCATAAATCACTTTGCAGGGCCATTTAGATTACTAGAAATCATAAATATGTCTACGCAAAATCAAGTCCTATTGATTTCTTTGTGACTTGTTCCCAGGAAAGTAGATCAATGATGGTTGCTTTAATCATGTATTGTACAGTTGGCCTTTTGTATCTGTGGATTCAACCATCCATGGCTTTGAAAATATTTCAATATATACTTTAATTTTAAATAAATAATAAATAAAACTTTAATTTATATCCCGCTTTTTATTTTCACAATCAAAGCACAATCAACCTTTAAAAATACAATATATACAATCCCCCCCCCAGTATATACATTCCAAAAAGCAAACCTTGATTTTTCTATTTATATAAGGGACACCATTTCACTACACCAGTGTATTTAATGGCATTTGTTCATCCATGGATTTTGGTATCCATGGAACCAAATCCCAGAGGATACCAAGAGTCCAATGTACATTAAGATTCTTAAGGATGAAATAACAACTGGTTCATGTAAAACAGCAATATATTCTATTTTTTAAAGTAACTGTATGGGACAGATGGAAGGGCTTTTTATTCTCAGCTACATGTTTACTACTTTCTATTCAGATATGTATTTATAACTTGTTTTAGGTGCAAAGAAAACTTGTGGCACCTTTGAGACTAACTGAATGAAAGAAGTTGTAGTCTGAACTTTTGTAGACTTAGTCCTTGTCTGTTTTGGCCAGGGTACTTGAGGGGCAGTGTAGAGTATCCTGGCCCCTGAGCTATCCTGACTTTCCCCTCTTATTTGGCTCTGCTTCCCTGCTGGGATGGCTGTCTGAATGAGTGTCCCAGTGAGCTGCCTGACATGTCCACCTCCGTTGCAGGTCACTCGTTTTTGAACTCAGAATGAGGTGCCCAGTGATGATCACATGACTTTGTGCTTCATTCTGACATCAGAGCAAGGTATTGGTGACAGCAGTGGATGTGATGGGTGACTCAGCAAGATGCCCATATAAACAGTCTCTGTGGCATAGAATTGGAGGGGTCCAGATCTTTGTGGAATTTTTTGAAATTTGGGTCAAGTCTGCTTTACCATGGTTCTGGTAATAAATGTGATAGATGTTATCTGGATTGTTTGTACCAGAACTGAGGTTCGGGGCTACGCGTCATCCAAACAGGACGTCACCAGAATAAGGGAAAAACACATATTTTGGCTCATGCAGATAATGCTTAAGGCTCTTTCTCTTTGTGGTCATCTGAGGGGTTGTCTGCACTGGCAAAAGGCCCGGCTTCCCCCAGCCTCACTTCATCTAGATTAGATGATGCAGGCCAAAAAACACCAGGGTAGGATCAGGCCCAATCCTTCCTGTTCAGACATGGATGCAAAGGATTCAGTTTGACCCTGGGGCAAACAGCCTTTTGTTACTGTTTCTGTTAACTGCCTTCATGTCGATCTCAACGTATGGTGACCCTATGGATGAGACATCTCCAGGCCCCCTTGTCCTCTACTGCTCTGCCCAGCTCCTATAAACGCATATTAATGGTCTCTTTGATAAAGTCCATTTATTTAGCATGTGGACTTCCTCTCTTTCTACTTGCATGTATGATTCTGACTTTTGTGCTGAGCTGTATGTCTTTGCATTTTAGGATCTTTTCTAGTTCTTTCATAGCGGCCTTCCCCATTCTTAATCTTCTTTTGATTTCCTGGCTGCAGTCCCCATTCTAATCAGTGTTTGATCCCACATATGAGAACTCTTTTACTATTTCTATTTCCATTACGAACCCCCTTGCATAAGGGGGAAATCACGTATGCTCGTGCACCATTGAAAATAATGGAGTGCATGCATGCGGCACTGCATGGTACATGCACCATTCATTATATTGTACCACGGCTTCAGCTTATGCTGAAAGCCGCAGAAGGGAAGCCCGCCTATAATGCAGGCTCACTGTAGTTGTTTCAGCTCTGTGTGGTTCTTTGCTACTTACCTTGCCAGCTGTTGATCTGACTGAGAAACCCCTAGTCGCTGTGTCTTAAGTGGAAGTGGGGCACTTGGGTGCAGCCAGATGCCCCAGTTCTGAGTCAGGCGCAGAAACTGGGAGGCTTCTCAGTCAGACTGATGGCTGACAAGGTAAGAAGTTGCAGGTCAGTCCTGGGTCAGTGCGGGGATAGATGTGTGAATACCTGCCCATCCCAGCATCAACCCAGTGACCAATCCAGGTGAGCACTGTGGCCAGGAAAGCACAGGTCTGGCATGTGTTTTTCTGGCCTGTCTGCTTAGGCCCTGAAAGGGGGGGGGGAACCCCAATATGCCAGATGCCATTTCTATATTCTGTGAAACTATAATAAAAATTTAATTTATATCCTGCTTTTTGTTTCCACAACCAAAGGGGCGTACAACCTTTAAAAAATACAATACAGTGGTACCTCGGGATACGAAATACCCAGGTTACGAAATTTTCGGGATACGAAAAAATCCCATAGGGAATTATTGTTTCGGGTTACGAATGTTTTTTCGGGTTACAAAAAAACTTTTGGTGCTTTTTTCGGCTTTTTCGCACGGAATCGCGGCTTTTCCCCATTAGCGCCTATGGCAATTCGGCTTACGAAGGCTTTTCGGGTTACGAAAGCGGCTGCGGAACGAATTAATTTCGTAACCCGAGGCACCACTGTATACACAATTCCTCCCCCCTTAAAAAAGGATTAAACAATTCCATCCATTAAAATTGCAGATAATAAGAATCTAAAAACAATACTACAATAATAAAATAATGGTGGACAGAGTCTTCGCTTGTATATGACTGTGAGGGGAGCATTACATGGCCGGGATCTATTCCGGGAAGGCCTGCCAGAAGAGATCTGTCTTGACAGCTTTCTTGAAGCTCTCAAGGTTGGCAATTTGATGGATCTCATCCAGCAGGCCATTCCATAAAGTGAGAGTGATCAGGGAAAAAGTCCTCTGGGAGGTCGCTGTCAATCCAGTCTTTGTGGACTGCAACAAATTCCTCCCAGAGGATCTGAGGGTACGGGGGGTATTGTACGGAAGGAGGCGATCCCTTAAGTAGGTTAGGACCAAGCCATGGAGGGCTTTAAAGGTAATGACCAACACCTTGTACTGTGTCCGGAACCAAATAGGCAGCCAGTGGAGTGATTTTAATATAGGTGTAATATGGTCACTCCTAGTTGTTCCTGTAATCAATCTGGCTGCCATATTCTGCACCAGTTGAAGTTTCCGGACTAGGCACAAGGGTAGCCCCATGTAGAATGCATTGCAAAAATCAAGTCTTGAGGTTACCAGTGCATGTACAGTGCGTCCTCGCCTTATGCGGGGGATCCGTTCCGGATCCCACCGCGTAAGGCGAATTCCGCCTATGCTCGAGCCCCATTGGAAACAATGGGGCTCGTGCGCGGCGGCGCAGGCGCACGCAGGGCACAACAGGTGCGCGCGCCCATTCAATTGAATGGGACGCGCTGCCCTGCACGCGCGCCGAAGCTTGAGCGCATACGCTCAAGTCCGCGTATGGCACGCCCGCATATGGTGCGGGCGCACTGTACTACCGTTTCAAGGTCACCCCGTTCCAGGAAAGGGCGCAGCTGACATATCAGCTGGAGCTGATAACAAGCACTCTTGACTGTTGCATTCACCTGATTTCTCATCTGAAGTGATGAGTCAAGAAGCATCCCTAAGCTGTGAACACAGTCCTTTGAGGGGAGCGTGAACCCCTCTAGGACTGGAGGTTGTGGCCCAATACCTGGTTTGAGGGCCCCTACCGTAAGTACTTCGGTTTTGTCTGGATTCAGCTTGAGCTTGTTTTCCCTCATCCAGTCCATTACTGCTGCAAGACATTGATTGAGGGGAGAAACGCCATCTGTCGTCATTGCTGATGACATGGAGAAGTATATTTGGGTGTCATCAGCATACTGATAACACCCCGCTCCATGTCTATGGATGATTTCTCCCAGCGGCTTCATATAGATGTTGAATAACATCGGGGACAGGATGGCGCCCTGAGGGATGCTGCAATTAAGCTCAGTTTTTGAAGAGCAACTGTCCCTGAGCATCACCCTCTGGAATCTACCTGAGAGGAAGGAACGGGACCACTGCAAAGCAGTGCCTCCAATTCCTAGCTCTCTCAGGCATTCTAAGAGGATGTTGTGGTCTATTGTGTCAAATGCCGTGAGAGGTCTAATAGCACCAACAGGGTCACGCTTCCTCTGTCGATGCTTAGACAAAGGTCATCAGTTAAGGCGACCATGGCAGTCTCCACCCCATATCCTGTCCTGAAGCCAGTTTGAAACGGATCTAGAAAATCGGCTTCATCCAAGACCACTTGGAGCTGAAGAGCGACAGCCCTCTCGATCACCTTACTCAAGAATGGCAGATGACACTTGGAAACCCTTCTTTCTATTTTTAATATGCCATGAGACACATTGAGCATTGATTTTGAGGTAAAGTGATTATCTTAATGAAATAATTCAGAAGTTGAATATGGTCACTTAATCACACTATACTTATCAATAAGATGTACATAAAAGTGGAGCATTAAGTATGCAATGAGATAATGAAGCCTATAAAACAATTATTAGGACTTTAAACTATAGCTCAAGGTATGGATATGAGGCCTCTCAACACAATAGAAGGACTTTTCTTTCAGAGCCAGTCTTGGCAAGAACATCTGCCTTACAGTTGTTAATTTCCTATCTTTCACTAGGCATAGACCTAGAACAAGGGATTTTAAAATTATTTATTTATTTCACACACACACACACACACACACACACACACATTTTTCACTGCCAGTCCCTAGCAGGATATCCTTATGTATGCCTCAAGTTCCGGGACCTTTTTTTTTTTCTTTTTCTTTTTTAGAAGGCTAACCTTAAAAGTCCTCACCCATAACACACAATGCATTCTTTTATTTTTGAAGTCCATTTTATCTTCATAAACAAATGTGAATGATCTTACTGTTCTTCTTGTTTAACATGCTTCTGGCATAGGTATTTGATTTAGATTGACACCATGGCATGCAAAATTACAACTATCTTCAAAAGAATTTCATGATATGAAGAAAATACTGAAAACTTTGAAATTGTTCACAGATTCATTTCCCTACCTCTTAACTATATATGTCTTTGAATCTGAATGGCTAGAGTCTTTCATTGAGATGTTACATGCATAACAAGGGGCACTGAGTTACTGCAGTATAGATTTATAAATATAAAAATATTTTCTGCATACAGGTTGAATAAAGAGAGTGATAGTATGCAACCTTGCCTGACCTGTTTGCCAATGAGGATGTTTCTCCGTATTCTGATCTGATGGGAGCCTCTTGTTCTGAGTACAAGTTATGCATCAGGACAATCAGATGTTGTGGCACTCCCATTCCCCTAAGTACAAGCCATAGATTTTCATAATCTATGCAGTCAAAAGCTTTGGTGTAGTCAATAAAGTACATGCAATTTTTTTTCTGGCATTCCCTGGTTTGCTGCATTATCCAACATATGTTTGCAATGTGATTCCCTAATGCATCTTCCTTTCCTGAATCCAGTTTGCACCTCAGGGATATTGTAAGAGTCTTTGCTGCAGAAATTTGAGCATGACTTTGCCTGCACAGCATGGTATTGTATTTATCATAATCTTTTATGTCTCCTTTTCTATGGATGGGAATATATATTGATCACTTCCTGTCTGGAGGCCACTACTTTATTTTCCACATTTGTTGGGAAATTTTAGTTAAAACTAAGCTTGACTCAGGTCAAAAACACACTGCAGAAACCATGCAGTTTGAGACCGCTTTAACTGCCCTGGTTCAATGCTAGGGAATTCTGGGAACTGTAGACATTTCTGAGACATTTAGCCGCCTCTGTCAGAGACCTCTGGTGCCACAATAAACTACAATTCCCAAAATTCCCTAGCTTTGAGCCAGGACAGTTAAAGTGGTGCCAAACTGGATTATTTCTGCAGTATCTTTTGGACCTAGGTCTTAATGGATTGTAGCAGTTCTATTGGTATGTCATCTGTTCCTGGTGATTTGTTCTTTCCAATTGCTTTGAGTACAGCTTTCACTTCACTTTCCAGAATTTCATCTTTGTAAGTTTCTTCTTCACTTGTGTCATTCATGCTTTCAAAATTTTATGTAGATCTTCTGTGTGTTGTTTCCATCTTTTCAAAGATTTCATTGTGGTCTTGTCTCATGCTCCTGTTCCTCTCCCTCCAAATAGCTAAAAAGAGTCAAATCTTTCTCATTCACAGAATGAAGAAACACAGAAAATACAGAAAAACCTCATGCAAGCACACTACCTCTCATAAAGAGGAAAGCCTAGTAGTTTATGAAGGAAAGCATGTGATCTTGCCCTCTTCTCTCCTTGAATATTCATGAATAAAACCGAGGAGTTACCCTCTCTGACTGGATGGATATCTTTTAAGCAAAGTAGCCCTCTCAAGATCATGTTCTGTGTATTTAGAGAGCTACTGTAGTGCAGTGGTTTGAGAATTGAACTGGGACTCCAGGGGAGCAGCACTCAAACCTCCATTTCAATATTGTGGTTTTAGGCAAGTTACTTTCTCTCAGCCTTTGAGGAAGAAAGCTTTTTCTTTTTAACAAATCTTCCTAAGAAAACAGAGAATAACCAATGTTCTGTGAACAACCCCCAAATGTCACATAATATGCACAAACAAAAATATGTATTATAGGATAGTATAGTGAAGCTGATGGAGTTTTATACCAAGTCAACTGAGGGCTGCTTCTACAATTCATTGATTTTGTTTTGCTATTATGTAATGATGGCGGGGTGTAAGGGGATAGCCTAATGCATAATTGTTTGTATTTTGTTTTGTATTATATTGATCCTGTTTTTTAATCTGCCTTGATTCCTTCAGGAAAAGGCGAAATATAAATAAATTATATATATTATTATATTGACACACAGGGTTTTTTTTATCAACACTTGGGTTAGGCTGCAATCCTTCACACACTCACATAGAATAAGTAGGTTCCATTGAACACAATGGGACTTACCTCTGTGTATATACAGTACATTTATATAGAATTGTCACTGAATTTAAATGTAATGTTCAGTTTGTTTTCTCTCACACCTTTATTTTCACATTACACATTCTGTTTACAGCTTGCTGATTTGGAGTCAGCTATCTAGCATGAGCAAGTGTGGAAAAATCTAGCCACAGCAGATATGAATGCCCTTTTTAATGATGACAGATGGCTGCAGAGGTCAGAAGCAGATTTCTCAGCCTTCCTGGGCTCTAGAAAATTTCTCTGATTGCTAAGTTTTGCATCAATAAGTATGGGACTCTGACTGTAACCCTTGTAGAACATAAAATCTCACTGAAATCAATTAGCTTAATAACATTGCTCAGTTTGGCCTTTAAAATTCAGTTCAAACCACAACCTTTGTAATCTGGCTGCATACCCTTCCTATCTTGACTTCTCTGCCTGTACTGCTGCAAATTAAGGGTATGCCGAAATGGTTCCCTATGTAAGATTAGATTGTGAACAACAGGATTATTAAAATAACAACTTCCAATTTTTAGCTGGTTTCTCAATTTAAGAAGCCTCTTCAAATGTTGCCTATGGATGCTAATGAAATGTACATCTCTAGTGTACTGTTAAACTAGGGCATATTAGTTTAATAGCTGTGCCTTCCTGGGGACTGAAAAGCCCACAATGAATGTTTTCTTTGTGTGTAAATTATGTGTTTTTAAAGATATGGAAATAGAAGTCCCCCCTCATTTCTGCAAGTTATCTACCAAGATATTTCTTTCACAGCTTTGCCTGTATTCAGCCTACATTCACAAATGAAACACTAGATAATAATTACAAATAGCTGGATAATTTCAGTTTATTCCTTGAAAGATGCCCTTGGCCCTGGTACCATGCTTCAGTTTTCATTACTCCTCAATGACGTTTCTCAAAGTATATAGGGGGAAGGCTCCAAAGGGCACTGTAAAATGGTGTGAATACCACTTGCTTGAGATTAAATTGGACGGGAATGTGATATTTTGAGTAGTCTGTTTTTATTTAGATTTTAAGACCCCTTCAGATTAACAAGCGAATGATATGTGTATGTTACAATATGTGCCTTACTACTTGCTTACATCCAGATACCAGGCATATTGATTGACTCCCCCAATGCATTGATTAACTTGGCCAGAAAGAAGAGAACATCTCATAATGCCTTCTTGAGTTCTAAAATAATTATAATTATCATCAGGAGCAACTAGTTCATTTTATTCTGAAGAAGTGTTATGTTGAAACAAAGTGAAACATTGCACAAGCAAAATGTTACACCAGTGCCAGTCTAGACCTTGTTTCTGCCCATTTCCCCCCTGCCTTGAAAGCAACATCGTTAGTTTTTAGAAAAAGAACATGAATACTGCTGCTTGATTTGCTATTCTTTTCTTCCTTGATTAGCCTTAAACCTTCAGAGTTTCATGACCTTAATAAAGCTTTTTTTCCTCCTTTTCTTTTTTGACAAGTTAAAAACAGTCTTAACAAGCAAAGCTCATCTGGGCTGAAACTAAAGCCAGGTTAAGTTGGTGTTTTAAGAGCTCATTAAAGTCCACAGCATGAAGCACAAGTTGTGTGTGTGTGTGTGTGTGTGTTTGCGTATATGTACTTGAGACGAAGTGGTGCACCACAAAACATCCCATCTTTACATTTAACCCAATAGATGCCCTGGGAATCTAATCAAAGTTAGGGTTAATTGAGAGTTGGCAGAAGGGGGGGGATCCAAAACCCTTCACTAAAAGGGAAATTAACACAAGGCCCAAAACATAAAAGCTAATATAAATCTCAGTATTGATTTGGCATAATAATTGCACTGTATTCTTACAGAGCAGATGAGAATTACTGTGAACACCTTGCCCTCTGAAGTTTGTGTCACCTGCAAAGAAATCACTCTGAAGTATGTTGTGAAGGAAAAGTTGTTTTCTGTTTTCTGTTGTTTCTGTTTTCAGTTTGTTGTTTTTTTTAATTCTGTGCAGCCCTTGCTTTCAGTTAATGCTGACTCATGCAGGCTCTGTGAAATACGGACTGCTTTGGACGAGTAAATGGAGTGGGGGGAAGCAATGGAGGAAAGACCCTTGGAGTAAATGTTACCACTGGTTTGGCAAAATGCTAGGAGAGGCAGACAAAATGTGGTCAGGCAGTCTCCCATTTGGACAATGTTCATTACATTCATTAGCACTTTTTCTGTTACTAGACTTTTCAACTAAACAGACAACAGAGAGTGGTGCATTTTTTCCCCTTGTTTCTTTTTCTTTTCCATGGGGCTGCTGACGGGACATAATCCACTGTTTTTTATTACATTGCCTCTGGATGCAGTATAGTTCAAACCAAGAGATAATTCAGAGGCTTGAAGCTTCCTCCCTGCAGGGCTAGAGTGGGGGTCTTGGCTGCTTTCTCATAAACTTGAAGGCTGTTGAAAGTAAACAAATGATTAGTTCATGTTGGAAGCATCTTATTGCCTGACCAAAGATAGAAACAGTGACAGGGTAAAATTTGATCTCAGGTTGTGATGAATATCCTTGATAAGCAGTTGCTCAGTACATTTTAATTAACTATATTTCACTAAAATTGCTTTGTGTGTTTTTTTTTTTACTAATTTCAAGAAAAGGTTCTTGCTTGCAAGTGTGTATTTGATGTGCAGGTACTGAACAAACTAAATTACCTTAAGGACAGGGTAGCATTACAACATTCCGTCACCCTATCAGAGTTCCTATGCCTTCAGTTATACAACATAGGCTGGAATTCAGCAGGGGAAGCATTCCTCACATGGAATTTCACCCACTGTATTTCTGCCTTGCCACATAGCTATAATAGCAAGAGTGGGAATCCTTTTAATTTCTATATGTTGTTAGACTGTGGTTCTCATCTGCCACATCCATCCAAGGCCAGTCTCTTGAAAGGGAAACTTTTCCTTAAAAGCCCAGGACACTGAGCGTTTATATAGTTTTTGATAGAATCTACTCAGATCAAAATCCTTCTGCTTTAGAAGTTGTGGTGAAGGAATACCAGGTCTTATTCCTCTGAATACACCAGTGTGTGGGTTTCAGCAGAATTTCAACTGGCCAGTTTTGATTTTGCCACTATCATTCTAATTTACATGCCTGATAAATGAAAATAAGCTAGATCTGCAGGTAGATATACTTTAATACCAAACTTGTTTTAAATAGAGCAGTCCTGAGAGACTCAGGTTTTAAAACATATTTTAATACCCAGGTATTAAAGACTCTGGAAACTCTACATGAAAATGCATATGCAGACTTATGTATCATAAGCAAACATTATAATACATAGTATGCCATGTACAGTATATGGAAAAATATTTGGAAAAAAATCAACACAAGTCCACTGGCATACATGCAGTCTAAATATGTTTTTAAACAATATTAAAATGACATCCAGATAGGAAATTGTCAAAGTGCAGTGATTCTGAAATTCTGTTATTCTAAAAAGCAGTCTCTAGACTACATTGTGCTAACCAGTTTACAATCTCTAGTGGATGATATTTTTTGTGGGTTTTTCGGGCTATGTGGCCATCATATAAGAGTTTATTCCTGATGTTTCGCCAGCATCTGTGGCTGGCATCTTGTGGATGACTTGTGATAAGTTTTTTTCTTCTTAAAATAAACTGCCATTCATGAAAACTAAAATCCTTAAAGTAAAATCATGGGAGAAAAGTCCTAGGTAAAGTCAGGTAGGTGAATAAATGTATCCCAGAGCTTGGTCATATGTTGCATTCATAATGACATAATGATCCAATGGGGTGCTCCTAAATAATATCCATTACTTAGTTCTTGTAGGTAAGAATAAAGAATTTCAAAGGTTTCACCTCTATTGGGTAAGATTATGACACTTTTTGCACATTTCTTAATGACTTCCCGCATTTTGAGACTCCATATTTAAGGGGTTGTGTGTGTGTGTGTGTGTGTGTGTGTGTGTGTCTTTTAGTACCAAACATATTGGTTATACAAAATATGACAGTGTTTTTTGTGCAGTTTTGTGCAACTCCCCTTTTTTGACATTAACAACAGGATTGCTGCTCCTAATGGGAAGAAAAGAATGCTCCTTTTTTGTTGTTATGTAGCTTCAAGTTGTTTCTGACTTACGATGACCCTTAGATGACCCTATCATTGTGCCTTCCTCTGCAGCTGTGAGACAGTGTGACTTGCCCAAGGCCACCCAGTCAGTTTCTAAGGTTGAGTGTGGATTTGAACCCTGCCCCATGATAAGTTCATGCCTCGTGATAGGTTCGCCCCAGGGTTGCCATAAGTTGAAAATGACTTGGCACACAACAACAATAAACTATGCCTGTGATAAGGGTAGTAGTTAAGCCAAAGAGATTTCTTATAAACACTTTTTCTGACAGACAGACAGACAGACCAGAATTATTCAGCAGGGGTTCACTTCTGGAAAGTTATTTTATGTCTGCAGTGACAGAATGGCTGAGCACAGGCCAGGAAATGCTAGTCCTTATGTCTTGACTGATATTCTTTCTTGAGCGAGGAAACAGACTGAATTTTTAAGTTACTTTAGTTGAAAAATAGACACCATTTACTGGAATAAAATGTATGGTTTTAAATTACAGCAGGTAGAGGTATCCTCATTTAATGAAGTAGATTACTTCTTAACAGAAAAGTTGGTATCAGAGGCAGAAATAAGAATAGGGATAGGTTCTGCCACCCCAAAAAAAGATGTTCAACATGTTTCACCAAACCTTTTATTGAAAACCTTTTATTCAAAAATCCATCAACCAAGTCAGGTAAGCCTTGCATAAATAAAATCATTTTGAGCCTTTTTGCATTGTTTACTGTAGACACATTGCTGCAACTTACACCAAATCTCTGTTTTTCTCCAACTCTCCTTCACCAGTTTCCCAGTGCTGAGGTTTGCTCATAGGGAAAACAGTGAAGGAGATCTAGTGCCAAGGACTGGGCATAAAGAAACCTCACAACAGAAATGATAGAGAGGAAAAGTGGGGGCTGAAGAACATAATAAGACTTTGGGAAAAGGAATTTCACTGTCAGAGATATGCCTGTATATTACATTTTAATTTAAATAAAACAGAGGGCAAGGGAGGCAAGTAGCTATGTGCAACCCAAGCCATTTGGAAACAAAACTCTGATGTTTAATCTGAAATTGTCCAGGAGAGAGATGCATAGAGAAAGGAGCATCAATAGAGGAGTGTAGGGGGTGCAGACCAGATCAAGTGATATCTTAAGGGGGTGACACCACTGCTCTCCAAAAATATGCCTTTGGACAGAAATGGGCTGTGTCATTAGCTTACATCCCTTTAAAACTCTGAAAATGTAGTGGGATTGGGGAAAGGCTCATTGGAAAGAGAAAGGGGAGACCCCAGGTTTGTGTGTTGTTGTTGTTTAAAAATTAATTAAAAATTAATTTCATTTTTTTAAAAAAATTGTATTCTTTTAAAATTTTCTTTAGAAACATCACATCTTATCACATCTGCATTTTAACCATCTGAAACAATGTACACAAATCACAGAGAATAAAATTATACATTTAGGCCGTACAGGTGATATAGTAATTTAAAGCTATAATTTTAATTTTGTTTATGTCACAACTTTTGCCATTACATTCAGTGATATATGAGAATTACGATTTATGAATAACATTGGTACAAAAAAAGTTACTAGGGATTCTGTCTGATGTAGTATGTGGGGGGTGACATGATGAGTAACCACACCATGTGATGCCAACCAAAGTGAAACCACTACATAGAGAATTGCCAACCTCTACAAAAAAGCAGGAAGAGCCACCTTGTACTTCTCCTTGTTAACCTTTGCTTAGCTCTGTTTTAGTGGTTAATTGCAATTAACCCCCTCACACCTCCTAGGCCAGTTAGCCACTAAAGGATAGATAAGATAAGTGATGATAAATAGGCTTTGTTTGCCTACTTTCCTTTCTATATTTCTCTGCATGTCTCTGGGGGGATGTCAGCATTTATCAAAAGTCAGAGCTTAGTTTATATATGGATATTGCTTAACTAGATATGAAACATAGAAGCAGGCTTTTGTATGCCTCAGTCAGTTACAAGTGTATTTCTTCATATGGAATACATGAGTTATTTCTAGCTACAACAAAGAACTAATTTCTGACCCATCCCAGCTTCCTAAAATGATTTATTCAGGTGCACAAAAATGTTTTTCATCCATTACATTTTTCAGCTAGAAAGTAGTCTTTGTATCAAGGGCCACTGGGAGTGCATTCCAAGTGACACATTCTGAACAGGACACTAATGGAAATTCAAGCAACCAATTGTGTTAGGAACATGTGATGAGATTTGTAATGGTCACAAATTGAGAACTGTATGGAAGTAATTCTGTCTAAAGCAGAGCTGGGCACCTTTAGGGAGTACAGTTCTCAGAATACTCCCATTCACCATGGCTGGATAATTTTGAGTGTTGTAAACCAAAGAAGTATCACTTTTGAGCTGAAGAGCCCAATGCAAGATGCTAATGCCTATTGAATTAGTTGTGCACTCTTGCTTTGTTCACTGAAAGTTGTGGAGTACAACGTATTTTGAACTTCATCAAGAAAGTTTCACTTAAGGCCATTTCTTATAGAGGCATATTGATATGAGATAGTATTTTTTTCCTCCTGAGAACTGAGAAGTAGCCTCTGCTACTTGCAAACTGTGGCTCGTATGGTATGTTCTCAGAGTATAAGAAAATAGAAATTTTGTTGCTGAAGAACTGGCTCTGAGCAAAATAAGTTTCTGGAGCTTCCACCAGCAGAAAGCAGGAGTGTGACTCCAGGGCACAACTGCGAAGCTCTTAATTTGTCAACATTCATGTTCTTTTTATGATTGTTCTTGCAGCATCAAAACCAAACATACCCTTGCTTGCAGTCTTTCATTAAGCTTCTGTGCTGTCAGGGTCAGAAATGATGTAATTTATTTAACAAGAGGCCTACCCACTAACAGCAAGCTCAGAAATGCCAATTTTAATTAAAAACTTTTATTTTTCCAACACACGGTTTTTATTCTTTCTTACCTTTTGAACTTTAAGATGTCTGAGCTGAACAGGACTTGGGGAAAGCAGAAAAAGAGTGCTGTTTTTCTCTTTCAACAAATGCCTGTGCCATTTTTTTTATCTTAAGTAAAAGAAGAACAAAGTAAGAAATGTATTTTTTAAAAACAAACAAACAAAAAACCAAACTGGTCATCTAGGTGTTAGGTTTTTCTTTAATTTGTTTAATTCAAGCAGCTGCAAAAAGCTTTGAATTTGTTAGAAAGGTGCTATTTTGTTATGGAAGCAGTTATAAGTCGTGATCATGTGTCATTATAATGTTACCCACTACATTAGTTATTCATGTTTTTTTATTGGTTTAGATATGACTAAGGGGGATTTGTGCATGAAAGCCTTATGAAAAATAGAAGTGTTAAAAGCAGTTTAACTGTCAGTACATTAGCATTGTGGTTTTGCTGTGCATAACATTATTGTTTGACATTGGAGAGTATGGGCGAAGATGAGGTCTCCCTCCCCTTCATTCCATGTCAGTTGCAATGGAAGATTCTCACATTCTTACCAAGGGAAAATGATCACAAATCACAGAGAATAAAATTATATTTAAAATTATTAAAGGAAAATTTGCAGTGGTATTCTATGTGTGTGGAAAGGAAGTAGCAATGAGATCAGCAGTTCTCAACAGATCCGAGTGGCTTGTTACCACTTTGTGTTTGAGGTCATCTATGGTCAAGTTCATGATTCAGAGTTCTTACAGTGGTTTCAGTCACTTTGTGGTTTCAGTTACAAAACAGTAATCCTGTTATCCAGCTACACAGATTTCTGTCTCACTTTAATGTTTGTAAATAGATACAAAAGTACAATATTAATGAGAATATGCTATTTTACCATATATATATATATATTTACATTTACATATATATTTACATTTACATTTACATATATATATATGGTAGTATCTTTCTCATAGAACCAAATCAGAATCATGTTTTGGATATTCCCTTGCTCTTCTGATAGTAGATAGTTTCCCTCTCTGTTTCATTCTTTGAAAGAAACATGGTCTTGTGTTAAAGTCTGATTGCCCCCATATGAAGCTGTCTGGGCCTTAATATGGGCTTAAGTGGTCTTACTGCCTGGTTGGTCAAGACTGAGTTAATAGGCTACTCTAGAGGTTTTCAAATGGTGGGATGGGGCCCCCAGGTGGGCACAAGAGTTGCTCAAGGGGGGTGAAAAACATAGAGTCCCTAATACTTTTCCCCAAACACTTTCTGTCCTGGAAGGGAAGAGAAAGCCAAGGTGGATGCATGGTTCATCTGCCTGAAAGAGGAAAAGGAGGAGGAGAGCTATTTCCTTATAAGATGTTAAAATACGAATATACAGGAAAGTGTGAACAAAAATAAACACACTAAACAAAATATTTTTATTCACATACTATGCCAGGCCAGGATTGGTGCTCAACAATGAATGTAGATGTAAAGGGGGACACAAGAATAAAAAGTTTAAAAACCACTGTGACAGAGTCCTTTCAGTTATGTCCCCTCCTCCCCTGGCCTAGTTATGAAATCCTCCTCTATGGGAGCTCAGTGAAGTATTATTATATTTTTTGGCCTTTTTCTCCATCTGATAAATTTCTTTTTAAAAGATTTTTATGAGACATTTATGCATACACAAAAAAAACAACAAGAACACACACCACACCAACAAATATACTGAATTGCGTTCTCTCTCTCTCTCTCTCTCTCTCTCTCAAACACACACACACACACACACACACACATATATATATTCTGGTACTGATGATCCATCAATTTCAATCCAATAGAACAATTATTATACTTTCACTTCAATGACTTCAATCCAGTTCTCTCATATAATTCTTTTCTCCAGGCTAAGCATATCTAGCTCCCTAAGTTGCTCCTCATAGGACATGGCTACCAGACCCTTCATCATTTTGGTTGTCCTCTTCTGGACCAGAATTGTTCTAGCTTGTGTCCATGAAAAACAGACACTATGTACTCTATTTTCAAATGTATGCTCACCAAAAGATGTGGTTCATCTAATCATGGTTATTCCGACCGCCACTTCCCGCACTTTGTGTTCTCAGGTGGCAATTCTGGTGCCATATGTGTCCCTACAGCAGCCTTTCTCAAATAGTGGGGCGGGCCCCCCAGGGGGGGCGCGAGGCTCTGTAAAGGGGGGCGTGAGGCTCTGTTATGCAGAGGTGTACTTATAACAATTTTATAAACAAATGATACTATTTACAGTCGCACGGGGGCGCGAAATGCTTTCTTCTTCCTAGGGGGGGCATGACAGAAAATAATTGAGAAGCACTGCCCTACAGGTACCCAACAAAAAAAACTGACAGAGATTCATTTGCCACCGGAGAAAGAATAGTAAAGACCATCTTATTCAGTACCACTTGCTACAGATTAATCGACATTCTGCTGGCCCACAGACTAGTAGTTAAAATTTACTGACCTCATACTTTTAACCCTCATTTGCTTTTACTTTTTATTTTTGTTGTACATAATGTCTATTAGCATAGCTATTGCTCCATGTAATCAGTTGGACTCACTTCCTAACATTTAACTGGGTCCCCTTGCTTTAAATTAGACTGTACAAATCTAACTACTCGTAGACATCTTGATCTATTCTATTTTCCACCGTAAAGTATTTTCATTAGCACAGCATTCATGCATGTGTGATAGTAGCTAACTGATGTAATTAACTGGCATGTCAAAGGCTATTTATTTCTTGCACATGCAACCATCTTTCTGCACTAAGGAATCGTTTCTGCTGACACAGTGTGTATGTAAACATGCTAAACTACAAGCCATTGCCCTTACAATCTGTACTGTACTTGCAAATTGCCAACACTGATTCCCCTTAAAACAAGGTTAAAATACCTAGATTTGTCTTAAATTTTCCAGGGCACTATCAACTATAAATGTAACTGTGAATGCAAAGAAAAGAATGCAACATAAAAAGATGGCAGAGGCAGAGGAAATGGAAATCACCTATGTGATTATAGGTCAACCAAGTACAGAAAATATATTGCTATACTCTTCTGCCCCTTCTTGCCTGTTGCTTTTTAATCTCAGTACTTTGATGTTCTCCATCAAAGCCTGTGGGACTTCTCACATACCACAAGTTATGCATATGTGTCAATGCTTGCAGGATCAAGACTGCTGATTGCAAATACCCTGGGAACAAAGGTTGCTGTGCCAAAGTGCTAGAACACTTTGGCCCTAATTCTTTTTGGAATCAAGGGATCATGCTCCCACATAAATAAAGCATGCAGAAAACACACATACACCTTCAAGGTGGCGCTTCAGACTTGGAGACTTCTGCATAGTATAGTATTATATGTAAATTATTTATCCCTGGAAGAAAAAGAAATAGGGTAGAATTCAGACATTCCATCTTCAGATGATCCAAACAGACTTTCTTTAGGTTTTATCAATTTACAATAGAAATTCCTTGAATCTTTTCAAAATGTTTAGTGAGAAACTGACAGCTATAGAAGGAAAATTGGATAATTATTCTTTTTTAGATAATAGCTTTTAATCATTCATGGGATGATCTGGGTCTTGCAGATGCCAAGGATACCAGATTAAAATTGTAGAGCTCACTTGTGTTGTGGTTGTTGTTGTTGTTGAGCGCCTACAAGTAAACTCTGATTTATATCCTATTCATAGGGCTTTCTTGGTAAGATTTATTCAAATAAGGTTTGCTATTTCGTTCTTCTGAGGCTGTGAGAGTGTGACATTCCCAAGGTTACCAAGTGGGTGTCTATGGCTGAACAAGGATTTGAACCATAGGTAAAGGTAAAGGTAAAGGTTTCCCTTGACATGAATGTCTAGCTGTACTCAGCTACAGGGGGCGGTGCTCATCTCTGTTACTAAGCCGAAGAGTCAGCATTGTCTGAAGACAACTCCGTGGTTATGTCGCCAGCATGATTTCATGGAACACTGTTTATCTTCCCACCTATTTATCTACTTGCATTCACATACTTTCGAACTGCCTGGTCCACTCATGTGGCACTTGGGCCTCAACTTGCCAACTTCCGATCTTCTGATCAACAACTTAACCACTAAGCCACCACGTCCCTTTAAACCCTCATTTGAACTTTGATTTCCCAGAATCCTAGTTCAACACGTAAACCACTGCACTACACTAATTCTGGTCTATCATTCTAAAATGTAATGTCCCGTTATATATCTCCCCAAGCTTCCTTTCTCCTTGTTATCAGTCTTTCTTTTTCTGGGTTTGTTATACATATTAGCAGAAAGGAAACCCATGAATGGGTAAATGCCATAAAAATCTATGGATATCACAACAGAGTTGACTGCAGTTTACAGCACTTTTTTTCACTGTTTAAACACTACAAGTTCCCTATATCTTAAGATCTTCATATGAGATCCTTCTTTCAGTTCACCTAGGAGAAGTATGATATGTGGTAACAGTTGTGTTACTTGCTATGTTTTATTGCTTTTAAGTAGCTTAGTTCTTCTTAATGTTCTTTTTAATTGATTTAGTGCATTTATATTTAGTATGATTGCTTTTATTCATGTCTGTTCATGAGTTTATAAAAAGTTACTTTTTAGGCTACAGATCCTAGAATCTCTCAACCAACATTCTGTGGTCTGTAGTCCCATAACTTTTCCAGGTTGCATTCTATATTATACAGCTCCGGTATCTATGAGTAAGACAGCCTAGAAGTATTTTAAGTAAAGAAACAAGGCAATAATTCCTTAATTTCTTAGCAAGAGAATTTAATTACATGGTCTAAATCACCACAAAATGTTTATCTTGTAAATAGTTCAGAACAGTTATTCTTTTAAAAAAACCTCACAAAATTTCACCCAGTTGGTTTTGTTCACAACATTTTTGTCTATCTTCTATATGATACATATGTTATATCAGATAAAATAATGGCATATTTTCAAAATTAATATGCCACATATTCTTTAACATGAAGCATACCATCACTAAGTGAAGCAAACCGAACTTAAAGCACACTGCTCTACTATCTTTGTAAATATGTGCATGCTCTTCATATCTTGACAAAATGTAGTAAAAATATATATTACCAAGGTTTCATTTTCTCCTTTATAAGAGATTGTGCCCTGGCAACAGCTGCTGGCCTATTGAGCATGGGCAGCCTTGCTTTCAAAGCATTGTTTCCCATACCAAACACACACACACACTACTGTTATTCTGCAGTAGAGCTTTCAGATAAGCCTATTGGCACTACTCTTGCCTTGTCCAGCCACACAATTTGTCTTAATTTTGCGGTACTGTCTAGGCAAGGCTTAGTTTACAGGAGGCCACCACACTGGGTCTCACGAAACCCTATGAGCTTCTTCATGTGGTCTGCCTGGCAATAAGATGATTTAATAATCTCTGTGCCCATTCTAAAGAGGTTTGGCTGCTTACCATCCAGCTTGCCCTCAGGCATGATTTACTTAACCATATGCTGCCATAGAAGCAGCTGCATTTGATTGCATCCACCAAATTCTGAGGTTTATCCTCTACACACAGCTGAAAGCTTCCTCCTTTATCTGCCACTTTCCTTGGCTCTATGCCCCTGGAATCATTTGTGTCTAAAAGGAGGACAAAAAAAACTTTTAGCATGTAGTTGGGTGTTGACAATCTGAAATGATAAATTGATCCTCTGGGGATCCATAGGCAATATGTTGAAGCATCAGTAATAAAAATCTTGACATTGCCTACTGCTTACTTGCTGACACTGGCGAATCGGCATTGCTTATGCTATAATCCACACTGAAATTTCAAAGCATCCCTGGGTCTCTAAAGTTGAATTGATTTGGCAACTCTTGTAGGCAGATTTGAGATGCAGATTGCATTCATTCAGGCTCCAATCCTGAACACACTTCTCAAGGAGTAGAATTTACAGAACATAGGTAAGTGTAGTTTTGAGTAAATACACACAAGTTTTTACTGGTAATCATTTCTCATTTTAGTCCATGCCATTTTACCTAAGATTAACATTTTCTTACATGAACCACAAAATTAACGGTATGAAATTCTTATTGAAGAACAATATGAAATTCTTATTGAAGAAATATAAAATACATGAGTTATAACATGGTGTAACAATTGATGGAAAAGAACTGCCATTTTGGAACAACGATTTGCCTAATTTACTCTTGTAAATTCTTTGAGTAGCATAGGAAATTAAACAAAGAAATTTCAAAATACAGTGAGGTGAATTTATATATCGGACTATGCCAGATAATGAATCCAGGATCTTATTCCTGCAGTGGGCATTATTTGCCTTTAGCCTTTCCCCAATTAACATATTATGTATGTGTGTGTTATGTGCGTTCAAGTCATTTCTGACTGTAGTACTGTTTATATTTAATACCTGTGTAATCCCTGTTCAATAAATACTTAATAGTGAGAGATTTAATCCTCATATGAACCTGGCAGCATTTCTTCATTACTTATTTTAATTATCATTTTACAACTTGTACAACTGTGATTTGGTTGTGTTACATATATGCTGCTTGACATATTCTTCATTAGCAATATAAGTGGCTAGAGAAGGAGATGAACTGATGCTTGCTAAAGTTTAGATCCATAACCTTTTGCCCTCTTGATCTCTTCTTATCCTGTCCTGATGGAAATTCTAGATGGCAACTGGCCTATTTATGGATTGGCGATTGACATACTTCCTCTTTCTTCTGTGCTCTGTAGTATATACAAAGATATATGATGATTAGTTCAAGCTAGACATGAAACATTTAACTAGATTTGCTGTATTCTAGCAACTGTGTGCCCCAAACAAATGAAAAATCAGTACAGTTCCTCAAATGATATAGTGAACACTTCAGCCATTGGTTTGAGAGGGATGCTATTTTTAAGTGGCTGAGATAAATAGATTATGTGGGGTTATTTATAAACTTCACTGTATTATCAGTAAGGGATGAATTTTGGATAGTTTTTTGACATTGGTAGTATTGTTCTATTTAATAACTTAAATCAATAATAATGAGACCAACTAATATAATAGCAGTAGCAAGTACATTTCTATACTGCTTTTCAGTGTACTTAAGCACTCCCTAAACAGTTTACAGTATGTAAGCTAATTGCCCCCAACAAGCTGGGTACTCATTTTAGTGACCTTGGAAGGATGCCAGGCTGAGTTGACCTTGAGCCTCTGTCTGGTGTTGAACTCACAACCTTGTGGTTTGTGAGTGAGTGGCTGCAGTAAGCATTTAACCTCTATGCCACCAGGGCTCCATATAAGGCAACTTAGAAGTTATTGGAAACTGACATACGCTCCAGATCAGGAAACCTAATGTTTTTCATACAGTCGCTGCTACCTAATTTAATATTTGGGCTAGTATGATGCCATATGCCTACAATTTTCTTGCTAAAATTTCTTTCACTAATACTGAATATTATTTCCCAAACTATTTCTTTTTAATGCTGTAATTTCCTGATTGTTATTCATTCTGAAATGGTACAAGACTTCTGTGTCATAGAAAGTGTTTATACTACAGTACCTTATAGCTTGTTCTTGTTCATTGTTCCTACCAGAGCTTGGCAAAGTTATTTTGCAAACTCTGATTCCTCCTAATATCTACTGTATAGCTATTAGTCATTTGCTGGGGAAGGCAGTGTTCACTAGGTAATGGTTTGGGAAGCTTCCTGTCCAAAACTATATAGGAATTGATCCTAAAAGGGGACACATATTCTCATTAACCTTAATGAGAGCTGCAAATGTTTATATCTTCCTCAGAAGCACTTAGATCTTGATGGATCAGGATTCATCCCCTGCTGATTTTTAATTTATTTTATTTCCTTCACCTGAAGCTAAAAAGACTGACCTATAAGCCATCATGTTAAAGGATACACACTATTAACCCAGTCATGAATGCTTGAAGAGTTTAACTGGCTCATTAAAAAATGTCTACTAGCCCACACCTAATCATGTCCTCTGAAAGATAGCCATGGAGGGAAAAAATATTCTGCTAATATAGAGTAACAATAATTTTTAAACCATTGTGGATAAAAGGAGTCAGGGAAAATATGTCACTGTGGAAGCCATTAGGTAACCTTGCCACTTATTAGGATGCCACTTTCTGGGTGGGATGACTTGTACCAAAAGTGAGCAGAATTATATCACCAGAAGTCTCATTGCTTCAGAGCATCATAGAGCTTAGGGCTACGCCACGGAGGTTAACCCCCCTGCTGCCATCTCTCAAACCTGGACACTTAGGAAAAGACTAGGAACTTGGTCCTGAATTTGCAGAAGACATTGGAGCTACTTAGGAGCATTTTTTTAAAAAAAAAACTTCAGTAGTTCCAAGTGTCTCCAAAGCCTTCTCAAGAGCCTTGTTGAAGACAAGAATACTGGAATCTGCATTTTACTCAGTTAGATCATTGCGCTGTGTAGCCCAGTCTGTGGCCAGGTGTGATTGGAAACAGCACCTCAGTGTTTAAGGCAGGGTTCTTTTCCAGTTCTGCCTGGAAATGGAGCTATTCCCTGGCAATCTCCTATCCAAGTACTAACCAGGCCCAACTTTACTGTCTGAAATAGGATGAGATTAGATGTGTTCTGAATAATGTAGGTCATGATAGATTCATCGTAAGGTCTGGGTAAATAGCAATGACAGACCTTTGCTAGCAACCAAGTCCGGCTAACACTTGTGGAGCATTTCTCTCTGTACAGTGTATTTTGTAGTAACACATTACTGTTCAGGCAGGATAGAGCAAGTAACCAAACTTTGATAGGCTCATTCATCTAAGTCAGGGTTGTGCTATAGATCTTTGGGTGATTTCCAAACCATTCTGAGTCATTATTGTGTAATAATAGTAATATCCAAAAACATCACCTCCCACAATTAAATTTCTGAAAACGAAAGCTTGAGAAGAAATCAGGACTGAATTTTTAAGTGAAGCTTTTGAAAACGTGTTTCTGATCTCAGTCACAAATTTCTGGGCTGAGCTCAAAATCACCTTTTTCTTAATTTCTGAGGAGGTTTCAGTCTTCCTGAATCCCTGCTTTTCACTTTGTGGCATATGAAGGTTCTAATAAAACACACAAACAAAATACTTTTTTTCCACATAATAATCTGACTATCCCTAATATATCCAAATTGTTGTATAAAATCCTTTGCTTTTTTACTTAAAGGGTTTGAGTAGCTTAGATTGGAATTCTGTACATGTAGCACAGTGGAGGTGTTCCACAAAAATATATTTTCACTTGCAGGAGGATGAAATGACTATTACTGTTGCCTGTGGTCTTCTGGGATTCTATCATATCATGACATAATATTAGCAAAATTAAGCAGTTATATTTACGTGAGATCTATGCAGCTGTTCTTCTTTATTAATAAAATTTATTCTGAATGTCGTGCCTCATCTGGAACACTTGAATGGACAGCCTTTTTATGGTCAAGAGTGGGTGTTTCTTCGAGTAAGAGGTGGGAGGTCTTAATTTCACAAAGCAATCCACTCTTGGACCTACACAATGCTGAGTTTGCAATCATTCATGGCTCACTGTGAGGACTATCCAGCCCTGTGTTTGCCTGACGTCTCTGAGGGGGTTAAAAGAGTGTTGAGGGAGGTCTACATTTTAGAAGGTTGGAAGGTTTATTAGTGTTGACAGTGTGTGAACTTGACATCTTTGTAATAATGAGGTTTTTAAATCTGAATTATTCATGCCTTGCTTTGAATACAGGCTTATTGTGTTAGTTGGAGTTGGAAGAAAAGAAAGATATTAATTAAATAAATGTCACTGTTCTAGAAGATCATGTGAGATTTTTGTGCCTTCACTATAATAACTAGAAACTATGTACCACAGCAGCTGTGAAAAGACATTGCCTATAATTACGGTATATTCAATAAACTATATGAATACTCTTTGGAAGATGTAGTTGAGTCTTCTTTATTCATTTGGAACATTTGTATCCCACCTTTACTTCAGAGAGTTTAAGACAGTATCCATTGCTTTCTTTCCCTTTTTACTATCCCAACTACCCTATGTGGAAGTTAATGCTGAGAGTGACTGGGCCAAGCTCACACAGAAAGTTTCATGGCTAATTGGAGACCTGAATGTGGATCTTGCAAGTCCAGTCCAGCATTCCTTTCTATTACCTGTCTTTTGTGAAAACACAGAATGGTGTAGGGATACCAATTTCAACAAGACTTTTAAAATGCAGTATTAGTTCCAGGTTGTGCTGAACTGTGGTTTAACATTTCAAAATATAAACTAATATAAAAGTGCATGGGAAATAAACTTCAGTAAAATGTTGAGCTAATACATTCCTCTCCCAACTGTCTCCCTCTCCCTCTTCGCACATAGTCAAGAAAAAGAGTTTGGAAAGCTTAATTTATTCTGCTACATAGCTTCTCGTGCTATCCAAACTGAGGCGCGTTACAGACTGCCCGTTTGGGGCGGCCTGTAACTGGCCCTTTCCCCACCGGATAGGGACCTCAGCTGCCACAGCGGCAGCCTCTGAGGCCCCGATCTTCCGCTTTCCAGGCCGCGGGGAAGCGGAAAAAGGCTGCTTCCCCGCGGCCTAGAAAGGGGTGTCCTTGGGGCTTCAAGCCCCAAGGACACCCGGCGGTGGCAGGGAGGAGGAGAAAGGGGCCGCTTGGCCCCTTTCTGCTTTGCGTTGCTGGTGCAGCCATGCAAAGGCTGCACCCAGTGATGCAAAGGTGGAAGGAGCTCCGAAACGGAGCTCCTTCCGGGGCTGCAGAAAAGGCGTCCCAGGTGCCCTCGCGCGGCCCCACCACGTCACTTCCGTGCCACCCCGTTTGGAGGCGGTGTGGTCGTGATGTAGCAGTGGGGGCGCCCATGTGTATAGGGTGCCGCTATTTTGTACAGACTCAGTCCATACTAGGGTTAGGGGTGTCAGGAAGTGATGCCCCTTCGTAACCCTAATACGCCCCTTCCTAACCCTAGCACGCCCCTTCGGCGCGTCTGTAACGTGCCTGAGTTAATATCAACAAAGGTTTGTTTAATTAAGTCCACTTCAGAAGGCATGATTATAAAGGAGTGGGAGTAAGAGCACATATACCTGGGGCTTCTTTTACCTCATGTACATCACACTAACTAATGCAAGGCTTAGTGTAAATCTTGTAGATCTGAATAATAACAAGACTAATTTGGTTTTAGTGTTTTCCTACAAAGCTGGAATTCAAGGCTTTCTACAAATTAAAATACAGTTGGCCCTCCATTTTCATGGGGGATCCATCCCACCCCCATGAAAACGGAGACTCACGTATATTCAAACCACATAGGCTTAAATGGTGCGTGTACCTGCAAGCGCATGCAGGGCACACGCCACAGAACCACCTCCCATTGATAATAATGGAGGTCACCCCTCCATAAATGTCCAAGACCATGGACCTGAAGTCTGCAAGAAAGGAGCGGTGGCTGTAAATACAAAATTTTATTAATCTATCAATGATATTAAAAGGTATGTAAAATGTATGATTGAAACTCCAGTCAGTCTTGGATGGCACACACTTCCTTGACCAATTTCAAACTGGCTTCAGGGCAGGATATGGAGTTAAGCCTGCTATGGTTGCTTTAGTGGATGATCTTCCTCTCAACACCGACAGGGGGAATGTGTCTCTGTTGGTGCTTTTAGATCTCTCAGCAGCTTTCAATATCGTTGATCATGGTATACTTCTGGAACACCTGGAGAGTTTGGGAATTGGAGGCAGTGTGCTGCAATGGCTCCGGTCATGCCTCTCAGGCAGGTCCCAGATGGTGGTGCTTGGGGATAGTAGCTCCTCAAAACAGGAGCTCTTACATGGCATCCCACAAGGTGCCTTTCTATCTCCAATGCTTTTTAACATTTACATGAAATCAGTGTGGAGAGATCATCCGGAGGCATGGGGCAGGATGTTATCAATATGTTGATGACACCCAAATATATTTCTCCATGCCTTCCAAAATAGCCTCAGCTAAAGATAGCATGCGTCCTCTGAATGAATGCCTGCAGGAGGTAATAGGCTGGATGAGGAAAAACAAATTGAAACTGAATCCATACAAAACAGAGGTGCTTGCCATCAAGAGTCCTAATTTGGGAATGGAGGTGTGTCAATGAGTTCTGGATGGGGTTATACTCCCCCTTAAGGACTGTGTTCACAGCTTGAGAGTTCTCCTGGATCCCTCTCTCCAAATGTCAGCCCAGGTAGATGCGACGGTCAAGAGTGCTTACTATTAGCTTTGGCTGCTTCCCTCCTTCCTAGATCTGGAGCGCCTAAAGACAGTGATGCACATGCTGGAAACCTCAAGGTTGGACTTCTGCAATGCACTTTACATTGGGCTACCTTTGTGCCAAGTTTGGAAACTTCAGTTGGTTCAAAATATGGCAGCCAGATTAGTTACAGGAACATCCAGGAGTGAACATATTACACCCATACTCAAGACACTCCATTGGCTGCTAATTAGTTTCCAGGCAAAGTACAAAGTGTTGGTTTTCACCTTTAAAGCCCTACATAGTTTGTGTCCAGATTATGTACAGGATTGCCCTCTAATGTACAATCTGCCCCAAACACTGAGGTCCTCTGTGGGCAGTTGCTGCAGCCTGCAAGAACCTGACTGGCAGCCGCTACCCAGAGGACCTTCTCATTGGCCACCCCAAGACTGAGGAATCACCAGCCGGAAGAATCTGACAGCTAAACCAGCTGCTGGAATATAACACACATTTGAAGACCCATCTCTTCTGGCAGGGCTATCCAGGCAGTTTTTAATTATGAGTTTTAAATATGAATTTTATATTTAATTATTGTTCTATGTATTGTAATATAAATATTGCATACATCTCTTAATATGTGTATTTTATACAACTTAATATGTGTGGTTTATGTAATGATTGTGTTTTAACTATGTTGTAACCTGCTTCAAGCCATGAGAGGTGAGTCAGAAATAAAATTGTTGTTGTTGTTGTTGTTGTTGTTAATAATAATAATAATAATAATAATAATAATAATAATAATAATAAACAGTTTGAGCAGTGCCATTAAAACATATACAAAACCTGATCAAAATCCCTTTGTTTGAAAATTTTCAATTCTAAAAGCCTGTATGAATAAAAAAGACTTTGCCTGTCAATGGAACAACAGAAATTAACTCTTAGGAAAGGAGTTTCATAGTGTAGGAACAGCCACCAAGAAGGCCCTATCTTTCATCCCCACCAAATATCCATGTGAAAGTAGAGGGACTGAGAAAAGAGTCTTCTCGAAGATTGTAGAGTTTGGGCAGGCTCATATGGGGCGATATGGTTTGTCAGATGTCTCTTCTGAACAAGTCACAAATGGCCTGATAAGTGAGACAGCTGTAATAACAGGGACAGCTTGAGTTAGATTGGAGAGTGCTAATTGGGTGTTGAAGTGTTGGTTATAAAGAGGAATTTTATATTGCTGTTTGTTTAGAAAATAGTTACTGAGACCTTTGTCACAGCTCAGAATTTACAGCAGAAATAACTGAACAAACACTGAATGGGGCCAGGCAGATAGTCAAAATAAATTTCATTTGATGTTTATGAACCAATTTCTGTTTTGTAGCTAAGCTGATCCCACTCACATGTGCCAAGTACTTAAAATATGTATTTGGTGAAGAGGTTTCTGATGGCTCGTCATTTTGTACAGGAAACAATGATAGCTTTTAATGGTTATCCTCTGTGTTAGCATCACATCAGGGGTCTGCTACAGCACTGGTGTTGTTGTTAGGGTAAAAAACAACCTGATCACACTGCTGCTAAAAAAACTTTGTAAGTAAATTTTTGTAGGATATTAACGGAAGAAGCAAACTTCCTGCAGGATAAATTTCCCCTCGCCCAGCAATCCTGTTAGACTTCTCCTTCTATATCACTGCCAAGAAACTTTTCATTTCTATTCAAGTCTGCTTCTTTCTTTCTCCCAAAGTAGTCACCTTACAGATTTGTTTGAAGTGACTCTTGTCTAAATGTGCACAAACTTAATGCCATTTGTCTAGCTTTGACACACCATTTACTGTGACTTGTATGGAAGATGGAATTAACACCATTACCAGGGAGGTCTGTGCTACAGAGGTCACTGAAAGTGCAGTGCAGAGAGTTCTGTACTAAAAATATACAGCACAAAATATTGTTCTTGTTATATCCAAAGCTCATGATAAGGCTGTAAAGGAGGGGGAAGGAGTGATAGCTATGCAGTTAAGACATTCCTCTGCATTCCAAAAGCTTATGGGTTTGAATTGTAGTATGTGCATTCATATCAGAAAGTTGCTTCCACAGGTAGCTGCTTGACAGTGAAGAGGACTAGGTTGATTCCTTTATTATTGTCCTTCTATGAGCAGGCACAGTCTTTTTTTCCGGCAGGCCTTTCACAAGTAGGCTGGTCTGCAATAGAAGGGGATTATAGTTCATAGGGGGCTGGCTCTGTTGTTAGTGTTATGTTCTCAATTGTGTTTTTAGTTTATTTTTATGCTATGTTTTAAATCATGATTTCATTTTTTATTGTATTGTTCTTAGCCACACTGAGCACTCTTTGGGGTAGAAATTTGAGGTATAGGTTTTCTTTAAGTAATAATAATATACACTGAAGTGAGCTGCTGGATCAAGTCATAGGCCTATCCTTTTCCATATTCTGTTTCCACAATAGCCAAATAGACATGAGAACAGTGTACATTCCTGCCTATCATGTTGTGCTTTTCTCCCTGCCACAGTGGTAAAATCATGAACAGCCATACCTGGAAGAGTGTTTGATTCTATACAGGTCTTAAAATGTACACCCACTCTTAAGTGTCAGAACCTGGGCAACCCACAGCATGGTTAGGTGGTGGACAGGTGATGAAATTCATACAATAAAAATTTGAACAGGCCCTCTAAAGAAAGTTACCCTCTCTTTCTCCTTCTTTACTGAACAGCAGCCATGAAGTAAATAAGTAAATAAGTAAATAAATGATTCTAGCGTGAAAGTTTTCAGACCTAAAATTCTCACTTTTACGTTCCCTTGATTTATGAAAGGGGTATTTACTCCTTTCCTGTGCCAAAGAATAGCAAGATCTAGCATTAGTTAACTGGACAGTTGGAGCAGATACTGATTTACACAATCCTAGTGCTGTAATTTTTCACTAATGGATTTTTGAATCTCTCTATAATAATAAAAGAAAACATTTTTGTTTAGATTTGATCACTGACAGAGTTGGAAGATGTGTTACTTTTATGCAGGGTGTGCGGGAAGGCAAGCCCCCTCCCTCTTCGCCTCCTTTTCTTTTTTAGCCAGCTCCCAGACAAAGAATGCATTTACTGTAAACCTGGTTTGAATTTCATTCAGTCCATTTTTGTTAAATAAAAAAGGAGCAACTATAAAGGGATGGAAGAGCCTTAGAAAAGAAGAGTGGGAATGAGGTGTGGGGAGATCAGTGAAGGACTTAGATTTATAACTATCTGAAGTCAAGCTTTTATTCCAAACACCCCAGCTTCATTAAAAAAAAGAAAGAGTTTCTGATGCCTTTGAAAACATCAGCAGAACTCCTGGTAATATAAGAAGTAATGAAATAGTCTACCCAATTCCACGTAATATTTCACCTATAAGAACAGCTGTACAAGGAAACAGCTGTAGAGGGGAAAACTCAACTAGAACTTAGAGGAAAAATTACATGTGTTCCTATTGTTTTGCTGCTTATAACAAGTATATATTGTTTTGCTGCCAGGTATGCAACTGCTATCAGAACAAGAGGTTCAAGAGGTTCAAGCAACACCTATCTGAATAAAGATGTAATGAGTTGTGCACTACCTTCTGAAACAGGATGCCTTGCTTAATTCCTTATTCTATTGGATTGGACATTTTTGATTTTACACTTGCATAGGGGTGGAAATGCAATTTCTGCAAACAGTAGAAACCTTGTCCTAGGGCACTATTGGATACAACCTGTTTGTGAGAGATCAAATAGAACTAAGTACAGTACTTCTGATGAAATATTAATTGGGTTGTGCTGTGAACTTTGTGAGCTGTTCCTAAATATATATTTGTCCTAATCCCTTGAAATGATGGTGATCTTATTTCACTGAAATAATGAGTGGTATAGCCTGGAATGTGTAGCCTGGGGCCCTTTCATGTTACGCAATTATAACACTGAGATTCCACTTTATTTATTTATTTAAGTTTATTTCCTACATTATTATCAGCAACCTAGTACTCCTCAAAAAGTCTTTAAAATATTTGTATCTGTTGACTTCCTTATTTGGGCACTTTAGGTGATCTGACGTTAGGTGTCTATTATCTAACCGGTTACTCTTAGATTAAAGGTTTGAAGCAATTTTATTGTTGTTTGTTCTCTCTCCTATCAGCTTTTAGTGCCTAATCACATTGATCATGTGATTAATCACTTGCCTAAATTGGTGGCAGATCTTGTGAAATGGTGCACTACACCACATTGAACTTCAGCCTTTTATACAAACTTGAAGAGTAAAACCTCTGGTTAGTATGCTGCTTTAACACAGGCAGGTAAAAGTATGCACTATACTATAAATTTTTCCTTTCAAAAAGTTCCTCACTAGAAAACAACAAATCTTCAATAAGAATTATGTTTTGCCTGTAAGATGACTGTCTACCGTATATACAGGGAGAAAAAAAGAGATATTTTTTAATGTGTTATTTCTACCCTAAGGAACTCATCTCCCAAGTTGAGATGTGGGTGCTGGAGAAGAGTGCTGGGGATACTGTGGATGGCCAGAAAGACTACCACATGCAATTTGGGCAAATAGGAAGCTATTTTCGGGCAATGGGAAGTCAGTTGGAACACAATTTGAATTCACGTAAATTCGCTGAACTAGCGAATTCACGTGAATGCATTCTGGCCCCACTTTCTTTTCATTTGAAATTAAGAGAAATTCCTCCTGTGTGATAAACTCCTTGGAGATTTCTCATCCACAGGGTTGCCATAAGTCAAGGTTGATTCAAGGGCAGCTAACAACAACAACAAAAGAAACTGTAATAATATTTCAGATGCAAATCTTTATTCTAAAAGCTTTACAACATGCCTTTCACATTTAGCCCCCTCCCCCATGACTTTGGTGATGCCAAACATTTTGTGTGCTTTCCTTTACATTGGGCCCTTGCCTTATGCAGGGGATCTATTCTGGACCCCCCCCCCCCCCCCCGTGTAAGGCGAATTCTGCCTATGCTCAAGCCCCATTCATTTGAATGGGGCTCGTGCGCAGTGGCGCGGGAGCATGTGGGGTGCCATAGGCGCATGCCCCATTCATTTGAATGGGATTGCACCGCCCCCTGTGCCCTGCACTCCCCGTGGTTTGAGTGCATACTGTACTTGGGTTGGAATGCCACTGTGCCATCCCTAATCCCCAGAAGTGTCCATCCTTAATCTAAAGTATCTTGATAATTTTTTTCAAGTCAGAGAGTGTAGGGTGTAACTGTTTGTGGATTTTTCATGCTGTGTGGCCATGTTCTGGAAGAGTTTATTCCTGATGTTTCACCAGCCTCTATGGCTGGCATCTTCAGAGAAAGCCTTCGACTTCACATGGGGTGTTATTGTTTCTTAACCATGGTACAAACATGTATTTCAGAAGACTTTCCATTTTTCTTATTGTAGTTATATTCAATCAGAGTTATAGCTCTCTTAACAAAAGTAGACTTCAGTTTCTTGCTGTATTTATAGTGTATTATTTTCTGTCTTTAAAAGAAAATGAAATTTAATATGTAGCACTCTTCTAAAAAGAACAGAAAACAATATCCACTGTTCACAAACACTGTTCCTATTTATATAAATGAGAATGTGTAGGAGAAGAGTTTATTGTGTCCAGTCTCAGAGTCATGGACCAATATGTCCTTGGATGTCTTAGAAAAGGACAGTAAGTTGGCTCAGAAGGAACTGCAACAACTTTAAAAGCATTACTTCTCCCAGAACACTCAGAAAAGCAAAAAATAAATTAAATGTAGCACCTTAATTTTTTTTTTGGTACAGTTGGCCCTTCTTATACACAGATTTTTTTTATACATGGATTAAAGCATACATAGTTTGAAAATGTTCCAAAAAAGTATAAAGTTCAAATATCAAACCTTGATTTTCCATTTTTTATAAGGAACACTATTTTGTGATGTCATTATATTTAATGGCACTTGAGCATCCACGGATTTTGTTATACATGGGAGATCTTGGAACCAAACCCCAGTGTATAACAAGGGTCCACTATGTTAAAAGATTATGAAAACTACCTGTTGGACAAATTATGATAAATAGGATCAGCTGAGAGATGTCAACTTGTCTGAACTTCTGGCTGCAACTGTAAGATGCCAGTTATCCTATTCTAAACTCTAACTTGTTTCTATCATACAAACTTGTAGGGCATTATTAACGAGTAATAAATTGTGATGGTCTTTACTGTGCTCCCATTGGATATCTCATAGCAAAATACCATCTGGAAGTGTGTTGGTAGAGTCAATCTGTGATTATGCTTGTATGTTGTTTTTTTAGAACAACGAGAAGTTTTTCTTTCTGGGAAGCAACGTAGAGGGATTTAGAGTGATAGTATGTTAGTAGGGGGGAAAGTTATCAATAATTCTGTTAGGGCACTCTCCCATATACTTTTACACATGTGCAAAGTTTTTTTGGAGAGCAATTTTCTGCAAAGGAGATTTTAGAAGCCTGGAAAAATAGGATGCTGAAGGTATATGGAGAGCCACCACTGGCTGGAAGGCCTTTCCTTTTTAGATAGTCACCTCCATATGTGGAAGGCAATATGAATGGTGAGGAGAGAAGCAGGAGGCAGTGTGCACATCCCTATGCTCCTTATCACATATAGACCTTGTAAATGAGCATATGAGTAGGGGCAGTGTTGCAAACAGTCTCTTTCCCCACAGTATGCATATATGCAATGTATATACAATTGTAATAATGTTACAATTATCTGTGAATATATATGGGGTCAACTGCAAGTGAAACTCTTTCTCCAGTTAGCTATTGTGAAAGGAGGTTGCGTCTTTCTTTCTAAAATGAGAGCAAGTTGGGAAAATCGACCTAAGCTGAATGACCCAACCAGTAGTACTGGAATGAAAGGAAGACTCAGTTTTTCATCATTCCTGAGACAACTGTTGAGCGAGGGATTAATACATCCTGAGGATGGTTGACAGTGATTTATCCTGGTTTATTTCGATTACTGTTTTATTGTTTACTTTCTATTGGAACTTAGACTCAAGGAGGGAGGTGAATGGGCAGTGAGGACTTTTTGTTTGCCGTCCAGTTCACCGGACAGTCCTCTGTCTTTCTCCCCAGCAAACTGCAGGGGGTCAAGAAGGTATCCCCACTTCCTAGCTGCCACACTCTGTACTTCCTTTTTCACCCACAGGACTTAACAAGTGCCTGGGAGTGGTTTTGGGTGGGATAGAGGAAGCTAGAAAATAGCTTCTTGCATCTCATCCCCAAAAATATCTAGATATGCACATAACAGGTACTTAGATTACTAATAGGATTACATCCTATAACATGTAAGCACCAGCATAGTGTAGTGGTTTGAGTGTTGGACTATGACTCTGGAGATCAAGGTTCAATTGCCCTTGAGCATAAAAAACAACTGGACAAGTCACACTCTCGCTGCCTCAGAGGATGGCAATGGCAAACTCCTTCTGAAGAATATTGCCAAGAACACCCTATGATAGGTTCACTTGGAGTCACCATAAGTCAAAAATGACTTGGAGGCACACAAGAATGTTATAGATCATTATAGATCAAAATCAATTCAGAGCTTCTCAAAACTATTAGGTAGTTTAAAAAGTTGTACAGCACACTGTTAAAAGTCCTTTATTCAAAAACAATAATTTTCTAAAAATCAGTTGCATTGAAGAAGTTTTTGTTTTTCACTGGAAGGATAGCAAAGAACATACAGCACAGCCTGCCTTGGAGTGAGGATTTGAGAGTCTGGGAGGAGCCACCAAGAAGGTCCTGTCTTACATCCTATCAAGTGATGGTAGGACTGAGAAAAGGACTCTTGCAAAGATCTTGGGATTTTAGCAGAGTATGCTTATTTAAAGACCCCTCCCCTCCCCTCCACCCCAAAATATATTAGATGAAATGTGTAAAAGATCTCATGTATCAGAGAGAGAAAGCTCTTGAACTTTGTTGTTGCAGGCAAGAGTGAAATAAGTGAAAATTTGCTTCCCTAGCTATATCTCAGTGGCAGAGGGGAACACTACTGGTGGACCCAAGGGGCAGTTGTGCCAATTTCTTATGCTTGGTTTTCTCTTCATTTTTTTTCTTTTTCTTTTTCTTTTCTTTTTTCTTTCTTTCTTTCTTTTTTTTTTTTTTTGCAGTGCTATCATACATGAGAGAACAATATTGTGTGTGCGTTACATTAGGTCACCAGAAAATTTTCAAGTGTCTCTGCCCCACTTCTACAATCCATCATACTCTTAACCACCCCATTCTCTTTTCCCAATGTTGAGACAGAATCAGAAGGCCATTTTTACCATCTGCAGCCAAGCCAATTATCTATCATTGTGTGAAATAACAACAACAACAACAATTTATATCCCGTTTCTCCCAAAAAGATTGAGGTGGGTTACAACACAAAAATACACCATAAAATACAAAATACATACATACGTAAAATTTACATAATCCTCTTATTCCCCTATTTAGAACTAAAAAACACAATTATAAAATGCAGATTAAAGACAGGTTACAGGCAAATGAAAGTAACCTGGTAAGGTAGCAAAATACAAGGTCTCTGTGAGAAGCTCCTTTGCTATTCCTGCTGGAAGAAAATGGGTTAAAGAGCCATGCACCTGTCTGTAAGCATTTGTAGGCCAGCAAGCAAAGGAAATGGTGGCCTGCTGGTTTGTTCAAATTTTTGCTTCTGTTAGAAATTAATCTGTAAAATTTGTTTGCTAGGTATAATATTTCTGGTCCCAACTCTGCACACGCTCACACACTGCCATATAATCTCTAGTGAAAAGTTGGATATTATTCTTTTATTATTGAACCAAAACAAGTTATTAACACATTAATTTAGTCACTGGCGGGAATCCAAAAACACAGTTTAATTTCATACAGTTAGCTTCTTCCTAGTCCACTGGAGTTCTTGTCTCCTTGTGTATGTGTGCATGGTGAGCAACAAATTCCCATAACTTTCCCTAAAGCACTTTTACAGCATTCTTTTGGTTTCAAAAGCAGTTTACTAGATTTCAGGGGAAAGACTAGTCCTTCTTTCAGACCAGAGATGGGAAAATACTATATCTGGAGTAGAGCTTGGAAAAGGTGCCTTTTGGGACTTTTGGCATCTCTACCCAGCATAGACACAGGCCACGCCAGCTGGGAGATTCTCAGAGTTGTAGTCCAAACAGTAATTTTTCCAAGCTCTGCTCCAGACAGAATATTTTTTTTCTGTGTGTAGAGAGATGCTTGGGTGTGTATGTGTGTACAAATAAGTCCCCAACTGCAGTCCAAACTTTTCCATCCTCATACAGATTCATTGATTCAGTAGGACCAGGCCCTGGTTCTACAGTTCTTTGAATACTGGCCATTGCATTTTGTCTTACTATCAGTGGAAACTGAGCCTGTTATGTTTTGAAGAACACAGATTAAGAAAGAATGTGCAGTTTGGAAACGTGGCAGCTCATAGTGGAGTGTATGGTTTAAATTAAATGTTTTTTTTGGAAAGCAGAATAGCTGCAGGCCACGTTTTCAGGGAGAGCAACAGAGGAGAGGGATGGCTGTGGTTTCTCTTTTGCTGTGTAACAGACCAGCTTTCTCTTGTTTTAGCACACAGAAAGGGAAAAGGCTGGACTCATTCAGACCAACCGCACAGCTTCTCAACTGACCACAAAAAGGAAGCTAGGCATGGCAAGGCTAGGATTAATACCCACTGTCTCTTAAGCCAACAGGGTGTGAGAACTTTTTATATGGATCCCTCCTCCCCTTCTGCCTTTTGCCAGATTGACGGTGTGGTCAGGGTTGAGACATCTTGAAACAAGCTCAAGTTTGCATTACGTTGTGTTCCAGGCTTTTCTAAATTGCATCTTAAATTGGTTTACGCCCACTGCTGAGCTTTTAGCAGGGCAAACCACTAATAGCTTTGTGCTACTTGCTGGAGGGATAGGAAACATAAAAGTATGCCTTGAACACTCTAGGCATTTGGCAGATTCTGACTGGCTGATAGACTACAGCTATGCTTAATGAAACTGGCAAAACCAGCTCTTAATACATTAGAGCCTTTTATTCTATGCAAATAATGAGATTAAGATTATTGGACTCAATTGTTTAATTGAATTCTTGAATCTGTTAGGTCATTTGTCCAATTTTTCATATTCTTTGCTCTTTTTTAAAGTACAGGATATATGCTTTTATATTTTTGTTAGACATTTCTATGCTGCAAGGTAACCTGACATTATGTACATATTATGTTTATATGTTGCTGCTGTATATTTCATTGTATTAAATATTCCTGCTGATTTGCATATTAGTAACCTAATGAACTGATGTTCTTATGTGCTATTTGGTTGTTGCCTGGATAATACACAACTAAGTATTATGAAGGGATCTGATTTTTATGATGCAGTAATAAGGAAAATTATCAATTACTGATTTATGCAACTGTGCTAAATCTTTACTCCAAGGACAGTATTAATACTATGGTTTAAAAAAGATTAACATGATCACTGTAGTCCAATGTTAATCCCCTACTCTTCCAGCTGTTCCAGTTGTATGAAGGGGAGAGTGGGTCTGCTGTGTCCCAGGTAGCTTGAATCCACTGTCCTCTGTGTGTTGGGGGAGAATGCCTTAAGATACAAGCCTAGGCTCCCTTTAGGATATAGTTGTAGCAGTTTGATTCCACTTTAACTGCTATGCTTCTTTACCTTATGGAATCCTGGGATTTGTAATGTGGTATGAAACTCAGCATTCTCTACCAGAGAAATCTAGTGCCATAATTCAGTGCCTATGAGCTCTCTAGTGAAGAATAGTAACTATACTATAAATATAATATACAGAGATGAAGTAAGCCATGTCTTCCTGATAGTGCCTCATGTTCCCCCCCCCCTTTATGGTCATTGGGACACAGGCTTATAACTTTGCTCAGCCAGAATTGTAAATGTTTTTAGCTTTACAAATACACTGAGGGCTCAGTGAGGTACTTTTTAGATAAAGTCCAGTTTGATCGTTACTGTATGAACCCCAGAACCACAGTATGTATTTGTATCAAAGTAGTCATGTGGTAACAGTCACAACCACTCCAAATATTTAGTACAAATCACCACACACATTCTGAAAGAACTGGGATAGTGTCATAACTGTTTATAAATCGAAACCATTTGTCTATTTGGTAGAGATAGCAAAGATAGTTCCTAGTTCAACATGACATGTGAACATTTCCTAAGTTGCTATTAGAATATTTTCCTAAACATATAATGCTACCTATTTCTTGAAGTGATACTGAAATATTATGTTCATAGTTAATTAAAGAATACGTAAATGTCTCCACCTGTGGAATAGTTTCCTCTTTATATGGTATTTCCAGATAATCTGGTGATTGCTTGTTCATTTTTTTAAATTGTGATTTAGTATTGAAGCAAAGGAAATAGAAATGAGGAAGAGCTTTCTGTTAATTTATGTTTTCTGCCCTGGAAGACCTCCATTGCATCTTGATCTTTTTTCACTGTTGAAGAATTATACTATAACAAATTGAATCCATTGATCACTGTCCTTTTAAAAAATAATAAATCTTCTCTGAGCTTTCACTTTATAGGGTTCTGTACATTAGTCCATTTGACTTTGATAGAATTACCAAGAACAATAATCAAGGCAATTAAACCCAGTCCAGATTATTTCCTTTATGGTTGTGCAAGGGGAAAACATTCTCTCATATCTAGTAATAATCCTGTAGGACTATAGAGATAAAAAGGGTGTTTTTAATGAAAACAGATATTATTATTATTATTAAGGGAATAATAATGGATGCTGTGATACATAGCTTTTGCTTTAGTTTCTTTAACAAATTGCTTTGGGTTCATTAGGACTGATTCACATGACCACTTAAGAGATGGAAAAGTTACTGCAAGGTGACTTTTCCTCTCAGGGTTCATATGGTCAACTGTCTCTTAAATCAGAGGTAAAATCTGTTCTTCAGTGTGCAGTATGACTTTGTGGTCTTACCATATGGGATGCAGAAGCATTTGGGGAGACAACTGGGCAGAATGAAGAAGTTCAAAACTCCATTGCTCCTCTGCAAACTTGGTAGCATATTAGACTATACTCAGGAACTGCGGCATGAACATTAGCAGAGTTTTCTTTAGTAAACTCTTTCAGGCTATTATTTCCCAGCCATTAAAGTCTGCCATCTTGATATTTGGTTATTCACTCTATACCATAAAATATTTATTAAGGTCATAGAACTGTAGTGCAATGGGCTGGGGCTGGGGGGGAGAGCCCACATGTGGAGCAAGATGTTTGTTGTACGTTTGGATAGAAACATTTCTGCTAGGCTGCATCACTGTCTGTAAATTTTATTGATTATAATTAAGTCTGTCTGTATTGTCCCTGAGAATGTACATAGGTTTAAAATCAATATTTGTTATATTCATTAGGAAAACCAGCTTGAAAGTGATTTTAGTAGATAGAAGCAGCAAAGCTTTGGCTCTCTGACTGCCTTTAAAAAGTACTGGGGGCTTACTCTTTCTTCCCATCTGTAATGGGGAGGAAGGAGGGGGAGAATGGATTGAATAATGTTTTATACAGTTGTCTACATATTTAGCTGATTTACCCATTATCTCCATCCTTTATACCATGCTTCCTTTAAGAGCAGGAATGTCCTAGTTGTCTGCTGCAGGTCAGCTCTGATTTGAGATAGCTGTAACTTTTATTTGAGCAGCTTCAGCTGCATTAATTTGCATGACACATCTGCTCTGCATCTGTACTGTCTGTCCTGGCAACATATGGAATCATTATAGACACAAAATAGCATACTGTCACCTTACTGAAATGTGTGCTGAGTTAAATTAGTAGCAACATTCCTCACTTCAATCCACTGCATAAGAAAAAGTTATGTACTTTAGCCTGTTCCATCCAATTCATTAGGTGATGATTGCAAGGTCTTGTTTCAGAGTTTTGCTTTGTTTCTACATGGTGTTGTTTTGTACAAGTTCAATCCCATTATCCTCTGTATAGAAGCAGGTTCCATGAATGCACAAAGGCTTCATTTTCAACCCTTATTTACTTGTTGCCTTTCCACAGCACTGCACAAATTGAAAAGCATCAAATATACTGTAAAATTATAATTAAAACAATTTCAAGAAAACACATAAAGATAGCAGTATGACAGTGTTGCAGATTCAAAACAAAATATGTTAAAACTTTAAAAGCAGAAAATTTAAAATAATGCACCAAAAACCTGCTGAAAAAGAATAAGAAACTTAAAACACCAAAAACTGAGGAAATGCAAAATACTCTAAAAGGACAGGCAGTCCAGGCCTTTGGCTCAGTCACCAAGAGGTCTGAGCTTCCAACATCTACCTTAAAAGAGTTTGACTTCATTATTGGATGAGTGGGTAAGGAAAGCCTCTGAGGCTGGTGTAGTGGTGGTGCTATATGTCAGGCCAATAGCAGCTGGTGCCTTCCATGGTGTTGAATCCATACTTAACTTTAGGCCCAACTTTAAAAGCTCCAAGCTCTGTCTGCAAAACAGGTTCATCATCATAGATAGCTCTTTTAAAAATGGGAGTAAAACCTGGAATGGATATACAACATGGAAATCACCAGTTACCACTGTGTCAAACCCTGGTGGTGCTGGTGGAGGCAGAGGAGAATGTTAACTGTGCCATTGGCTTAATCATCTCAAGGGCTGGCTTGGCACTGTCAGGTTCAGAGGTCTTGGATCAAGATGGTCCTGAATTGCTTGCTCACAGCCACTATGTAAGGGCCCAGATCTGGTGCTTCTGTTTAGGGTGCTGCTGATCCATTCAATTGCTTGCCTGTTGGAGTCAGTGTCCAAGTCACTAATGAAAATCTTGTTAATGACACACTTCATAGATAATTGTTAAGTGGCATCAAATACAAGCAAGTAACATCTTTCCTGAAGGCTGCTTTTTTGCTTCTGGTCCAGATTCAAGGATTTGACGATAGTCTACAAAGCCCTATATGAGAAAACATCATACCTGAGGATATGCCTTCTTTCATATTATTCAGGTCTTAGCAGGGATCACTTTCTGTGCATCCACATGGATTCTACAAAGAGTAGGATCTATTAGCACCCATCCTATTGAATACATTTCAAGCTGAGTTTAGGCATGTACTCACACTTTTCTCTTTCCAACTTCTTTTTAAAGAACTTTTTTTCCGAACAAACATTTCCTGTTTAATAATTGCTAGCCACCATTTTTAAGGTATTTATTTCTTACAGCTTTTGCATGTTTTTTTTAAATAGCTTAAAACCATTATATGCCAATAAATACTAGTAAATCAAGGCAGAGCTCAGGAGAATGATAGAAGATGAGAGGAGAGAGGAAGTGTAAACTAGGTCCCTTTGCATCTTTGTAGAAGAACATTTTTCTTATGTGCCCTCAAGTCGTAATGGCAACCCAGAGCTGAACCTTTGAGGGGGGGGGGTATTCCTGGCAAGATTTGTTTAGAGAGAGGGTTTGCTCTTCCCTTCTTTTGAGGCTGAGAGAATTGACTTGCCGAAGGTCATCCATGGCCAAGCAGGGCTTTGTGCCCTGGTTTCCAGAGTTCTCATCCAACGCATGCAAACCACTACACCATACTGGTTATCATGGGAAAACATACCCACATACAAATATTCACCAAACTTGATAAGATACTGTATTAAACCAGATGTTGTCAGAAACAAATAGACTATGATTATAGGTATAGATATATAGAACTACTGAACAATTATACAACTTTCCATGCATTTTGGAAGCTTCATAGTACTGTCTCACATAGGTGTTGTTTTTGACTGGAAATTTATAAAAAGCAATGGATGTACACCATATTTAAAGCCACATAAGAAAGGTCAGTAACATCATCCTAATAATACAAATGAAGTAACTGAGGCTCAAAGGATAATGACATATTATCATGTGGAGATTTTACAGCTGAGATGTGTTTGAACCAGTGATTTCCTGATTTACAGTTTAGTCTAATGCAGAATGTTCCAGACAGAAAATTATTAAGCAGACCTTCAGAATAAAGGTTCCTTACAAAGAAAATATAATTGAAAGGAATTGATAAATGCATTCTTCTTAAGCAGTGTAAAAGTGGTATGGGCTTAAAGTAGAAAGCATCTCTATAATCCAAATCTTTTTGAATGCATATTATCCATCCCTTCCTTTAATACTGTGTAAGAATATAATTCATTTATCTAGGTTTCTCTTTGTCCATAGTTCATTGTCCATAAGTTTTTGATGGAATCCATACCATGCATTATTCCACATTGTAAATTTTTATTAGTTATTGATCCAGCATTTCATATCAGTTATTTAGCTGGTGAGCCAGGGAAAAAAAAGGATGGAAGACACTTGCTTTCAGTAAAAGAAGGCTTGCAGTTCACAGGCAAATTCTGCATGTATAAATAATGAAATCCAATTTGATATCTGATACTGTAATATTTACGGTTGACAGGGGGAAAGATGCTAAGCTAGGTCCAAATGGGGCTCTGGTAGCTCTTGGGCCAGCTTCTGTTAGTTTTGCTTAAGATGGGCAACGATTATTTACTTCACTTTTGTACTAGCTGAAGTGTACCACAGGCAAGCACTAATATTAGACAGTGTCATATCTAATGTTACAAAAGGAATCAATTGATTTTGTTTCTCCTGTAGAATTTCCGAAATCTAACTAGCAGTACCTCAGAGAACCATCTCCAGTTTTTTCTCCCCATATTTGAACCTTGGGGATTTTATCAGCAGTGTCTCTCAGATAGCATTTGTTTTCTGTCCCTTACAAAAACTGAAATGAGATACAGTGACTCCTCCTTTTGCTTCTAGAGAACCTCCCATTTAGAATGTTATCTTGAATTCAATCACTCGAGCTTGGGAAATGGGAGGAAACGTACACAACATTGTAAGATTTTAAAGTGTCTAACATGATATCACAATGAATTACGGCAGCCCCCCTTTTTGCTTCTTGGAAGCCTCTTCCTTTGGCATTTTGATTTCTCAACTCCTAGTGAGTATCCTAGTGAGTCATAGTAATATGTCAATATTTGTATCTAGGGCTTCCTCAAGAACCATATAGGTTAAGATGACAACTCAGGACTTCTTCAATTTCATCTTCAAATCTGCAGGGCATGAAGACCAGACAGAAAACTGGTTCATGTTTTGCCAGTTAACGTTTGAACTCAGATATTAGAGCCCTGTTGACATGAATTAAACTAGCTCTCAGTATTACCTTGTGGAATAAAATTGCAGCTTCTCACAAAAAAAGTATAAATGTGGTTATTCTCCTTTACTCACACATTTTTTCACTCACATATGTGCTAAACAGACAAAACAGAGAAGGAATGACTGCATCACAGTGTCTAAGATAATCAGTGTAACTCTTGCTGAGTATTTTTTCATCCATTTTAAGTAACAGGAGTAAAGCTTCAGAAAAAGAGATAACCAGCAGTGGCAAAGCCTGCAGGCTAAGCTTTAGTGAAGGAAAAGACAACCCTTTACTGTTATCAGTGGTACCACAGAGTATTAGGAGAACCTTATTGGAGGCTCTCTCTTCAGTTGTAGCCCTTGCCCAGAAGTATAGAAATCTCAGGCACACCATATTGCTTAGATAGATTAGAAGAAGCCTGGTTAACCAAGTTAACTGTAGGCAACAATATACCAGAAGGTCTGGTGGCATCTGCGGCAGCAGTATCTCCTTTGTGTGTGCATTTTCGGTTCATTAAAAGAGATGTTAATTGTGGCCGGTAGTCCAGAATCTTTCCTCTACAGTCACTTATCAGTGCTTTCCTTTTGCATGGCTGGCTTGCTGATGGGGAGCTGTCTATTTATTTAAAAACAATGTCTCAGTTATCATATTGTTTAGCGTGGGGTGGGGAAATGAAGCATTCAGATGTGAACAAATCTAAAGCTGGAGTAACAGCAGCAGCAAAAACACTTTTTCAGGTCAGATTTTACAATATGGATAAATCTTTTTTTAAAAAAAACGAAAGCTGTTCTGTTGATGTGTTTGGACATTGGTCTTTTACCAAGCATATCTGTTTATTAATTACATGTTCAGAATTCTACTGAAAATCAGATTTTATTAATGTATTGCTCAGGTATGAGCCCATGTCATTGATGCATCAAGTTTTTTAAAGTATCTATGAATGAATCTTTTACAAAAGACCATAGTTTGAGGGAAAGCAAAATGATTTCTATTTAGATTGTTTTCACAATAATAAAAGGCACCAAAGATACAGTGGGCATCCTCTCCGCAAATAGCAGAGCCATAAAAGTTGCTCTCTAACAATATGATTCCTACTACAGTAAGAATATTTATTACTATCCGTCACTCAAAATGCATTCAGTATGGCTATTATATCTGTCATATAACATGTTGGGGGGGGATCCAAATGCACACTGTGTAATATTTTAATTTTATTAAAACATCAAAAACTGAAGTTCATTAAAATGCACAATACATTTTCAACAAAGGCTTTCCCAGTGGCCATTCTGAAAGCCAGTCTTGAAAATGGATAGACAATGGATAAACTGCAGAGGTTCAGAGTAGGTGAAATCCAACCAGTCTATCATGTGGCAGGAGTCAGGGTGTGACTTAGGTCCTGGCTCATTTAGCTTCTTGACCCACCATGACTACTCATGCACAAATAGAAGGGAATGTCCAAATATAAGGCCCTTTCACATTACATAATTGTAGTGCTGAGTCTTCTTTAACTGCCATGGCTGTGTCCTATGGGATCCTTGGGTTTGTGGTTTGGTGAGGCACTGGGGGAGTTCTCTGGCTGAGGAGACTAAATACTCATTCCTTAATTGTAAATCTCAAGATTCCATAGGATGCAGCTATGGCAGTTAAAATGGAATGGAATCATAACACTATGGTGTTTATCACACTATACTCTTATAGTGCTACTATTCCACTTTAACTGCTCTAGCTGCCTCCTGTTGCATTCTGGGATTTGCAGTTTTAAGGAGGGGTATTTAGAATTCTCAGGCAGTGGAATAGTAGCACTATAAGAGTATAGTGTGATAAACACCCAAGTTTGTGTAGTGTGAAACAGCCCATGGTCTACATGCATAAGAGCCAGGGTTTATAGGCTAGAGCTGGGCATAATATTTTTCCTTAGTGGATTATTTTTGTCAGTATTATCTAAGCTCTTTTCAGTCATTTGCCCAAATGCATGTAGAAGATCTAAAACTGGAAAGGAACAATCCAGCTTCTAGGATGAAAATCCCAGCAGAATGAAGGCTGAGAAAGAATACTTCTGTTCTCTTCCCAGGCAAATTGAGATCAAACACAGGAAAGAAAAGGGGTCCACAGGTGAGGCAATTCTCTTTCCCTCTCTGTCCGGGACTGAAGCAGATATCTGTGTGTGTATTGTCAAAAACGTTATTTCATTAGAGATATTATGTTAAATGTTAGAATTCAGAGACATACCTGTGTTAGTTTAGAATATCAATATGCAAAAAGATCTTGTATGCCTGAGTGAAAGATGTTATAGCATTAGCTTTCATAGACTTTCGTAGACTATGGTCCTGTCTGCATTGGCCAGGATACTCCAGGGGCAGCCCAGAGTATCCGATTCCCTAAAGTGGCCCTGATCTCCCCTTGTTACCTCAGAGGCTCAGACCATTCGGTCTAATGGTGGGTTAATGTCCTTATGCGGGCCCCACTGTGCCACCTTCCACGTCCACTGCTTGGCATATCCACTGGTGTGCCACACTGCTTCACTCTGAGATTAGAACTAGTCACCCAATGATGATCACATGGCTGGGTGCTTCATTCTGAACTTAGAGTGAGAGACCCGAGGTGCCGGTAGTCTGATGTCAGAACAGAGGGCACCAGATCTTCTGGTAAGATCTGGTGGAAACAGAGGATTTTTAATGCATATTAACAGGGATATACCCTGGTTCTGGTGCTGAACAGGCCAGATGTTATCCAGCCAATTCCCACGAGAACCAGGTCGTGAGGTGTGTGTCATCTGGAACCCCTATTGAGATGACAAAGGGAGGCTGATTTATTTGGCCTGTGCAGACAGGGCCTAACTCTATGAAAGCTAAACTGCACAACTTCTATCACTCAATTATTCTCGAAGATGCTACAAGATCCCTTTGCATATTATTTGATAGTCACAGGGCCTGTACAGACAGGCCAAAATAAAGCTGCTTCAGGTCACTTTGGAGGTATGCTGTTTAAATGATGCATGTGTCCTAAGAGTCCAGAAGCTGTGCCAAAGCCATGTTCTAGTCTTTAGTACTGGAGTGTGACTTTGGCGTGGCTTCTGGCCTCTTAGGATGCACACAGCATTTAAACAGCATACTGCCAAAGTGACCCGAAGCAGCTTTAGTTTGGCCTCTTTGTACGGGGCCATAGTTTGTCTTTTTTTAGAATGGATTCTCAATGATGTATAGAGTAGGCTCTTGGTATTCACTGGGCTTTGGTTCCAGGATCCCCTGTGGATATCACAATCTATGGATGCTTAAGCCCTGTTATATACAGTGTCATAGTAAAATGGTTTCCAATACATAAAGTAGAAAATTTTGCTTTTAGGAATTTTTATATTTTTGGAATTTTTTCAAGCCTTGGAAAGTTGAATTCATGGATAAAGAATCCATGGATATAGAGGGCTGATGGAAGTAACTTATTGTTTGAATGTACAAAAAAGTTCCAAATCATTGTTACACACCTTTTCTGCACTTCAGGATATGGCACCTGCTTTTGAAATATAACACGCCACCTTCAGTTCTTTGATCTAATTTGATCTAATTTGGAAAAGCGGTATATAAATAAACATTATTATTATTATTATTGTTGTTGTTGTTGTTGTTGTTGTTGTTGTTGTTGTTGTTGTTGTTGTTAGAGAAACCAGGGATAAGCAGGGAGTAACAGTGATGACTGGAGGATATTTATGTTGAAGATACTTTAGAAGTTACTGCCTCTTAACATTACTGATTTCAGTGAACCAGTGAGCCAGTGTCAGTTCTTTCACATTTCATAAAATTTTACCTTTTTTCTGTATTCTATTTTGGCATAAGAGTTGCAGTGTGCCCACACTGCCATTGGGGACAACTGGTGGCTTGCCATCCGCTGATGCTGAGGCCCCACTGTATCTGTTTTCATTATATTTGTAGCCAATTTCATTTTGTTTATTTTATATGTTTTATACATTTTATAAACTATAAATTTTATATTTGTCTGGCTTTTTTGTAAACTGGGCCCAAACAGGCAGGCCAAAATAAAGCTGCTTCGTGTCACTTTGGAAGTATGCTGTTTAAATGATACATTTAAGAATTAGAGCACAGCTTTGACGTAGCTTCTGACCTCTTAAGATGTGTGTGTCATTTAAACAGCATACCTCCAAAGTGACCCAAAGCAGCTTTATTTTGGCCTGTCTGTTCAGACCCTGATTTGCTAATAAAATTTATTTTAATTAAAAAATAATACTTTTGGTAAAAACATGAGGACAATTACGGAATCCATGTTTTTCAAATGTTTAACTATATTCATAGTATAATTTACAAAGTTCACAGGAAGCATCTATGGATAGGCATAGTGCAACAGTGCATTAAATTTGCTTATCAATCATTTCATAATGTTATGACTTTTTGACCGTCATACTTTTATCTGAAAAGATAAGAAACTTGGAAAAATAAATATGCATATCTCTTTAAATAAACTTATTTCTGCATAATAGTTCTTGGCTTAATAGTTGTTTTGTTTTAATGCTTGATCAGGAATATGCAAAAGTTTGAATAAAGAACCTTTGTGATTTGAAGCAAATTATTCATGACACTGAAAGATGTTAGCATTGATTCTTCCTATATCTTTAGGTCATGTTTTCCATAGTGGTTTGTTCCAGGCCCACTTTGTATCCTCTTTAGAGTTACTGTCAGTTTTCTAAAAGATTCTAGCTTATGCTCAGCTCAGTGCAGGAATGCTGAAAAGGATTCATGGAATAGCATATAAGGCAGGACTATATCATTTGGAATCCTTCTGCT
>NC_056525.1:87897066-87946229 GCF_019175285.1 Sceloporus undulatus
GGCAGAAGAGAATTACTGTCCACAGAAATGGATTTCTGCTGACCAAAAAGCTTGTACAGAATCTTAACCCCCTCTATAGCCTTACATCTTTTAATTATACTTTACATCTTTCTAACCCTAACCTCACCCATATTACCTTGTACTCCCTAGATCTGTTCCTATCCTTCCAGCCCTGACAGTGCATCTGTAAAAGCAAATACGGACACCATGTCTCCTGTAAACAAACAATGTCAAACTTATTGATATATTCAATAAAATCTACATCACCATTTTTCCTTCCCCAACCCGCAATATTCCATGAAAGTAGCGAAAGACTTGGGGAGCTCTTATGAGCACTCTCCGGCAGTCACTGAATAGGGTCTGGTACAATTGAAGATGTAATTTGTTCATCTAACTGGATACAACCATTCCAGTTAGAACTATACAGGTCTCTTGTCAGTGATACTGCTTGGGAAGTCTCTTCTGGAGTGGTCTGAGTTGTCCTTCTAGGTTTGGTTGTTAAATCTTCGGAGATAGGTGTAACCGTTAGTTGATTTGTATCAGGGAGTTTAGAGGATCGCTGCGTAGCCTTTTCTTCAATTTGTTTGAGCTCAGGATTTTCTTTCTGGTGAAGCTTATCATGAGGTTTGTCGAGGGGTTTATCAATGAATGGACTAAGGGAAATAAGTTCACTTAGGTCTTTGGCCCAATTTTGGTGAGGAGATTCCACATTTTCCACCACTTCAAGGTCAATTAGGAACTTTTCTTTAGATGGTTGGAGGACATTTGATGATAAGGATGTATCAGAATTGTTCATAAATTGTACTTTATTCCCATGGTTGATATGGCAATTATCAATGTTTGGAGGGATTGTATCAGAAGATATAGACACTTCTGCTACCTGTTGACTATTAGTTACCAATTCAATTGCTTGACACATTTTAGACCATTCTTCCTTAAGTGTATTGAGTTCATTGATATTATTTTGTTTATCCTTCAAACTATGTCCAGAATGATCAGAGACCATTCCTTCAGATTTTCTTTCCTTGAGGGATATGAGAGGATTTAACACTCTATTAGTATATACCCTCACACAGTGTATGTCATAATTTTTTATCAATGAGGACTTTTTAGCCAATAATATGCTGGGAGCAGCTGGGGAATTGAAGGGCAGAAGAGAATTACTGTCCACAGAAATGGATTTCTGCTGACCAAAAAGCTTGTACAGAATCTTAACCCCCTCTATAGCCTTACATCTTTTAATTATACTTTACATCTTTCTAACCCTAACCTCACCCATATTACCTTGTACTCCCTAGATCTGTTCCTATCCTTCCAGCCCTGACAGTGCATCTGAAAAAGGAGATTCAAATCCATGAAAGCTCCTGCTGAACTAAACCAGTTATTCCAAATGATAGTGCAAGACTCATTTATTTGCTCCCTTACCCCTTTTCTTCACTGGCAACATAAAGTGTGATTTTTCCATATTGCCAAAATTACAGATATAGAGTTACAGATAAATACTCAGAATTCCTGGAAATCAAGTTGTTGGTTATGATCTCATTGGAGTTTATCACACTAGCGAGATTCCACAGAAAAAAAGGAGTTAAATGAGATTTAAAGCAAAGAAAACCTGGAAATGCCCAAAGTTTATCACACGACGTCGCAGTTAATGTGAAATAACATGAAGCTAATCCAAATGCAAAGCAGAGAAAACCAGCAGCTTTTTACTTTTGGAACAATCTGAAAGTAAAAAAAGCTGTTGTTTTTCTCTGCTTTGCATTCGGATTAATTTCACGTTATTTCACTTGGGCAGTCCCTATGGTGATAAACTCCCCGAATTTGCAAGTTTTGTTTAAATTTGAATGTACTTTTAATCGCGTTTAATTCCTCTTTTCCCACAGGATCTTGCTAGTGTGATAAAGCTCATTGTGATATATTTGATGAATAAATTATGCTGAGTTTAGAAAATGAGGTAGATATGTTAGGGTTTTTTGTTTTTGTTTTGGAGTCCAAGTACACATGTCAGCATTTTTATTTCATTTTTCATTTTGTTTCAAAATATTCAAATTTAACTATGAAATACTTTCTGTATGTAAAATCTGGAACACCTGGGTATTTAACATTGTCTTCCATTTTCTAGTTTTTGTTATGCAGATGTTCTTAGCAATTTCATAAGGATACGAAAGAAGAAATGTTCAGTAGATAGAATTAATTCTATAAATAGAAGGAGTTTTTAGAATATTCCAAAGTGGATAAATGGGTATATATAAATCTTATACACTGTAAAAGTGAATCCTAAATCAGCTCATCACCTGATACAGTAAAGCATAAGGAACACTTCTTAAAAAATACTCAGCAGCCCATCACACATGGGTGTATTGTAGATATATAATATACTGTACTTCTGATTTAGGATTTCATTTAGACCCTCAGTGAAATTAGTTTATATCCACACTGTAGCCTAAATCCACTGAGACACTTGAGGTAGTGTCAGCATATTTGTTTTCCCACCTCCACCCCCTTGCAACTCTCTCTGGTGCCAAAAATCTGCTGTGGAGAGTTTCCCAGCCCTCTGGATCAGTTTTCTAGGCCAGTTGGGATTGCCTTCCTTCTACTTCCACTTGTGCAAACTGCTTCCATGAGCACAATCACTCCGTATGCTGGTCTGTGAATATCTTCAACTCTGAGTCCCTGTTTTACACAAAAAAATTAAAAACTTTCTTTAAAAATATATGCCATAGATGGTTCCCTATTTAGTTAAAAGAAAAAAAGTCATTCTGAAGAATACAGCAAAATCAGAGTTAGACAAACAGACATAAAAAGATATTGACCTCCTGTTAGCTTCTCAGCTAGTTTTGTTAATATTCCTTCTTAATCCCAATTTGCAGATGACCTTATCTTGAGATGTGCTATTCTTTGACAAGGGTTCACTTGTCAGTTCTTTCGGATTTCTCAAAGTCCTTTATATAAGACAACGTAAGAGGCTGATTTAATTATTCTTATACACTTAACTAGCAATCCTCCCTGTCTCTGTTCAACAGCTGTAGAATGCACTCGCTTTTCTTAAGAGGATGGTTAGAGAGTTGAGAAGGTTACATGAGGTATTGAAACAGGGCATGTAGGTAAAAGTAGCTGATCTTATGGAGTGTTAACCTGGTTTGTGGTGCCGAAATTCCTTTTGATTTTCTAAGACAGAAACATTGAACATTTACGTTTCAGTGCCTCACTTTTTTCTGTTAACAACAGCTATAAATTTAAATTCAGATAATGTAAGCATTTCAGTACCTCCATAAATGAATGGTGACGCTTTGTGGCAAACAATGGGAAATAAAATTGCAGTGTGTGCTATTGTGGACTGTATTCGGGGAGAACATTAAATGCTGTGTATTTACCTGTATTCAGGTAAATACAGTTACTTGACACTGGGTAAGATTTTTTTTTTTGCTTCCCAGAAAGCTATGTTTCATTCTTTCTTTTTTTCTTTTTTAAAAAATAGAGTACAAGTATTATAGAGCTGGAGTAGATGGGTGCGAAAGAATGATCCAAGTCCCCTCCAGCTGGAAGTGGGTCCAAACCCCACCAACCACATGGTCCACTCCAAAAGTGGGCCACAGATACAGGGCCCAAGCCAGGAGCTGGATTATCCTGGCTCCTTTTTGGTCCAGTCCAAAGGACCAGAGTGCGACTTCAGCACAACTTCCAGCCACTTTGGAGGTGAGCGTTGTTTGAACACCATGCCTCCAAAGTATTTTGAAGCCATTTCATTTGTCCCATCTGTTCCACGCCATAGTATCTTTTAAAGTGTACAATATTATCAGGAGCCTGTACCCAGATTGCACTTCGTTTAACTCATTTATCCTCAGCACAAATATTTTTTAAAAAAACCAACACTGTTGCATTCTTCAGTAAACTGGTGCCTTCCAGGTATTTTTGATTTCTACAAACCCAGCATGATGAAGTGGAAAATCATAGATTAAATGTACAGTGGATGTCTATTATGTATGTAGGATCATAACCAAATTGGAGAAGACTGTAGTTTATAGATACTCACATACTAAAGGTAACATACCGAGGGGAGCATCCAACAGTGCATTTCTGGTGGTGGAAAAGGTTTCTGTGAATGGAAGCAGCATAGTTCCTTAAAAATCTATGAAAAGCTGGAAAACCTTGGGAGCAAGTTTTTGGTACAACAACAACAACAACAACAATAATAATAAATTTTATTTATATACCGCTCTGTGGCAAACCAATCCGGGCAGTTTACAACATTAAAATAACATACTGTGGAGGGCTGCAAGAGTGAAGGGCAGAGAATGCTTTATCCTGCTGGCATTACAAATGATCTGGCCCCTTAGCATCAATGACATTGATTTCATAGAATGGCTTTCACACATGAAACTTCCTTTTAAGGGCAGATGACCTTTTGTTCTGTAAAGCACAACACATTTCCCAGAGTGGATTCTTAGAAGCATCAGTCTCATTGGTGCGTTACAGACCACCGAAAAGCGGTGGCCTGTACCTGCCCCTTTCCCCGGGGTATCGGGGCCTCAGCGGTTAGAACGGCAGCCGCTGAGGCCTCCATCCACCGCTTTCCAGGCCGCGGGGAAGTGGCAAAAGGCCGCTTCCCCGCAGCCTGGAAAGGGGTGTCCTTGGGGCTTCAAGCCCCAAGGACACCCCGCGGCGGTGGGGAGGAGGAGCCCCTTTCTCCCTTGCGTTGCTGGGCGCAGCCGTCTGAAGCCTGTGCCCAGTGATGCAAAGCAGCGCCACAAACCAGGAAGGAGCTCCAAAATGGAGCTCCTTCCTGCTCCGCGCAAAGGGCACACTAAGCGCCCTTGCATGGAGCGACGACGTCACGTCCGCCCCACCCCGTATAGAGGCGGCGCGGGTCGTGACGTCGTCATGGCGGCCCCCATGTAGATGGGGTGCCACCATTTTGTACGGAGTCAGTCCATACTAGGGTTAGGGGGGTGCGGAAGCACCACACCTTCCTAACCCTAGTACGGACTGACTCCGTACTAAAAGGCCCGTCTGTAACGGGCCACAGAATCCTAAAGAAAAAGGTTTATACTTTTTCTGAATGGCCATCAGAGCAAGACTGAGTGACGGTTTCAAATTCACTGTAATTAATAAGACCACATGTATTCAAGGCATGCCATCCTGGATGATGGCAAAATTGTGACCTACAGCCACCTCTAACAGAGAGACCTATTTAAACCCATTTGCGTCCAAAGACTTCCTTTAATTGATAATGGGAAGCATCTTGATTGATTAATTTGCTGCCCATTTCCTTTTTATATTCTTGTATTCTATAATACATTGCTTATTCTGCACATTGAATGTATTAAATGGACTATGTGAAAGTTCTTTATTATTCTCATGCAGCTATGGAAATTAGAGATGGAAAAGATCTAATAGGTCATTGTGTTCTGCTATTATATAATTGCTCCCTGAAGTACATTTACTCTGTCCATCTTTGTTTCTCTCCTCTTCCCCTGAAAGATTCTTTAGCAGACCAGTCTATCTTATCACAAGGACAGTTTTCTTAATCTCCATAATAATTTTTCTTTTCTTAATTTAATCACTTAGTTCTTAGTTTTATCATCCTGTATTACTCTTCGTAATGTTTATACTATTAAATATTTAGCGTCTTCACTGATGTTATTGCATAATCAAACGGTGAACGTTTAGCTCTTTGAAGTGTTCATAATTTAATCCATTTTCCCCTAATTAGTTGGGTGGTTGTTCTTTGATACTTTATGTAATGGGCTATAACAGTGAGTCTTAACTGAAAGATTAGGAAATTTTCAGGAGGCAATAGTGAGTGTCTTGATTCTTGATAGATCACTAGATACTCTGGCAGGAAGAACTAATTGCCCCCCATGAAGTAAACAGGTGCATTTTGTAGAGCAGGTGACTTTTCTTAAGAACTTATTCTAATGTAGCTGAGTGTGCCTTTTGCATGAACCGATTCTGGGATATGTACTAGGATAGAGCAGAAATTTGCTTTAGGCTTTTACTGGGCATACCCATCCCTCTCTGAGAAGTGGATTTTGTTTCCTAGGATCAGATACATACAGGGTCTTCTCTGTCTTCAGGGGGAATCAGTGAGGGGGAACTCATCATGAGAGGAGGCCTCATCTCAGGCCGTTCTAAGAGACTCTTGTGGAGAGCCCATAACATCCTATTATCTTCAAGAAAAACGCTTTTGAAAATGAATCAAATGCTGGTCTTTCTGCTCTTCATTCTTTCTGCTTTGAGGTTTACTTAGGGTTTTTGCATACAACTCAAACTTCATTACTTTAGACACAATGTAGTTGTTCTATCATCTTGCATAAATCTCATTTGTATTTTTTTTATTTTAAGTATCTTCTCCCCTCCCCAACATTCCTTCCATCTGATATCTTTCCCAGCCTCTGTGTATGTGGTTTCACTCAAGACTACACAGTTGAATGCCAAGACAAAGTTTCTGTTCTTCATTCATGGAGTTAATTGGGATGCTGGGGTGTGGGAGGAGAGATAGGACTTCACTCTTTCAAATACACTTCCTTGACTTTTGCAATATTCAGCTGGCTGACTTGTGATGTTTTCCATACTGTCCATACTGGACATGATGGACTGGATCCTTCATGGATAAAACCACATAAAAAGGTAAGGTAAAGGTAGTCCTTTGACATAAATGTTTAGTCGTAACCGACTGTAGGAGGCAGTGCTCATCTCTGCTACTAAGCCAAAGAGCCAGCATTGTCTAAGGACTGCTCCAGTGGTCATGTGGCCAGTATGACTGCACTGGATGCTGTTACCTTCCCACCAAAGTGGTACCTATCTATCTACTTATATTTGCATGTTTTCATACTGCTAGGTTGGCAGAAGCTGGGACTAGTGATAGGAACTCATCCCATCATGCAGTACTTGGGCCTCAAACTACCAACCTTCTGATCTTCCAGTTGTTAGGATTGGCGTCTTAACCACTAAGCCACCACATCCTTAAGACTACATGTACTCCTACTGTAATATGAAATAGCCATAGACATATTGGCAAGGTGTGCCATCAAAATAAAATATGCACACACAAGTTATATACTAGTTGAATAAAACTTTTTCTTCAGACAGTGGTTCCGAAGCTGTGGTTCTCCAGATGTTTTGGATTTCAGCTTCTAGAATACCTGACTGTTGGCCAAGCTGGCTGGGACTTCTGGTAGCTGAAGTCCAAAATACCTACAGCACTTAACACTTACATTTCTATACTGCTTTATAGTGCTAAGCACTCTCTAAGTAGTTAGAAATCTAGAAATCAAAAGATTGGGAATCACTGTTTCAGAGGATCGTACTAGTACATTAGCTTTGGGAAGTAAACCTTTAAATACTGAAGAATCACATTATAACCCAAAATTCTTTGGAAGCATAAGTATTGGACTAAAAGGGAGCGTAATTGGCAATGACAATGGTAGATGTATTGGGAACTATCTTTCACCAGTACAAGCATGTTTTCCTCCACCCTTTCCTGTTCAGATCTAGATGATTTGGGAATCTTTAGTAGTAGAGATGGACAAGACAAAGTGCTCAACTTTGGGTTTTTGGTGGGACCTTGCATTCTTTGGAATAATACTGGAAGGACTGACTCTAGCTTTGCTAAGTGTGTGGGATGGAGCAGAAGGCCAACTAAGTTTTATAGGACTGTTTGAGGTACTGAAATGAGGGAGATCTTTACCACAAGTGTTATGAGTTGGCCTTTATGTTTCCAGCTATTGTGGTTGTATTCTGGGTTATGCCTTTTGTATTTAGCACTGGCAAGCCTGTGGAGCTTTTTATTGCTTACCAGAATAAAGGGTCAATTTAGGTAGCAGAATAGTGGTAAATTTATCAGCAGAAGATGGTGATAGCATGGCCTTTCTTTCCAGCTCTTGCCTCTCCAATTACCTGTGAAGAACCTGCACAGGTCATAATAGTTATTAGTTTTGAAATGAGTTCTTTGCATGTATCTTTGGAAGTTCATTTTGTATCTTTACTCTTCTAATGGTTAGAAACTTGATACCACTAATTTATTACTAGGCATTGAAACATAATGATTACAACCAGTGTTGTGTATCAGCTGTTATGTATACTTAGTTAAGTATACATAACTATATAACCTCTTCTTGCCTAACCCCCCTTCCAAATTCTGATAGAAATGTCATTCATCTGTGTTCTCATCACCAGCAAAATGCACCCCCTTCTCCTTGTGCAGCTGATGACATGTAAAGTAGGTGGTGGTGGGGGGTTATGATTGTGGCCATAGTGTCACAATTGTGACAAAGGAGTTTATCACATGGGGAAAACTGGAAGTTTAAAAGGGTAAGAACTCGTGATTATCCAGTGTATTATGTACAATTGTGCGATTGGTTTTCACATGAGGTTGTGTGCAAACTGCTAAGAATCTGACCAGAAAGAGACATGAACCAGCAATTAGTAATTTTAAGGAAAATATAACTTTTTGTGCAGTTACTCTAGTGTGAAAGCTATTTGTGATTTATTTACAGGATTCTCACACTTTTTCTACTTGTTGACAGATTTCCCATGGTTCTTTGGGGTGAGTTTACTTCCAATGCTGCTTTGTCGTGCCCAGCTGCCCGAGAGGAAAACAGCCTTTTATGCTTTTAAAAAAAAAACTTTCCTATCTTTTGGGTAATTTTTTTTCCTTTTTACTTAGAGTGGATAGCATTTTTGAGAAAGTAAGGGACAGAACAGTATATTTTTATAAAGAAATTGTCTAAATAAAATTGTTTATTTCTCTGGGTGATTTTGTTTGCTGCCATGTGTGCTCTGGTGACTTCTGGTGATGCAGTTCTTTTGTGCACACAAGCAACAATGCAATTCCCAAATCATCAATGGGATTTACACACACATGTGAAAACCAAATGTGCATTCTAACCTCTTTCTTGCTTTAGTAATGAGCCTCTAACGCTTTACTGTGTTCTGCATGTGATAATCATTCGTGCATCTTGCAGGATGCAGATGTTTTAATAATTATTGGGATGGAGGTATATATGGTCCCCATGTGATAAATTCCAAAGTAGTGAGCATGAATATGTAATAGTTATGGAGACATAAGCTGCCTGGCATCAGCTGCATGGCAACATGGAGGCCCATTCTGCTGGTGATCAGAGCATGAGTGAATGATATTTCTGCCAAATTTGTGGGGGCTCAGGCCAGGAGAGGTTACTTACTTAAGTATATGTAGTTGAATATAATTAACTAAGTAACTGATAAAGAATAGTAGTCTAGATTTAGTGATACTACTTCCCAAATCTTCAAAGCTATTTGAGTGGCTAATGGTGTAATCATACCATGACAATATGGCTCAGTCCCACTGAATTCAACAAAGCTTGCTTTCAGGAAAGTGAATTTGGGATTGCAGCCTTAATCTTATATTGGCAGAGTACTTCATGGTTACAAGACAAATTATCATTCTATTGTTTGTTCTCCTGAATGAACATAATGTAGTCTGATAGGTTATGCTATCTATTCTACTGATGAGAATAAGTAGGATTTTATGGTTTATAGACGTCTCAGTCAAATATAAATGATAAAGATAACAAGTAGGTCTAAGATCAGTTTAATTGTAACTCGGTGCAGCAGCTATGCCTTGTGGTCCACTAGTACTCCTGTTAAATCTATTTTCTTTACCTGTGGAGAATGAAGATTTGTCAGGCACCTGACAGGCCACATTGCATAGTTGAAGGTTCCTGTTTGACAGTCTAAATCATAAGACATCCTAGTCTTTGTAAACACAAGCATACATCTTAAGAAGGAAGAAATAATATGTCAGGTGGCTCTTGGTGGTGATTATATGTCATAAGAAGCAGCACTGGAAGCAAGGTCATTCACATAAGAGCCTTGGTGGTGCAGTGGTTAAATGCCAGTACTGCAGCCACTCACTCACAAACCACAAGATTGTGAGTTCAATCCCAACCAGGGGCTCAGGTTCAACTCAGCCTTGCATCCTTCCGTAGGTGGCTAAAATGAGTACCCAGCTTGATGGAGGCAATTAGCTTACAGTTGTAAACTGCTTAGAGACTGATCAATGTGGTATGAAGTGGTATATAAATGCTGTTGCTCAGTTGGCCAGATCAGGTCTCCTGACATTAAACAAACAAACATTAATTCTTATAAACTAATAGTGATATGAATTTTATGCAAAAAAGTAAAGCTGAAAAAATATTCAGAAAATTTTGCATGCCCTGATTAATGTCACCTGATTTACCATATTTGGCTTAAATGTTACATTCAGGCATATCCATATCTTTATGTGGAAATTATTTTCTTGAAATAATTGTAATAGGATAAAGAGAATAGCATATACTTCCTTGAAAATTTACACCTGTAAGAATACTGTTTTAAGACTTATTAATGAAGAGAGCTCTACCTGATACATCTTAAACAGTTTTAACTTTTCTTTTGTTGAGATATAACTGTAGTATCTTCATCTCCAATCATTCACTCTATGTACAAGTTATCAGTTCCATTTCAAACTGAGAAAAATCTGAATTATTACAACTAACTGAACATTCTGTTTCATTAAAGTAGTGATATAAGTCTGTGGCCCATAACGTATTAGGTTTTGCCATGCCTATTTGTGTTTTCACAAACACTAGTTATGAAGCAAAAGGTTTTGTGAAACAGAAACAGGTTTTGGAATGCATGCATTTTCTTTTTTAGTCTATTTCTGTGACCAATAGGGTTTGTTAATGCTTGTCTGAGCAGAATAACAATAACTTAATACAGTGCACCCTTCCCTTACGTGGGGATCCATTCCAGACCCCCGCCCCCTGCGTAAGGGAAAAAACGTGTATGCTCAAGTCCCATTAGAAGTAACGGGGCTCATGCATGTGGTGCGCCCCATTACTTCTTCCAGGACGTGAGAGGAGTTTTTCCAGTGCAGCTTCCAGCTGGAAGCCATGTATGGTGTGCCCGCCTATAACATGGGCATGCTGTATTCCATATTTAGTCCACCTAGCAGAATTGATTCTAGATGACAGTGCAGATGACTGCGGTTAAATGTATGCATGTAGAATTAGAGACATAGCCGTGTTAATCTGGAATACACTGTGCAAAGGGATCTTGTAGCACCTTTGAGACAGTGCAGAAAAAGTTGTAGCATAGACATTAATAGACTTGGTCTACTTCTTCAGCTGCAAACTGTGTCCATGTGTATGTGCACGTGCATATACATGCATAGAGTGTAGAATATTTTCCACAGAAAATATATCATTAAAAATTGGTGGGGGGGGGGATTCCTCTGTAGGGATGGTTTTTGATAAGGTGCTGTTGGGGTATGAGGGGACCCCTGCCGTACATGGAGGGAAGGTCTGAAGCCACAAAGACATCAGTACTACATCCCTCTTTCAGTCATTTGAGTTTAGGGTGAGACTCCCACTAGCTACTGCATATGTATGCCAAACATGGGGATAAGGTGGAAGGCTAGAGTCCAGGGGTACATGCTGCTATTGCTGTAGGAAGTCACCCTCTGAATGGCTTTCAGAGTTTGACCCCAAGGAGGGCCTATAGGCAGTACTAGACAGGTTTATTTGTTATCTAAAACAAATCCTGTCAAGTGGATTTTTGACTAGTTGGATGCATACTTGTCTCTTGTGATTTGTTTTTAAAATTGTTTATAACTTCAAAGTTCCCTTTGCCTCTGCTGCCAAATCTGCCACCTATTTTTCTATTTTTCAAAAACATTCCCCCCATATTTTATTTTATTTTTCTTTCTTAAAAAACAATACCAGATGCTCGGGGGCTTTTATTAGCACTTCAGGAAGCCTTTGGTACCGGAAACACTAATACAAGTGTAAACATGGGATTCATGTGCCTTATAATTGCTTCCATCTTGTTTCTGGTTGGTGCACTGCTTGCATGGTTTAAGAAAGAATACCAAGAAATTCTAGGTTTTGGTGGATGGTGGCAGATTTGGCAGCTGAATGAGTGGGACTCTTTTGAGCATGTACATTATTTAAAAAATACACGAGAAAGATTGTTGTTTAAAAAAACCAGAGAAAAAACCCAATTTCCCCATAAACTAGAAATATTAATAATATAAGACAAAAACAACATGTTAATAGTGCATTACATGGACCCTGTTGGCAATAATATGGTTAACAGAGGCAGTAATGAGCAGCACAGTTCTTTACTTTCCCTAGTAACATTCCAAGGGCCAGTGTGGTGTAGTGGTTTGAGCATTGGACTATGACTCTGGAGGCCAGGGTTCGAACTCCCACTCAGTCATGAAAACCTATTGGGTCTTCTCAGTCAAATCACTCTTACTCATCCTCAGAGGCAGGCAAAGGCAAACTGCCTTGGAACAAATTCTGCCAAGAAAACCCTATGATAGGTTCAACATGCTAGAGGGTCATCATAAGTCAGAAATCGCTTGAAGGTACACAACAACAAAAAGCTCTGCTCCCACCATTGACATAACTAAGGTGGACTTCAGCCCCCAATAACTTCAGTGTAAATACATCTGTTAGCTTTTATGGTGCCACAGTGCACTATTGTTTTTTCTTTCAGTGAATGAACATCCAAACAGTATGAAACAAGACAGTGTTGGAAGGTTTGTTTCATTGCCATTTCTATTGTTGTTCCACCTTGGTATTATTTATCCTGTGTGCTGTTTCTTTGCCCATAAGAATGAGCACTATTGAGTTTGTATTTCCAAAGGGCATTTCCCAAGGTTTTGTTCACTGTTGTTCATAAAATGCTTTGGGGAATGTGATGAGAGACATGCAAGGCATCGTTATGGTTAAGAATTCATTATTTAAAATATTTGAGGCCATTGAGAAAAATAATGGCATGAATGTAGTGAAGTGGTTAATGCGATTGCATCTCTTACAGGTTTCACCAGATATACTCACTGTACAATGGATAATTGTTAGCTCTTGTTGTGCAGATGCTGTTGCAGATGGAGCCCTGTACCTGCATGCATAGCAAATGAATTAGACTGGCAATCCCCTTTATAAAGCATAAATATGTAATTTGTTCAGCTGTTGTAATTAAATATGTATGTGTGAAACAGCCACCATTCAGGTCATTAATGATGCGCTATGCCAAATTAGAGCTTACAGACAGTAATGTACATTGTTGTGCAGTGAGGGAATTGCAAATAACATAGTTAAGCCTTTTCCTAGTAAAATGATGGATTCAGTGGCATTAAAGGGAATATTTATATTTCTGGCATTTTGATTACTTTGGTCTATATTTACACTATTGTACAATGAAGAAAAACACAATTGGATGGAATATTGATGCTGTTAGTTTTATTTGATTATTGTTTGAACATTTCCAAGTACCCTGTAGATGCACGTGTTACAGGATTTTATGGAGTATAGCATTTCATACTCATTTGGTCCATATGGAGACTCAGTAATTAAGAAAATATAAAAGTTCAAATCCATGTAATTTTTGTGGGTTCAGGAATAGGGCATACCTGCACATGTGAATGGTTCTCAATGCAGCTCACTAATACCTTTTGGGTATATGATCTTTTTGCACCATGTGGTACCTAATATAGTAGTGAATGGGAAACCCCTTGCACTTTAGGAACACTACTTATACAGTCAGCCCACTATATCCTTGGGTTCTTTATCAGCTGATTCATCCAACCATGGCTTGAAAATATTACACACACATACACATACAAATCCCAAAAGCAAACCTTCTTTGCCATTTTGTATAATGGACACTATTTTACTGCACTATTGTATACAATGGGACTTGAGCCGCCATGAATTTTTGCATCCACAGGAGGTCCTGGAACAAAACCCTATTGGATACCAAGGGCCCACTGTACACTGAAATGTCTCAGTGTCTGGATAGATGGGCTCATTGGGTTCAATCCACAAAGTATTCAAAGTATTGCTTCTGAGAAGTTTTCCAAATTTTTGCTAATTCGCACACAGACACACAGACACTTTCTTTCTTTCTTTCTTTCTTTCTTTCTTTATTTATTTATTTATTTATTTATTTATTTATTTAAGGGTTTGATTGGACAAGGTTCCAAGTGGGGTAAAACAAATTGAAATACTGAATTTTCTGACGTATAAGACTACTTTTTAACCCAGGAAAATTTTCTCAAAGGTCAGGGGTCGTCTTATATGTCGGGTTTCGTCTTATAGTGTGGGTGTTGAAACTACCGAGCCAGATTGGAGCATCTGCAGGCTTTGTATACAATCCAATCCAAGCAGGCTTTGTATACAACAGGTTTTCCTGCTAAGTACCTGCATGTCATAAGCATTTGAATTAAAATTACCATATTGAAATCAAATCTGATGTTTTTTTAATTTTTATTTGGTGTGCATTGGAAGAGGGGTAATCTTACACGGTAAGTATATCCCAAACTCTATATTTTAACTGGAAAAGTTGGGGGTCGTCTTATACCCCTAGTCGTCTTATTCGCCGGAAAATAAGGTAATACAAAACCCTACCACAAACTGATACAAATGAACAAAGAAAAAAACCCACAAGCCATAGCCTCTTAGCCCTCTTGCTGTTGAATGGAAGCACAGAGTGCCTCCCGTGCAGAACTGCTGTTGCACAACACTCGACAGTTGGACCAGAATGTTCTTTCTAATAAGGAAAGGGAAAGCAAATTCATAACCTACTCAGAGGCCAGGCTGTTCTTCTCCTTGCTGTGATAGCTTTTTATGGAAAGTAAGGGATGTGACATCACAATGGTGTTTAATCTTCAGGATAAACACTGTTATAGCCAAACTTGCTTCTCTTCAATTGTGGAGGCCTAAGATTGCTGAAAAACTTTATATTTTATACACACACACACACTAATAATAATAATACATGTAGTTGAATGTTGGGCTGGAACATTCCTATTCACCTTGTTGCCTTCGAACCTAGAGCATCTGAGGTTGACACTTAAAGATTTTAAATGTTTTTCCCCTCTCACAATTTAGATTTGGGAATTGCTTTACTGGTCATTATTAGATAATTTCTTTGGATTGTTTTGATTACTGTATTTCTTTTAGTGGGGATATAAACCCTCTATTTATTCCTTGAACAAAATCTGTAACCCTTAAGGCTGTAATTTTAAATATGCTTTTTAGCGCATTTGGAATGTAATAAGGTTAATCTTTTCCACATAGTTTTATGTTGCCTCTAGCCTACTAGGACTCCTGAGGCAATGCACAAAAGGTAAAAAAAACAACCACCCATTTAAAATAATACAAAAATAAAAAAACTTTAAAAGCAAGTTAAAACAGTATGTAAGAACTTTAAAAAGCAATCTGAAATCATTCTTTAAATGATGTTTAAGAAAACAATTAAACAGAACTGTTTCAAACACCAAAGACCAGGTGGAACAATCATTTTAACCACCTGCTGGAAGCGCAGAACAGATGGAACTAGCCTAACCTCCCTTGGGCAGCATAGCCTGAGTGCTGCCACAAAAAAAGCCCTGTCACATGAACACAACAACCTAGCCTCAAATGGTGTTGGGACATGCAATAGGGCTTTAACTGATTACATCTGAATACTTTTTCTTAGGATTGCACTGCTTAGGATTGCCAATAAAGAATAAGACACAGATTTTCCTTTTATCCAAAAGAGCTATGTTTTATGAGGTGAGGTACATAATCTGCACAAGGGAATATTTCCCTTTTTATTCTGGTGTTGTGAAAGCTGAATGTCTTTTCCATCTTGAACTCTTACCAAATAGAGTTATTTGACTATAAGTTATCCTTTCATACATATAATACAAGTTACCTTTCTCTGTGTGTATCCCTAGTCTGTTTAAAATAGATTAGGGTTTTACCTATATTTTGTTTTGATGCCTGTCACTGAGTATACAAGAGCTAATCATCTTGACCTTTCTGACAAACAGAGCAACAGAAGGAAGCATCTCTCAGAGTTAATTCCGTCTTGTTCTCAGTGGGAACAGAACATTCCTCTGTGATCCTCTTTCACATGATTCACTCAGGCCTCCTGCAAGCCACTGTTGATACTATTAGTGCAGGGATACTTAGGTCTAAAGTAGATCGACAGTAGTGACATCATAGACCATTTGTGGTTTAGAGACAGATTGGTCCAGGCAAGTGAAGTTGTTAAGACTCATATTAAGGAAGCAGAGTAGAAAATAAGATTAGATAGCAGAGCATTTGCACACTTTATAGTGAATCTGAAATGGTTTAAGCTCAACCTTCAGCAAGGAACAAAAGATTTCAGTATCAGAACTCACAACTTTATTTCACTATCCTAATGGTGGAAATTCTGTACTGGCCTATTGGTACAAATTAATTAATGAAAGTACATAAAAGAGTTAGCAATGTGACAGTATGTACAGACTTTATTAAAACAATTCCATCATACTTTGGCATGCCTATAGTTAGCATATTTTTCTGCCTTTCTAACAAACATTGGAATTTAAAAAAAAATCTTATTAAACTAATGGAATCTATTCCAGTCACAAAGTGAACAAACCTAGACCTGCAGTTTCTGTTTCACTGTGATGGAATACTGTGTGTGTTGTTGTATTGGGATGAATGCTTCAGCTGGCAGTAATGGAATGCAAATACATTTTTGCAAGACTGTAGGATGTGATTGATTTTTTTCCTTGAATTTCTCTACTGTTTACACTTATTCTGCCTATCAACACTGCAGTCTTCTGTTGGACTCCCCCCAGTTTCATACAACAATTTAGACTCTTTTTTTAGGCCTAACAATTACTTATTTTAACAACTATGAAGCAGACCAGGCCATCTCTGATCCAGTGGATTATTAAGAGCTCATGTCTTTCTCTTGGTTCATCTTGGACTACCTTGCCTCATCGGCTAATAAAACACTTATTACCATGTCAATGCAATGATGCTGTTAATTTTTAAAAATGCTGCATGCACACAGTGAACTAAGAATGACCCTAATTGTGAACAAGACAATATAGACAAACAGGGTGGGAGGAATGCTGGTGTCAGCTTTAAATCACTCATTCCTGAAATAAGTGTTTTACGTCTCTGATTATTTTCTATGTATATTTGTGTGACGTGAATCAAAACACCTCTAGGACAGCACCCTGCCCTTTAGTGTCCTCTCTTTCCCATTATCACTATTGTTACTACTACAAGTATTATTGTTACTACTACTACTACCACTTGTTCCTACAGCCAGTTGCTATGACTACCGCAACAACTTCCCATTCTTCCTTTTGCTTTTGAACCTACTTTCCTTTCTTTGAGTGCATTTATCTCTGCTACTATTTCTAGTGAGAAAAATGGAGCATAATATTGCAGATTTATTTATTTATTTGCCATATTTATGTGTTAAATGGCTGCCAATGCCAAATAGTGGAATAATTAGTATACACCACTAGAACAAGGAAAACAGCAATAAAGTTGTTTCATCTAACTGCTGAAAGCACAGTTTAAAAGTGGTTTCACTACCAAAAAGGAGAATAAAATTATGTTTGCCCCATCTTTGTTTCTCCATGGGGCATGTGTGTGTGTGTCCCTCCCTGTCTCTTTATAGGTGTGCCACATAAAATAAAAGACCTGGATGTTCTGGACTGCTTTTAAATGAATAGATGCCAATTGTTATTCTGTAGGCAAGTAGAAATCCATGTGACAGTTTCACTTTAGGTTCACCATAAGTCAGAAATTACCCAAAACACAGAACAGCAACAATCCAGTTGTTAGTCCCAATGAGAGTAAGCTTATTAAAACAATTAAATTTTGTAAATCAGCACTTAAGTTCCATTGATTCCATGACTCTACTCTAATTGAAACTAAGAGTTGGGTGATTTAGGCCAAACTGTTGTGACTTTTTAAAATGTTATCTTCTGTTTCTTCAGGTTGTTGGGACTTAGATTGTATCGCTGTAAGAATTCATCTTGTAAACAAGCTTGAGGATACTTTGCCTGATAGGGTGGTAGAAATGCATTTATGGTAAATAAAAAAGTAAATGTTCCTGTTGAATCTTTGCTCAGAGAGGATTCCCCCCCACCCAAAAATCCCACCAAATTAAGAAACAGCAACAAGGAAACCATCACATAAAAGTCCTATTCCTTATTGAGGACAGTCTAGCATCTGTGATTAAAGGAATCAGGATCAAGGATTTATTTGCAGATTTCAGATTGCAATAACATGGGACCCACTGATGAGACTTACTTCAAGTTTCAGTCTTTTCAATTCTGTTGCGAAGCACAAGAATGTAACTGATACAATACCACCTTCCATCTTTGAGTTTAAAAGCCAATAGGAGCAGAAATTTTTAAAAAGTTAAGAATGTGGCTTCCAGGAAGAGTTGCAAGAGAGGAGTGGTCTGGACAAACAAAGCAAAAGATATGTCAGTGCCCAACAAACGGTTATTTACTTCATTGACTGAAATAGTACTGATGCATACCGACGTATAAGAAAGAAGGAAAAAGGAAAATGAGTGCTGTATTATTTATTGAAGGATTATGTTATTAGTGAAGGGAATACATGCTGAAACAGAATGGAAAAAACACTGGCCTAGCCTTGATTTTCTGAAACACATGGTGAGTTCAGCCACATATATATTTGACAGAACAAGGTATCAGATTATCTGAATTTTTTACATGTTCAGGTAAGTGAAGCTGTCCTATATGTGTATATTTAACAGCTCTTTTGAGACATGAGACATGTTTTCCCTCTGTTTTAAATGATCATGGAGTTAGAAGAGGCAGGATTCATGAGGGAAGACACAATCCCAAGAAGGTAAGCATGCCTTACATTTAAATAGACTCCTGCCTCTATGCAAACAAATGGCATATTATCCCCCCCCCAACACACACATACTCTGCAAACTATAGATCATATAAATATATATGAATGGGTGGGTTATCCAAAAATCTAATGGACTTTCCATGGTGTTAAAATCACATTTCAATGATGAAATAATGAAAATGATCAATAGACCAATTTAAAGTGTTACTGAACTCTTATGACAAAAAGAATGTACAGGGATAGATCAAGGAGAAGGGAAGTCAAACTGAACTGGCCTCTTATCTAATTGGATGGAGTGGCTCTTTGTGTTGCGGCTGGTGGAAAGACCACTGGTGGATGACAGCTGATTGGAGGAGGAGCCACATGGGTCCGATTTGTCCTATATTCCTGCTCTCCCTCTGCTGTGTTCTGATTGAAGGGTTGCTCTTGAGCAACAGTGATAGGACACAAGGAGCCTGATGATGTTATCCTCTCAGTATCCCATATGGATTGTCTCTGATTCCTGTCTTACCTCTGTTGTAGTATGATGATTCAGTGGATTATATGTAGTTTACTGAAAACATTTAGCCAAGTGCCTCAAGTCATATAGGGTTGGGTCTATTTCTAACTTAGGACAAAATACTTGTGCAAAATGAAATGAGAGCTGAATGTCATTGGTGTGTTTTCACTAGCACAATTTGTTGCACACTCTCTGGAAAATGTTTGAAAAAAGAATGTTGTGCTTAGTATGTGTTGCATAAAGCCTTTTGCTGTTGCTTGCAGAACAGCTCTCTAGACATAATTTCTCCCACTTGTGCTTGTTTGGATCCAGAGCATTGATTGCAGTGGACCTAGGTTCATTTCCTCTGTCTTGTACCCAGGAAATACAATGGAAAGGTTGATTTTGGACAATTGCTCATCATTTTCTCCACTCATATAGAGGTTTTAAGCTATTCTGACTTTTGTCTGCCACTTCCATGCATTACTGATCATACTGTTGTGTTCATAGTGCCATGTGAATTGTCAGTAACTTATGTCCCTATGTAGACATGAGAAATGGATCAGTTTTCCAGCCTCTGTTTGCCCTCTTTCCCCCTTTCTCAAATTTAGATTAGCTGTTAACAGGATTATCTTGCTTACAAGTAATTGTGTAAAAATGTCCCCAGAACAAATTGCTATCATTATTGGTACTGCCAGTATGATTCGTCTTCTGTTAACTTCATGATGCTCATTTGCAGAAGAACTATTTGTGGCTGAACTGAAAGGGATTATTATTATTTTTTTCCATAAACAAAGGGTTAAGTTCAAAAAGGGTACCAAAGCTGAGGAGGTGGGACAGATGTTTTAATATGACTCACTTTCTACCTTCCAGAACTGACAAGACTTGCAAATGGATTGGCATTAGTTGTAAACATATTAACTGTGGAGAAGCCGTGTTAGATAAATCAACCATTAAGGAAAAGGGGTGGGAGTCCAGCGGTGGCAACTGTCCAGGTATTTTATGATAAGCACTTGTAGGACTGGGCCAATCAGACCTGATTGTTTGCTGGCAGTGGCTTCTTTGGCCAGTGTTGCAGTAAACACTTTCCCTTGGAAGTTGGTTTTCTGTTGTGTCTGGCAGCTACACTGGGCTGCTTGAACTTTAGCCAGAGGCAAATATTTATACATCAGAGTATGCAGTGTTCAACTGGTCAGGCCTGCAAGTATGGGGGAGGAGAACTGTTTTAAAAAAACCAACACGAAGGAGGATGTGTGTGCTTTTTAATTGCATTCATGACACAGTGAAGTGGAACCACATTTGAGTCTATTTCAGTGTTAACTGTATATTTTGTAGCATAAACTTCACAAATTTGTATAAACATTAGGCACACACAGAGAGAGAGAGAGAGAGAGAGAGAGATTTAAAAGGGGGCATCTTGATGTGAGCTCTGTTCCTTTAATTCCTGTTGGAAAGTTTACAGTTAATATTTTCCCTGGAATGCTGTCAAGCGTTTGACAGAGCCTGAGTGTATGCTGAACTGTGAAACTGAGAAGCAGAGCAAGTTGTGAGAAATCTGTTTCTACTCAAATCTGTAAGGTTTATAAAAACTTCAGCAGAGAGGCAGAAAGAGGGGGAGAAAAATCTGAGACTGGCTCTCGTTTTGCTTCTCATGGAGCGCAGTGAGTCCGCCATTTTAAGAATTCAGCAAAGGGCGAAGCTTTCAGACTCCTTACATGGCGGCTGTATTTACTTCAATTCCGGCCAATCGAACAGTCTGTGCCAAATCATGTGACATGCCACGAATGCACTTACAGTCATTTCCTTGTTTCTAAAAACTTTGTTACCTCTACAGATTACTTTACCTTGTTTTTGATGCCAAATGTTCTTCGCTGAACGTGTCTAGCAGGCTGGCGTTTGTCCACAAAGTTATTTTAGTAGGTAAAAAGTCTCCGAGCACTTGAGCTGTGTGCATTCTTTATGTAAAATGGATTTCCCCTCCTGGCCTCAATCCAAGAGCACAGAACACTCGCTGGGCGAGAAGAGAGCTTCTCTGCAGAGGAACTGGTGGACTGACACACTCTAATTTTTTGGCTCCTGACCAGACAAGTGAGATAGATGCCAGAATTCAACAAAATAACACATTATTGTGTAATAGGAACAGTACTCAAAGTGAGCAAAGCTTGCAGGAACTGAACGCCAGTGGTTCTTTCTTATTTTATAGCAGAAGCTTGAACTGGCACTTTTAAAATGTTATTTCAGAGGAACAAGGGATGAAATATAACTGTGATGTGCAGAATGAATAAAATCATACAGTTTAGAACATAAAGCAGGAGGAAAAGGGAGAGGGAGGGAGGGAGGAAGGAAGGAAGGAAGAGTGGAATTGAAATTACTTTTGTGAAGTTTTTTCTCCTTCTCCAGATTTGCTCTGTGCTGTTCATTTTAACCCCATGCATTCTGCTTCAAAGTGCTAAACGTATATCAAAATATTTCCAGTCAAGCTCTTCTTTGCTTATGTTCTACATTTAATTTAGCAGCAGTGCTAAAAATTAAAATTATATTCTTTCAAAAATAGAGTTGCCGCCATAAAAAGTTAAAATGGGAAACCAAAATAGTTACATTGTTGTATCCTTGATATATTAACTGAAAACATCCCTGACATTAGGCACATTGGACAAGTATATGATATACACAAAATTCTATACACTGGAAGAACATAATAATATACCATAATATATTGACATTGGACTGTGGTTATCCAGGTATAATAGTTACTTTGGCTGTGGACTGGTGGTTTGCAAAAATGGATGGGCTTTTTCCTGATAAGTCAGTACTGCCTCACTGAGAGTATGCTTATATATCTAGAAATAGTAGTGAATTAACACATTGTCATTGAAATCAGTACAGAGCCCCGGAAAACTCTCCTCCCTACTTCCATGGTTATAATTCATTGTTGTGCGCCTTCAAGTCATTTTTGACTTGACTTGAAAGCAGTGATCCCTAAACTGTGTCCTTTAAGAGATTTTGGGCTTCAGCTCCCAGAAGCCTCAGCCATGTTGGACAATATCCTGAGATTTTGAGAGCTGAAGTCCAAAATTCCTTAAAGAGCACAGTCTAAAGCAAACTTATCACAAGGTTTTCTGGGTCTGAGAGTGTGTGTGACTCACCCAAGGTCACCAAGTGGGTTTCCATGGCTGAGTGGGGAATTAAGCTGTGATCTTCAGAGCCCTACTCCAATGCTCACACCACTATATCATGCTGTCTGTATGGTCATAATAGATAGGATTGTACAGAACCACAGTTCACCCTCAGTAACACCCTTTAGCCTGGAAACACACGTCATACCATTTGGGACATGGCATGAATTGACCTTGCTCTGCCCCTGTTTATAGGGAAACTAGAATACACAGTTAGGAACTTCAATGATAGGAATGCTCATGAAAGGACAGAAGACTTACATTTTTGGAATATAACCCTTTTTGCCAGCCAGCTAGTCATGAGACCTTCCCAAGCTATGTGAAACAGCACTTTATAGAAACAGTAGGGATCTAGGTATCACAAGAAACTAGAGAAGGCACACATGTTAATTATTTCTTAAAACCCTAAGCCTAAGAGGCACTCTGCATCAAGACTCCAGATGGAGCCACTAAACTCTATCCTGCAACTGGATGTGCAACAATGAAACATCCTATGCAGGTAAGCCAGTGCTAGGGGCTTCACCAGAGTCTTGCAGATACGACCAGATCCTATACCTTCTCCAGCCCAAATCAGTGGGAAGAAGCTATACTAGTTTAATTGGCCTCTGCTAATCAGTAGCAAAGCAGATGCTCTGCCTTGAAAGAGAAGGTTAGTACTGTATTCTCCAAATCTCCAAGTACAGTACATGTAAGCATCATCCTATAGGCACCTGTATTGCTAAACACCAATCACTATGCTTCAGATGATACTACTGCAAATCACTCACAGCCTGTATCAGTTGTTAGTGCAAGTAGGTTAGTCCCATTTAATCAATGGAACTTGCCTAAGCATTGACTTCCCAAGTTTCCATTGCTTCCTATTGCACCTACTGTTGGGACAAAGAGTTGATCCAGTTTTTAGGCCCAGTACTTTCTTAACAGAACCAGAGGTTTGGCACATTGAGCAGAGCAAGCAGGCATTTGTTGTGAGACCTGGATCCAGTGTTCTATGTGAACAGGAATTTCTGTCTTGTTTAACCTGTCACTTTCCACATTAGGAAAGCAATGATGGACTTATGGAGATCTCCATGAGCCCAGGTCATCCCATCAACAGACCTGCTCATGTCTGGAAAACACAGTGGCAAACTAAAAGTATAGTTACACAGTTGTGGGAGTAGGAGAAAAAGTAATAGGATAGGTTTTGCATTTTTCTGTATCCTGTTGTGTTCTGTCCCACTCACATAACTGTATACCTATGCTTAAAAACTTATGGCTTTGATATCATTTCATCTAAAGCAGTAGACTGCTATTCATAAAAGTTCATGTTAAAATAAAACAGCTAGTCTTAAAGTGACTGCTAGAATTCTCTACCCCTTTTTTAATGCTATAGCAGACTGTCTCTTTGAAAACTGCCATTTTGGAAGATACAGTCTTTGTTCATAGCAATCCCTTTCCTAGCAAGTTTAGTATGTATATACATCTTAGCTTGCAGGCACAATTGTGTTACTCTAATAATTAATCTTCTGTATTGATGCCCTAATAGCCTCTCCCCTTATTTTAAATAGTAAAATAGAACTGTTAAGAGTTTGCAGCTGTCATGGTAGGTAGTACAGTAATGTAAAATACTATATTAATTGTGGCTTGACTTTTCATACTGTTTCTCATTTCCCCTCCTCATTACAAGTTCTACAGTATTCTGGAACTAGAGTCCTTCAGGGATTTCTTAAAGTGAGGTTTTCCAGTTTTAATAGCTGTACACATTTTCCTTCTTAAGGTTAATTTTGGTGTCAGTTTCTGAGAGAGAGCGAGAGAGAAAGTCTGACACCATGATTAAATATAAAATATAGCACAAGGGACAAGGCTAGCTCAAGAAGCATGTGCATCATAGCTACATGATTTTGAGGGCATAATCCTAGCATTACATCTCACAGTTCCCTATTAGTAGTTCCAGAACCAACAACAAGCTGTTTCTCGTCATTATAGGAATAATTTTGAAAACACTATCTTGAGACAGATAGAAATGAATCAAACGTGGGTTGCTTAGATAGGAAGTCATGCCTACAGTATCTGATGCTGTTTTAAAATTGTTTTAATTGAGAATCAAATAAAATGTGACCCTGTCGAAGGGCTTTTACACATATTTGTGGCAGAGTTTTATATGGATAAAGAAAGAAGTGGAGGTTTTAAAACATTTGAAGTATTTATATCCCTCAATTGGGCTGGTTTTATCAAGAAGAAATTGGAACAAAGCAGGGCCAAAGATGAACTTCCATTTCTAACTTTGAATAACAGTGACAACAAAACTGAACATCTTTCTATTCTTGAATAGTAAGGGGCAGGAGTGAGGGTGAGAGAGGACTGCTTCATCTTTATTATTGTCATGTAACCATGGTCTTCTGGAAGATTTTGGCAATGAAAGCTTGGGTGACTTTAAAAGAATGAAGAGAACTTTCTTTTGTCTGTATATGGAAAAAGAGGAAATAAATCCTAAATTTCAGTTTGCATATGATATTTGGTGCATTAAATGTATGTATATTCTGACATGCTTAAGCTTTAAATGGACTCCTCCTCTCTGACATTTTTTAAACAGTCTCAATAAAAGCTATATCTGAGGAATCCCCAAAAGTGATGGTATGTAGAGGTGATGTCTGTTAATAATGTTTAACTGTAGTTTATTCTACTAAATGGTAACTTGTAGATGATTTTAATTTTAATTTTTAATTTTTGGCTGTAGCCAAGTAGTTCATAACAGTTCATAAAGTTTCTCTTTGATCCTGCTAGAATTACAAAAATACCTTATAGGGGAATAGTCTTTAGGCTGTTGCCAGAAAAATCAACAAAGACTAACTAGAATCCACAAAAGCTTATGCCAGAGCCTGGGAAAGATACCTTATGGGATACAATTCCCAGAATAGCCAGTGACTTTTTTGGAATCAGGGAGCTGGAGTTTGAAACAGTGACTTTTCTGATTTCTGAAATATAGCGGTACTGCAGAATCATTAGTTATTGGATAGGTTCATCACTATATAATTCTGATAGTTCTTTAGCCATCTCCCATGTCTGACCCTTCTATCTTCCAGCAATGTCCCTTGATCCTATAATCTGGGTTTGTTATTCCCTTTTATCAGCTTATCTTTTAAACTGCATTGTCTAACTGAAGAATGCTAGCCCACAATCTCTCTCATTGATGGTTATACAACAGCAGCAGCACCTTTAAAAATCCAGGAGGTATAAAGATTTTTAGGAAAAGTCTTTTGAGTTTACAGCTCACTTAGTGAAAATAAAATTTTAAAACAGAAATAACTGTAAGAATAATGAGACTATTTTCTATTTGTTGGAGGTGTGGGATAGGTTTGTATATGTGTTATAACCTTGTAACTTGGAGTGCTGTGATGGAAGGATGAAAGCAGACCTTTTATTATTTCTCCAGTTTTTTTTTAAATAAATGTTAATGTGCCTTGGTAATTTTGTTTTATTTTAAGAATTGAAAATGAGCCCAGGTGCAGTTAAGAATAGCTGATACCAAACAAACAGTAATTCACGTTTAACATACGGGAAGGATAAAGAAATGTCATGTACATAAGCAAAAGACAACTGACATTAACACAGCAGGCAAGGTGATTACATAGCAATCTAGTAACTATATGTGATCATTATTGCTGGTTGGTGGGTTGCTTAAATGAGTACCTGAAGGTTAAGTAATAGCTGTAGGAGGGAGGAAAGAGGAATGTTGGAGAGGGGAAAAGAAAAAGAAAAGAGGGAAGGTGATAGAAAGGTAGACAGCAGGTTAGAAAAGAGAAGTGGATAAGAAACGCTGAATATCAAGGGAGAGAGGTGATTTGTCTGTGTTTTAGTAAGTGATAGTTATGGGCTTTTATTGTATTTGTTGGAGGCTCCTGGGGAATAATAATAGGGTTTTGAGAGGATTCTTTTATTTCTTTAAACCACCTGCTATGAGATAAATGTTTTTATACAATATCAGCTACTCTTTGTTATTTCAGGCCCAGTGGGTCAATGTGACTAAAATAACCAGGTTTCTGTGGCCTGTGTGATAAACAATGGAGTAATGTGATTCACAAGGCTCTGGTGTCCCCAATATATTGATTCACAGTCATATTTTATGAAGAGCAAAATAGGAAGAATGGCCTAGGATATTATCAGTGTCTACAAACTTGGAGGTTCCCAAAATGTACTCAGATCTGCTAATCAAATGGCACTGTTTCTAAGATACAACCTGCACCACAGCTGGATTTTCTAATCTTGTGATTAAAGTTGAGGCAAACAGTTATTACTCCAAAGATATAGCTGTGCTAGTCTGTAAAATCAGTATGTAGAGAGATCTTTCAACATCTTTGAGACTAACTGAAAGAAAGAAGTTGGCAGCATGATCTTTCATAGACATGTCTACCAAATGCATCTGAGTAAGTAAACTTAAGTCTACTCATGCTGCCAACTTTTTTCTTTCAATTGGTCTCAAAGGTTCTACAAGATATCTCTATACAGTTATTACTCCAGTTACTCAAAACCCAGGATTGGAACTGAATAATTCTGAAATAATGGGTAACTGTTTCACACATGCATATTTTATATGGACTAACATCCATTGTAGCATAGTGGCTTCAGTGCTGGAGTAGGAGTCCAGGAAATCAGGGTAATTTGACCACAGAAATGCACTTGATGAGCTTGAGTAAGTCACTCTCAGCCTCAGAGGAAGGCAGTTGCAACCCCTTTTTGAACAAATCTTGCCAGGAAGACCACATGGCAAAGCCACCATAGAGTCCTCATAAATCAGAAGTAACTTGAAGGTACACAACGAAAACAAACAGAGCAAGAATGTAAAATAATATACAAGAGAATTTGCATCCCACTCCCACACAAAGGGATGGGATGTGATGCATAGTTTGTCCATGCCCACAGGGAGACAAGATTTAAAGTTGCCTTGGCAGTTTTGCCGATGCTGAAGATTTTGGGAGCGTGGCCAGAGCCATTTTATGGTCTGCTTCCTCCAGTCTTAACTTAAATTTTGCAGTTGACCCACCCTTCTGCTGCTGTTACAGTATGCTGTTAACTTGGTTGCTTCAGAGCCAGGTAGGACCCCCCCCCCTTTTCAAGGGCTTTTGCACATATACCTCATAGGCTTGGGTGGCATCTAAATAGGTTGATTCGGCATGATTTGAAAGAAATTTTCATTTCAGTGAGCACCTAAGACACCATTTGGGTGGAAAGGAGGTCTACAGAATCATCTCTTTGAGCCTGTGACCTGGGAGGTGGGGAAAGAGATACCTCTTGGGACTGCATGGAGGAAAACCCCGTCTCTTTAATTCTTGGGCATTGGGAGAGGGACTTTCACGTTAGTCTTCCTGATGTGGACCGGCCAACGGATAACCTAGCTTTTGGGTTACCATGGGGGCTCAGGTGCTGCAGAAGTGGTCCCAGCTGCAGCTCCTCCCATCCTTGGCTATTTCCCCACCTGGTTGCAGTTCTGTTAAGAAATTAATAACTAGGCCAATTTAATAAATGTCCCTGTTTGAACCCACTTTCCATTGTCTTGTCTTGTTATTGTTATTCCTGGGGTGGGCGGGCAATAATGTAAACTGGCAATAATGTACTTGTAGCTTTAGTATGACCTTTACATGATAAATATATGTATTTATTTCAGGTTCTCTTAGTGATGCAGAATGAATTAATGAAAATCTTTATGATATCTGTCAAAGGCATAGGTTCAATTTCATATTATGTTACATGAACATAAATAAATGTTTGGGGTGTTTTTAATTAAATATTTGTATAGGTATAATTGAACTGCTTGTTTATTTTCATATGTTACTGGAAACAGTACTCACTGTCTCATTTAAATTAATATCTAATAGGGATGTATCCGCTTGGGTTTTTTTAGGCATACATATAATGGATAGTTCATTTAGGGAATTTATGCACCAAATATGAGTTTGCTATCCACCTCAGCTAATGGCTTTACAACTATTGAGTATAAAACTGTAATATCTACATTCCCCAGCTTGCAGCAGAGTTTCTGAAGTCTGAGATATCTGATGTTAATCTTCTATTTGTTTTGTGGCTTTCCAAAAATTAACTTGAAGCAAAATAAAATGTGATACAAATCCATTCATTTTGTGTACTAGAAAGCAATAGGCTAAATCTATTCTATATAGTAAGCTGTTCAATGCAACTTAAAAAAGTGAACAAGGTTCCTGATATGAGAGGATGAACATTCAAATATATCATCTCTTAATTGTATTTTTGGTCTCAGACTTTCCCACTTTCGTGGTTGTTGTAACTTCATCTTATCGTCTTGAACTGGCTGTAGAATATTTAAAAACATTTTAAATAGGCCTGCAAGTTTTAATCAATGCAGTTAATCAACTGAAGCTTTAATAGCAGATTAAGATTTTGCATCTGATTAATTGGTCCGATTGACAATGAGCAAAGGCTCTGGAATTTAGATCCCTGAAAGGACCTGAAAATGTATAGGGCACTTAAACTCACTGCCTCTTTTTTCCTTGCGCCAAACGTGATACAATAAAAATGTCAGCAAAGAACCTCTTCTAATTCTTCTCCAGAGTTGGCAGAAATATACAGAGGAGAGAATCCTAGCAGACTCCTCTGGAGAATTTACAAACAGAGCAGCTTTTCCAGACTTTTGTTTATCATTAGACTAGGGTTTCTTAATTGAGGTTTTCTTGGAACCATAGAGTTGTGCAAGAAATTGCCAGGGGTTCCAGGAGAGATCATGCTTGACAAACAATAAACATTTTTTGAGCTGTAAATAAAACAATTTTTAGACAGGAATTTCCTGACGACACCTGAAAAATTATTTCAGGTTCTTCCAGAGTAAAAACAAAAGGCTGCTTTAGACAGAGTTTATAGAGGGAAGAACCTCAGTAAAACAGAATTTTTCACCAAAGAAACAATTACAAGTTAAGTTATTAGAATCTGTCTCCTTGGGTGTAAAATTATGGGCAGACAACAAAAAAAATCTTCTTTTTTAATAAGAGAAAAATATTTCTTATATACTTTTGTTTTCTGTTTAGGGAAACTAGTTTAACTTTCCTTCCTGCTGTGGATAACCCAAAATGTCCCAATATACATTGTTTTGACCAGTCTGTTCCAGAACAAGTAAATATGATGGAATTAGAGACAAGCACTTTGAATACAGTACAACCCCTGTATTCTCATGGATTTACCATAAAACGTGAAACCACAGATAATAGTGAATCCATTCTAGACATTTCTAGGTCTTCCAGTGAGACCCTATGATCAGTTTCCAACAGAAGCATATCATAGAATCCCAGTGGAGGACCTAGAAAATGCCTAGAGAGAACATTTTTTTGGACATGGGCAAGTGAAATTGAAGTACTGGTCCCATGGATATAGGAGTTGTACTGTATTTTTTGTCAAGATGACAAAATTGAGGTTGTCATACTTTTGGCCACATATAAGAAGGCATGACTCAGTTGAAAAGACGTTAATGGTTGGAAAAGTGGAGGGCAGTAGAAAGAGAGGAACATTGCATGCCAGATAGATGTCTCAGTCAGGGAGGTCACAGGCATGAATCTACAGGACTTAAGCAGAGCTGTGGAGGATAGGGGAGCTTGGAGATGTGTCATCCACAGGTAGCTATTAGTTGGGGTGACTCAAGGGCAGTTGGAAAATAACAAACAATAAGGACAACAACAACAAATGTATTTTTATGTCACAGTGGGGGAGAAACATCATAATCAGTCCATCCTCATTGATGGAGCCTTCAGGTTTAGGTGTAAATCTGTAAATAGCTGCTTGGTTCCAGAAGTACAAGTACAAATTGGGAAATGTTACATCAATTAAGTAGACCTGTGTTTAAGAGAAATGTATTACTGTGATAATTTCATTGCCTGTGACAGTGTGGTAGTTGCCACTGCTTTGCATATTTCTTTCCTGAGAGGTATTTTTTTTTCCTTATTAAAACAAACTAGGAATTTAATGTAAGTGGCAGAGACATGGTTAAATGCCAAGATACAGAAATTGGTTTGGGAAACCAGTTTTGGAAAGCACTCTCACAGGTCTCTTTTGTTATGAACCTAAGCTTTATTTTCCACTAGTTTTTTGCTGGGACATCCCATAGTGCCTAACAAATATATGGTGTAAGTTGATCAGAGTGACAAAAATGAGCTTGTTTTCCCTTTCTGTTCTGGTGGGCTGGTTGGTGATGGAAGCCTTAGACAGGAAGGGGTAAGTAACCAGCACGTCAGTGGAAGAAGCTTTGTTTTTCTTTACACCCCCCCCCCCCCAATAAGTTGTTGCTTTATCATTAATATAACTGATTTATCTATCCTTAAAGACCAAAACCTGGAAATAATTGGTTGTTTCAGCTTAACTGCTTTTTGATCTTGCTCCACACTGTTTCTTTTGTCTTGCAGAGACCTTCACCTCTGAAGGCAAGCAGGCAGGCAGGCAGCCTTTTAATGAAGGCAATAAAGCATCCAAGGGAATTTTGTTTTGTTTTGGCAGAACTGTCCCTAGCTAGAACATCACTAGGTGCTAGGATGTTCTTGGCTTTGGCCAGCAACAGCTTGGGAACCCAGGTCTGCTTCTGAACCCAGATGGCAATGCGTTGCCATATGTCAGTAGCATATGCCATCCTGCTTTAGAAAAAAAATTAACCACAGACATTCTGCCATCCACACAAACCGATCTTGTGTTGCCATTGTGCAGCAAGAAAGCTCTCCATTGACAGCCTGCTTCATTCTTTATAGACATGATCTTGCTAGAGTAATATAATTGAGAGTATTATTATAGTCACTGCGGCAAAGTTTTTAGCAAGCTTTCCATTTCAAAACCATTGTCAGGCTGCTGTTGACCTTGATGTTGCTGACAGGGGGAAAAGAGTTTATTTTTCATTAGCAAATTTGACAGTGTGGTAGTAATTCTTCTGAGTTCCTGATCAGGAAAGGAATACAGGCTTTTCTTTCCCCCTGTTCTCTTGCATGGCCAGTTGAACTGCTCTTCTTTAAACACACACACACACACACACACACACAGAGCTATAAGGATTGGTTTTTCATCTTCCTCTTAATTACTTGCTTTAGTGAACAGGCTGCAGCAATGCTTAAGATAAATACAAATAGAGCAAGTAAATAAATACAACTTTGCTACCTAAATCAATATTTCCACAGTGGGTATCTTAGCTAAAATAATCAAAATCACCTTCTATAATATTATAGATACAATTTCATGGTTAAATTGCAATAGCCTTTTCAAACAGGGACCTAATTTGGGATTAAGCAAAGGCAGGGAAGACTACTTCGTGTGTACATCTTGCAGTACCTGCCACTGGACAAACATTTAGTTTTCTGAATTGGAAGTGAAACAGTCCTTATGAATATGTTGCAGCACATTTTCTGGACTTACAAATTTAGTTTCAGAAGGTAGAAGCCAAAGCAAGTTACTTTACCACACAAATCTGTTTTTGTGCCCCCCTTGTGCCCGCCCTCACACTTTAAAGGCCTGAGAGTTGTTTTTTGTTTTGTTTTGTTTTGGTTTTTTGCAAACAAGAAAGCCTTCTGGTTATTTCCTGTCTGGAAATAAGGCCCAGCCTGACTATAATCACTCCCAAGAAGCTTTATATAATACTACAATTATCCCTCCATATCCACAGATTCTTTATCCATGGATTCAACCATCCATGATATGAAAATATTCCCAAAATATATGAATTCAAATTGTGTTGATTCTTTACACAGTTTAGAATCCTGGAAGATTAGGGGTTTAAATCAGTTACCACAGTAGGAAAAACTCCCTGCTTTAGAAGCACAGCCCTTAGACCTCATCATGGGATGAAGAATGTTTGCAGAAGTTAGGTCAGAGATGGACTGTCAAAAGACAAACAAATGGGTCCCACAGCAACTCACTCCAGAATAAATGACTTATTGAAAATGATGATAATGCTTGGCAAAATGGAAAACAGGGAAGACCACATTGCAGTTGGCTCGATTCAGTCAAGGAGACCATGGCCTTTAGACTTGAGCTGTTGACAACAAGGGCTCCTGGATTTGCTGATTTGACAGCAAATAATACACATGCAAGCATGCATACATTGGTAGGGCTGAGGAGATCATCCGTGCACTTCCCCTTAAATAACAGTAATCATGGAGCAAGGAACAACACCCAAATAGTGCTAAAGAGTTCAATGCTAATACTCCCTACTTTTATTGTGCTTGCTGGTATTATGATATTTGAGCAGACCTAATAATAAAACAGGCCACAATTCTGTATGCTTAATACAGTTGTATAAAAGATTCATGTCCTTACTCCAATACAGAATAACCTTTCTCTTAACCTGCACTTTTAGAGAGGTCTATTGGGTTTCTGTGGCTGGAATCCTGGCTCCACTGAAATCAATGGATGTGCTCCCATCATCTTTAGTACAGGCAGTATTTTATCATTTAGCACATAGCTTGAGGTGTGAAAGAAAAACTACAGGCAGCTTCAAGCAAATAAGGAAGTGGATCAAAAACAGTCATCTCCTTTATTCACTCTACACAAACACACATACAACAAATGAAACCATTAGATTAATGTTAATTTCAATAATGAATTTTTTTAAGGTCCACAATAAAAATTGGCAGGCTTGTAATTCTGATTCTCAGAGAGTGATGATATACTTTCTGGCACTGGGGGCTGCTAGGTGAATCTAGAGTGCTTCCATTAAAAACCAGTGGTGATACAAAGCCTTTTATATGAATTATATTCTACAGCTAATGTTTGAATGTCAAAAATGGGCATGGCCTCATTGGCTACCCAGAGAAATCAGACCTGACACAACATTATTTTATTTGCATTGGTATTGATCTGACCTGCAATATTAAAAACCTTGTCACAGATGACCAATGATATCCAATGAGCTGCACTGTAGAACAGCTATTAATAACAAACAGGAAGAAAATAAATAAATAGATAACTCTTAGTGTGAACCCCATTAAACTTCTGCTTAGAAAGTTCACTATGCTCTGGCATTTCTGCCATATAAAGTTTTCTTAAACCTTTGGGGAAAATATTTAAAGTGAGAATAAGAAATTAAGGAACAGTTCATTCTATTGTTTCTGGGATTATTTTCACAAGAACATTGGAAGCTGCCTTATACTGAGTCAGATGAGTATTATATGGACACTGACCAAAGCTTGAAAAATTTACCCTTTTAAATACTAAGTGCTAAATCTGCTGGTTAGCAAGGTCAGTGGTAAAGTAGTTTCTTGTTCTTTGAGATCTTACTTTATCATGGTACGTCAAGCAAAAAGGCTGGCCATGTTTGCGGGGGATTCTGGGACTTTGCTAGCCCCAGAAAGGGATGTATCAATTCTTTAACCATGTGCAAGTATTTGGAGATGGCTACTGGGATTTTTCATCCTATTCTTTCTTTTTGTTCAAACACTAGGGCTCATTCACATTACAAAAAAAATCGGTTTTGAAACCGATTCAATCACGTGAAGTTCCTACTCACCCCGAATCTCACACAAGCGAATACGGGGCTTGCACACCCGTTCCGTGGTAAATGGCCCCTAGCGCGGGTCTTTTGAAATTGGCGCAAATACCGTTTCTTTTTAAAAACACCGGGTCCTGGGAATGAGAACTTTGGCCTCGATCACGATCGAGGCAAATTGAGCGAGGGATTTAGGCCAGAGGGTGGGCAAAGGGCAAGGCATTTCCTCCCCTCATCGGAGGGGAGGGGGAGGAGGAAAGAGCCCTGGGCAGAAGGGAGCAAGGGAAGGCATTCTTTAGGAGCCTCTTTTCCCTGCATCCCCTGCCCAAAGCCCTCTGTCGCTGGGCATTCCTTCCCTTGCAGGAGGAAAAAATCAGGTCATGAACGGAGCTCATGTCAGGCAAACCCCCCCCCTTTTCAAATGCAAACAATTTCTATTCCAGAATGTATATTTCATTTTTATCCATTTTTTTGAGCGCACATGCGCATGGTTTCTATTCCAGAATGTATGTTTAATTTTTATCCATTTTTTTTAGCGCACATGCGCATGGTTTCTATTCCAGAGGCAGATGGAGCCAGGCTTGCACTTGCTTTCTGCAGAGAGAGAAGCTACAAATGTTGCAAACAATCAATGTTACATTTTTACCAATTTTTTTTGAGCAAATATGTGAATGATTTGTCTTCTTGAGCAGATACAGCAAGGGAAGCAAAGGGAAAGCTAATGTTGCTTTTAAAAGCAAAAAAAAAAAAAAAAAGCATGGCAATCCCATCCTCTGCCTGGGACAGGGGCAGATCTGACCCAAAAGCCCACAGGTTTATTAAAAAAGAGAGAGAGAGAGAGAGGCATCTCTCTCCCTGCTTCAGCCGCTGAAACCCCTGTGCCTGGCTCTTTAAAAAGGGAGGACACTTCCCCCGATGCCCTGCAAACGTCACCATGACGATAGCTTGATTGGCAGCGGCCAATCTACAGAATGCATTCGATTTCTGTCAAAATGCATTCGATTTCAATTTGTAGTGGGCACTTGCTAACGGAGCGATTCGGGGGAGGGGCATCCGGATCATCCCAGTTCCCTCCATGTCTTTTACCCCAGTATGAATGAGTTTTATGCAGACTGCAGATCCTTTTGGATGTTCCTCCAGTTTTGGAAAAAAAAAACCCACCATGTGGCACAGTGGTCCTAGACCACCACTGAAGAAACACAGGCTCTTTAGCGAGCATAGAACCAAGTGATTTTTTTACTCTAGACAAAGACTTCAGCAACCCAGCATTCAATATGATTACCAGAAATTCATTGATGGAAAACTACACTCAACGTTGTAGCATAAATCCATCATGATACGTTCAGCTGGAAGCTCAAATTCTTATGTTTCACTTGAAACATGTTTCATTATGGCTCAGGGAAGTATTTCCCAAGCCTGCCTGGCTTGGCAACTGATGAACTTTTGGTAAATTTAGCTGAGCAGTACTATTTGTGTGCATATTTGTACCTCTACCTTTGCTCCGTACACTTTGTCCTATGTGCTCTTCCCTTCCCCATTTTTTTTAAATTTTGCTGTTATGAGGTAATTTATAAATGCAACATTTTTGACCTGTAATCTGTATAATTTCTTTTGTATAGCTACCTTTTAAAAATGTTCTTGCTGACTAATACTTTGTTTTTTCTGTTGATAGTCTAGTAATGTAATTATTTTCAGTTTCTAGTATTCCTTTGATTGTGTATCTAATCGACACACTTATATAAAAGTTACATAAAAGTTTTTTCCCCTGTGCCCTGCATCTAGTATACTTGTGCGCTCAGTCAGTATTTCCTTGAAGAAGAAAGATCATTAGGCTTATCTGGAAAATGTTACTACATAGATTTTAGTACTGGAAGATTTCTCTGGAAAGGATGCAAAGGAAGGGTCTTCTGCTTTCTTGCACTTCAGCCAACCATTCCTTTTCAGCTTAATGGGAGACCATCTTCACTTCGAGATAACTTTCAGGCCTGATGGAATGCAATGCCCTCTATGGCAGGGAGACAAGGGCAGAGCAGTAATTCACAGATAGCATCCAGTATATAACCTGAAGGGGTTAAATTCTAAAAGCCAGGCAGGGAACAGATACCCTATTATTTGCTTAACAAGGTTTTGTGTGTGTGCATATTTCTTTCACAGTGTGTTCCGAGTTCACTGCAAATAATTCTTTCAGCTGCTTCCTAGACATCCTGTCACGCAAATGGATAAAACAATATGGCTAGCTCCTGGGGACACCCCCCCCCCATGCAATAAATTATATAGTAAAGTTATATATGCTATCCTTCAGATCTGTGGCCTGGTCCAGCACTGTGCTAATTGTAAAATAATCTCTATAGGCTTTAAAAGGTAGAAGGTAGGGGAAGGCTGCATTATTTTATGCTGAATAGCAGCTGCATATCTTGAAGTGGTTAATCCTCAGGCCAGTCTATAAAAATCACATATGTAGCTAACCATAATGGCTTTAAAAAAAAGCCAGTCATCACATATTCTTAAATGGGATACCTTAAGTGGGTTCAGTATGGTACATGAACATTCACTGACTGCAAAATGAAGGTTGTAGAATAAACCTCCTGACTGAGATCCTGCATCATCAGACATAGCTATGATGAGGGAGGACCATCCCTGTAGTTACTTTGGTGAATACTACTTCTCAAAAACCTACTTCTTAAAACAGGCAGTACCCGAGCTGAAGAATTTATGAGGCATTGTAGGTTGGAGCACTGGGAAATGATAACTTCAGTGCTCTCCCACTTGGGGGTACATTGAAACAGAAAGCTGGGGAGACTTCCTAGAGGTCCTGCCATAGCTGCTTGTCTAAACGCATCCCATGACCAGGAGAGCACTACAGGCCTCATTTCCCAGGACCTTATCTGCAGCAGCTCAGAAACTTGTTAGTTGGGCTGTTGTGTGGCTTAAGAGGTAGGGTTTTTTGGGGGGAGGGGGTCATGTTTAGTTGTTGCCTAGGACACTCTGTGTGAGTTATAACTTAAGGAAATGAAAAATATGGCTATAAATCAAGGATTTATTTAGGAAAAGAACATTTTTGGGTGAGGGAGACAAATTTCCCATTTGAATCCTCTGTGGGATATCGCCACTTCTTCAGACATCATCCAGTGCCTGGCAAAGGTATTGGCTGGAGACCTAGCCAATACTTTGGTCAAGGAGGTGACTTTGTTGTGTGGGGGTTTTCACCACAAAGGCAAGGGAAGTGGCTAGGTCCTGAGGTTCTTCACATGCCGTTTCTATGAGAAGAAACTGAAATAAGAAAAAAAAAGTTAAACTGTGTTTCAGTTGATCTCCTGACCTTCTATTTTAGGAGGAGGAAGAACTTCAGTGAGGGGCATCTTCCAAAAGCCTGTAGAAAGAATTTCCTCTTGTGTCCTACTATGTGGGAGATTCTGAGCTGAAGCCCAAGCCCAGTTTTTTAGCAGTCAGTATTTAGCACCATTAACAACCTAAGAAATGCAGACAACACAGTACTACTAGCAGAAACAAAGATCTGGAACAATTACTAAACAAGTTCAAGGAAGAAAGTGCCAAGGCTGGATTAATGCTGGGCATCAAAGAAGCACAAATAATGATCATGGAAAATCTATAAGAATTTACCCTAGACAATGAGAAAATTGAACTTGTGAAAGAGTTCCTATACCTTGGTTCAACAATTGACCAGAGGAAAGACTAGGCTTGGGAAGGGCATCTATGTATGGGTGTGAGAGCCAGATAGTGGGGAGGGGGAACTGATAGGAAGAAAATCAACTCATTTGAGATGTGGTGCTAGAGAAAAGTACTGAGAATACCATGGACATCCAAGAAGATAAATGGGTTCTAGAACTGATGAAGCATGAACTCTCTGGAAGCCAAGATGACTAAGTTAAGGCTATTGTACTTTGGCCATATCATGAGGGAGGGAAATGAATCATTAGTAAAGACAATTATGCTAGGAAAGGTGGAAGGCAGTAAAAGGAAAAGAAGACCACATGCCAGATGGCTAGACTCAGTCAGGAAGGACATGGGCCTATGCCTGCAGGACTTGAGCTTGAGGTTGAAGACAGGAGGTCTTAGGAGTTTATCACACAGGGGAAATCTCATGCAAAAACAAGATTTAAAAGATGGAAAAAAACAGCAAAAGTAGGTTGATTTTCATACACGTCATTGTTAAACTTGTGTAAACCCGAATGGAAAGTAAATATAAGCTGCTCCTTTTTACTTTCGGGATTTTCTGAAAGCAAAAAGGAGCGGCTTTTGTCTACTTTTCCTCCACTTTTTGTTTGGGTTAACATTAGTTTAACAGTGACGTCATGTCTTTTGCGGGTTTTTTCCAATTTAAACCCCTGTTTTTGCACAGTTTTTCCCCATGTGATAAAGTCCTTAAACAGATCTCATCCACAGGGTTGCCATGAGTCAAAGTTGATTCAGCAGCAGTTAACAACAACAATTAGCACCACATTGAAGAACCTTCATTTTCTTGAATTGACTCAGTACTGCTTCTTCACCCTGCAGTTGCACATATAGGCAGCAGAACAGTCCACAGGTATTCTGGGATCAGGCAAGACAAATACACATAAGCCTCCCTTGTTTTCAGTTACCACAAGCAGAATTATTGCTGTCTATCTTTAACTGTCAGATAGGGCTGTCAGATACAAGGGGTGGTTTGATTTGACCTTATATGAACTGTCAGTCTATACTGTACAAACAGCAACATTACTGTATGTGGTTTTGGTCTGGGAAGTGTTCACACTGCCAACAGCAAGTTTTATCTGTTCTCATAATGGCTCATTCTGCCCTTTGTCCTCTGTACATCTGTGACTCTTCCAAGACAATTGACAAAGTGTTGTTAAGAACAGATGTTAAGAAATTGTTCATCTGTTATCTGTAAAGCCCACTAGTCAGTGACTTGTAATCGCATAATGCTTTTAAGAGTGTTTCATCTATGGGTTTGAACTATTTTCTGGGAACTACACATAATTTGAGACAATGAGCCTTGTTTGACTGATGAATGGTTAGCCTTTGTACAAAACGTATTTTAAAAAATAGATATGGCAAAGAATCAAGAACACTGTCATTTCTTCAACATTCCTGAAAATAAATGCTATGCTAACAGAGTGGAAAAAAAGAGGAGGAAAAGATAAATTGGTAGTTGAAGTTTCAGAGTACTAGTGGGAATAAGGAAGCAGCACCAAAGAAACAGCCTTGTTGCTTTTAGACTTAAGAAGACTTTGGTTTTCTTGTCCCAGGCTTGGAAATATTGTTGTTATTGTTGTGTGCCTTCAAGTCATTTGTGACATTTGGCGACCCTAGGGAAACCCCATCATAAAGTTGTTTGGGGCTGAGAGTATGTGACTCACCCAAGGCCACCCAGTGGATTTCCTTGGCCGAGCAGAGTATAGAGAAATCATAGTTATGCCTAATACACTCCAAGCAATGAAAAATTAACATATATTCTAAAGGTTGTAAAGATTGCCTTAGCATGCAGATGTGCACTGGTACACAGGTTTGCACACAGATCTGTAAGTATTTCAGGTATTTCTCTACTGAGCTGTGACAGTTTCTCTTAAATGTGCGTGATAGTGGGATGCCACAAATCACAAAATCCATTTAAAAATGATGTTTCTTCCCATCTTTTTCACCTACTGAAAATTTGTTTGGCAGTTATTTCACAACTTTATAACTTTAATTAAATAAAAGTGTTTGTCCATCCAGTCCTAATATCCCATTTCATGTTACACCTGGTATTTAGCCTGACGGTGGAAATATTGAAGTGATCCATTTTCAGTCATGCATCTCTAGCTTCCAGCAAAAGCTGAGCTGCATTCTTGAAATAGTTTGGCTAGTTGTTATTTATAGTTCTTTCCCACCATTATGATTTTTACCACTTCATGACTAAACCAGAGAACCTGGAAATGTTTACTTTTGTTTGACTACAACTCCCAGAATTCCCCTTGTTGGCTGAGGGCTGCTGTGAGTTGAATTCTTTTAAAAATAGCATTTATGGAATGCATCTGTGTACCACACTGCCTTTCTTTTGATTTCATATGTAGTTTGTTACTCCCTTTTATTTTGGAAAGCCACCAAAAACAAAACAAAACAAAACCAGAGAGAGAGGGGGGGGGGAGTTTTTTGCTTGCTGAGCAGAAAGCTGCAAAACTCACTTTTCAGTACAGTCAGACAGAGTGGCTGACCTAATATCCTCTGCCTGCCAGTAGCCTCAAGGGACTGTTCTATCAGGCCAGGAATGCCAGGGCAGTGGGATCTTCCTCCTGGCCTAAACGTCTTGTGCTCTCTAGCCAGAGAGACAGTGGCTGAGTGCCACCGGGATTTCCCTTTTACTTGGAACAGCAGAGTAGGAAGCCACAGCTCATAAAAGAACTGAAACTCAACAGATAAGCAGCAGCTACTCTTACAGGCAAGGCACAGCCAATTGAGTACTGATATATTTTTGTATTAGTGGAAACAATCTAAGTTATCTAGTTCTCATCCTTATTGAAGGAAACTAACATCACTTCGTTACAGAAATTCTAATTAGTTTGTTGCATATTTTTGGTACATATGTTTCTCACCTAGTCTGCACCTGCACTGCAGAAATGATGCAGTTTGACAACACTTTAAGTTTAGCTGTTGGTAACTGCTCCTGAGTCAATCTCGACTCATGGTTACTGTATGGATGAGACATTTCCAAGACCCTCTGTCCTCCACTGCTCTGCTTAATGCCTGCAACCCCATACCCGTGACCTCCATAATAGAGTCCACCCATCTAGCACGTTGCCTTCCTCTCTTCCTACTGCTCTCCACCTTTCCCAGCATTATTGACTTTTCCAATGAATCCTTCCTTCTCATGATTTGACCGAAATACGACAGCCTTGGTTTAGTCATTTTGGCTTCCAGGAGGTTTCTGGCTTGATCTGCTCTATGATTCATTTGTTTGTCTTTTGTCCATGGAATCCTTAGCACTCTTCTCCAGCATCACATTTCAAATGAATGGATTTTCTTCCTTAAATATCAAGCGCTCACATCCACACATGGTAATAGGGAATACAATGGCTTGTATGATTCTAACTTTTGTGCTCAGTTGTATGTCTTTACATTTTAGAATCTTTTCTAATTCTTTCATAGCCACCCTCCCCGTTCTTAATCTTCTTCTGATTTCTTGACTGCAGTTCCCATTTCGATCAATGTTTGATCGCAGGTATGGGAATTCTTTTACTATTTCTATTTCTTCATTGTCTAGGTGGAAATTGTGAAGATCTTCAGTGGGCATTATTTTTGTTTTCTTTATTTTCAACATTAAGCCTGCCTTTGCACTTTCGTCTTCGATCTTCCTTAGTAGGTGTTCCAGGTCTGTGAGATTTTCTACTAGTATTATGGTGTCATCTGCATATCTTAGATTGTTGATATATCTTCCTCCTATTTTCACTCCTCCTTCTTCTATGTCCAAGTCTGCTTTTCTTATAATATGTTCTGCATACAAGTTGAACAGATAGGGTGAAAGGATGCAGCCTTGTCTAACCCCTTTGCTAATTGGGAACCATTCTGTTTCTCCGTGTTCTGTTCTGACAGTAGCCTCTTATCCTGAGTGTTGGTACTCCATGTCTTTAAGGGCATTTCATAGCTTTTCATGATCAAAGGCATTGGTTTAGTCTAATATTCTTTTGGGATTCCCTGGTGAGCTCCATTAGCCATCTTATATTTGCAATGTAGTCCTTAGTGCCTCTACCTTTCCTGAATTCCACATAGTTTACTGAATGGATTTGAGCATGATTTTGCTTGCATGGGAGATCAGTACTATTGCCCTATAGCTGCTGCAGTTTAAGTAGCATAGTTGCTGCACTTACCACAGCTTAATGTTATGGAATTCTGGGATTGTAGTTCATTGTGGCACCTGCTCTCTGGCAGAAAAGAGTAAATATCTCACAAAACTACCAACCTAGGAATTCCATAGCATTGAGCCATGGTAGTTATCAGAATCCATTATTTCTGCAGTGCTGATGGATCCCCAGCCTGTGCATTCCTTTATGTTACTTATCTTGTTCATTCTCACAGGAAGCTGGCATGGGGATCCTTGTGGCCTAAATCCAATGTCTAGCTCCAACTTCCAGTCCCAATTAGATCCATTGACTCTATTTCTGGATAGTAATTCAACAGTTATGCAGACCCTACTGATTTAGTTTGTTTACTCCAGCTGAAACTAACACTTTGATTTATGCTTGTGTATTCGCTTGAGACCCTAAAATTAATAGTGAAACACCTGGATATTAATATCTGAAAAGGACATTCTGAACATCATACAAATATTAAATCTTCATTTGTGCTGCCCAAACAAAGCATATTCAGGGAAAATAATAATAAAAGTGCATAGTTTATTGAAGGTTAGAACCCTGCGATCAGACCCATTTAAAGAAGGGTTTAAAGAAAGATTTAATGCACACTGTTTACAAAACACAGAAAGTTCTGACCATACAATTTGTATATGTGGGTTTTTTTGTTTGTTTTTTAAAAAACCAACTGGTATTTTGTTTCCTTGCATTTAGAGGATGTTGGAGGGAATAGTGATATTTTTTTTTAGATCAAACTACAGCTTCCCTTCCAAACATCACTATGCAGAGTTTGGCAGAGCAAAAAGGATTACATTTCACACACTACAATCCCAGTCCTGGTTAGGCTTCTCATGATACTTTCAATGTAAAAACAAGACAGATTAAATGAGCATACACACATTTAAAATATTACCTAGTTTGGGCTCACTGAATGCAGGTTAAAGTTCTGTGAATGCAGATGGTTACCCTAGATGTGTACTTCCAGAAAGGCAGACTATTATTATTAACCTTTATTTATAAAGCGCTGTAAATTTACACAGTGCTGTACATACAATCTTATTAATTGGACGGTTCCCTGCCCTCAGGTTTACAATCTAAAAAAAAAAAAAAGACTATGAGATACAGACGTTTGGTACTGATTTTGGAACTGTTTTGTGTCCGTTGTTGTATAAGTCTGTGAACCTTGCTTAAAGGATGCGGGAATGGCAGGCATTGACACTCAAGGTCTGAAAAGAGGAAGGGCCTGAATAAGGATGGTATGAAGGAAGGAAGATGTAACACATGCTGTTTTTAGGTACATGAAAGTGGAGTGTGATGCAGGCTTTGATAATGTTACATCTAAACAGCCTTACCTGGTATGCCTTGCCTGCCAGAGGTACTTCGAGCCTTAATTCTGATCATCTTTATAGCGGAAAGAATAATCTCCCACATGTAGGATAAGAGTTATTGCCTGCGGGTGGGGCTCTGTTATGCTGTCTGTCATTATAGAAAGGAAAATTCTCAGCTGTTATAATTCTATGCAATTTCATTAACAATGCCATTTTACCACACACAAGTATCTGCTTGCCTCATTGATGAGTAACTTTTACATTCTATGTGATGCCATTAAAATTAATAGGATTGCTTCAGGAATCAAACACTGCTTGTTGTAAAGTTGTCTCATCTCTATCTGGAGCTGTCAGGACTAGAAAGAGAGACCAGCTGTGACCTTATGTAATTCCAGTATTATTTTCAGATACTGATATCATATTTACACATGCTTCTTTATTGTTGTGGTTTTTGTGCACCTTCAAGTTATTTCTGACTTATATGGCAACCTTTAGGTGATCATATCATGGGGTTTTCTTGGCAATATTTATTCAGAGAGGTTTTGCCTTTCCCTAACTGTGAGTCTGAGAGAGTATGACTTACCCAAGGCCACACAGGATGTTACTGTTGCTGAAAAAGGATTTGAACCCAGTCTCCAGAGTCATAATCCAACCCTCAAAACATTACACTATGCTGGGTCTCCATAGTTTCTTAGAAATTCAGTCTATAAGTTAGCTTTCAAGATCAGACTGGATATGGTGCTTTTATGCCCATTAGTAGGTTGCATGTGTATGAATGAGAAGATATGTCCCTCTATGTTTAGACAGTTTACAGAGGCAAGAGATCCCACCTGATCTTGGAAGCTAAGCCTATTTTTTTTTTTGGGGGGGGGGAGATCTGTGCATATTTGTGTGCATTTTCCCAGCATTTGCTTTGCTCACACACATTTCCCTCACAATTGAATAAATTGCGTTCTTGCTTTATTGTTGCACACATCTGAAACATGGAATGGATTTCCTGTTGTTATTATTTTTGAAGGAGAACATATGGAGAGGGGATCTGATTGGGACCACAGTGCTGGGGGAAAAGAGTTGACCTTTTCTATCTATAGGGTAATTCTGATGTCGGGTTTTGGTTTTTTTAATCACATCTATGTGAATTATCTCACTCACACATTTCAAGTATGTTACTCACACTTTGGAAACGCATCTATGCACATCTCTGCAACTTCAGGTGCTCACATGTGTCAGCACTCAAATAAAGATGGAGGCAACAGTGTGAATGTATTTGAAACACGTTCAAGGCATGCAGAGTTTTATCCCAGTTTATCCCGAGTCTATTCACATCAATTATTCACACTGCCAACAATGTAGGTCTTAAAAAACAACCTCAGGGAAAAGCTCAATATCAATTACACTGGGTTAAGTGAGTTTTTTTGGCAGTCCCCCCAAAATTTAATCAGATGCATTTGAAATGAATTTGAACAGCAAAGATTCAACCCAGATTATTTTCACTGTCTCAATAACCCACAGTGGCATCACTAGGGGGATGCGGGGGGGTGTAGGCTGCATTGGGTGACACCCCAGAAGAGGATTGACACCTGGCTGATGCTCCACCCACACCTCTCCTACCTCCCTGCCTGGCACAGCTTTCTTCACATGTAAAGCTGCACCAGGCGGAAAAAGAGAGGCCTGGGGCACCCCTTCCTCCCTGCCTGCCAAAGATTTACTCGAGTGTAAAGCTGTATTGGGCAGGGGGTGGTCCCTTTTGGCCCCGCCTCCTGAAACACCACCCTCAAAGCTCCACCCCCCACACCAGGTGACAACACAGTGTTGGACGCCACTGATAATCCCTATGTCATTCCCAGGCAATATCCCTAAAGCTTCTTGATTTGGTCTGTAGCAAAACACTGACCTGTTCCTATGCATGGCATCTGATAACTCTGAAACTGATTTGTTGAAAATATTCTTTATATTGTATAACTCACTGTGTGCTTTTTCATCTTTACAAAGTGTTTCCAAGTCTCTCAGGCTAGTTTGATAAATTACAAAAATTTTCACTGTAACATGTAGGCACTAAGTCAGAATCTGGGTCCTTCATTAAGTGTGTGTGTTGTGTGTTCCTTCACATCGGCCCAGTACAGACTGGCATTATGTGCCGGCCTAGGGCCAGTTTTAGGGCTCGGGAGAGCGGAGTGTCCGTATGCTCCTGAGCCCTACCGCGCTATCTAGGCACCATCATGGCTGGCCCCTGTCCACGCGGGGGGACTGCCATGATTATGTAAGTGTGGCACAGCATCCAAACAGCACCACCAGTACATCATTGGTGCGCACGAGGGTTCCAATGGCGTCCTGCACATGCCCTGAAAAGAACCTGCCAGGAGCGGGTTCTTTTTATGCCTCATGGAGGCTGTACCTTTTGGTTGCTGCGGCCTCTGTTGGGGGTGAGACGCTGCCTCTTTCTCCCCATCTGTCGAGCCCCATCATTACAATTTATGGCGACCCTAAGGCGAATCTACCATGGGGTTTTCTTGGCAAACATTTTTCAGAGGAGGTTTGACATTAGCTCCTCCTAGGCTAGGAGCACGTGACTTGCCCAAGGTCACCCAGTGGGTTTAATGGCTGCTCTGGGAATCAAACCCGTATCTACAGTAAGACCTCTTGGGAAATTGGGAAAATAATAGAAATTATAGATGTTTTTCACTCCTAATTTGCTCGTAAATCATTATCCATTAGTTTCCAAGTCCTATTTCACCATTTTCCTTTCTCTGAGAGGGTTCTGCCTGAAAGGGGTAAGTGGAACATAGGCAAATGTTTATAATGCTCATGAACAGTGTACTTTATATTTATCATGACTTAAAATATCAATTTTAATTTATAGACAGGACTTGTGTGTGTGTGGGGGGGGGGCTTCAAGTTGCCCATCAATTTCAAAGTTTTTTCTTAGGCAAGAAATACTTAGAGGTGGTTTACCTGTTCCTTCCTCTGAAATATACCCATTTAAGTACTAACCAGAGCAGGTCCTACCTAGCTTCCAAGATCAGATAGGATCTAATCCTTTGAGGGTTTTTAGGCATAGCATAAACAGAACTTATCAAATGGGTATGATGGAGAGTCCTTCTGCAATAGTTAGTGTCACATATGTTTATAAATAACCAATCTTTATATCCACATAGATTATTTTAGAAAGGGCAGTTTGCTGGTGCCTCATTTTGCTGTGCGAGGGAGCCGCAGTGGACAAACCGCGCAGCTCCCTCGTGCAGCAAAAAGAACCTGCAAAAAGTAGGTTTTTTGTATTGCGGTGCAATTACAACACCACAGTGCGCCAATGGCGCACTCACGGTGTCATAATTGCACCACGACGTGCAGATGCTAAGCAGCCGTCACGTCAAAATGGCGATGCCCATCTGTACAGGACGCTGCCATTTTGATGCCCTCGTCACGTGTGAGGAGCGAGGGGCGTCTGGAAGCGCTGCCCCTTGCACGTAATGACGGTGCCCCATAGTGCCCATCTGTAGAACGCCATGATTATGGGGGGGACTGCTCATTGGAAATACATATTTGATACTTAGCATACATGAATTCGAGTCTAATGCCCTATAGCCATATGGCCCAATAAGGCAACCTGGTAAATTTTTGTTTTACTAAATTCCAATGAAATTACAAAAGTACTGTCTTAGAAAACTTTCCAAACAGCAGCATGGGCAATCTAGGTGAAGTAATACTGTTTTCCCATTGGCAGCAGTCACAAGTAAGCAAGTACAATCATCTAATTTGCAAAGAAGCACATACAGTATTTTAACCAGCATAGAGTATATTTTGATTTTCAAGTCAACTGTTTTCCCCCCCTCTTCTGACATCATTAAAGATTATGAATAAAAGGGGTTTTTTTAGACTGGTCATCAGTGAAATTACTTCCTTTTGAATTTGGACTGTGAGCTTGCTGTTAATTTCCATCTATTATGGTTGTTTGATACTATATTATAATGAGGATTTGTTATGTTTTGTTTATCTATATCACATACTAGGGATGTGTTTGTCAACACTGTCAAATCTATCAAAAATAAAATTCCATTGCTATTAAACTGTTTCATTGTCATTAGACTAGTGAAATTTGGGCTTGATGATGACATAATACCAAATCATGGTTTGTTGTTATGCACATGAGCAAGCTTTAGCACTGATTTGATACCTTGCTCTGACAATGAACTATGCTTTATGTAAAACAGAGTTTGCTATTTTTGGACAAAATGAAAAGTTACAGGTTGTTGCAAATCACAAGTGCAAGCTGATAACCTTTTCTGATTATACATTATGGAAATAGGAAACATAGAGTTTGGGAAAGTTATTTTTGAACCACAATGCTTAGAATTCCCCAGCTATCATGGTCTCAGCTATCTAAGCGAAATGGGAAGTTTGGCTGCAAAAAAATGCTAACTTTTCCAAATTCTGGAGAAAGGGAAGCTTCCGAAACAGCAACTACTCTACTTCCTTACAAACCATATGCATATGCTATAAAACAATTAGAATTTACTGCCATTTTTTCTTCTCTTTATATACAATTAATTCTGCAGTGGACTGTTTCTTGTGAATCACCTGAGTGGCACCAGAGCTACCACTACGGATAGCATACCAATTTTTCCTTCAGTCAGGGTTTTATCTCTACCCTTGTTTTTAGAATGTTAAAGTGATAATTCTGAGAGGAAATTCAACACCAAGTCATACTTTTGCAATTTTAAACTTTTTATTGTATTTTAAGATTTTGTAGTCTTTACTAAAATTCGTGTGTGTGTGTGTGTGTGTGTGTGTGTGTATTGCAGCCCATGCTAAATAGTGGCTTGCTTTTATATCATGGTATATTTAAGAATGATGCTGACTTTACTAGATAATTAACCAATTTATTGTGGCAATGTGGTATTTTATACCACCAGTTGTGAAGTATGCCAGTGGTACAGTTAAAAGGAATTAGAGACACCATCATTGTTAAATCATTTTACCATTCCAGACAAACTGTAAACATATGCATTCATTTAATTATAATAGTGTGGATTAAAAGAGAAAATGTAATGCTGAGAATGGTGGCTTTTATGTCATCATAATAATGGCAACCATTTATCTTGGTTTGGCAAGTTTGGCCTTTGTTTAATAGTTGGCTTTGCCTAAAAAGAATGTGGTTTCCTAAAACCCACAGTAACCCCTGCCCCCTCCCCTTTGTTATTTCACAAATGCTGAACAATAATCATGTGGTATAAATGATTAATGTAGGCATGGGTTAGCAACTATCATTGAGGTTTAAAGAATGGTTTCTATTTTCAGTCTTGTGATGGCTAAGGCACATACTGTGATTGAAATTGTAAACTTTAGATATCAGACATTTTAGTCACAAAATGAATGGTAGATGTGTAAATGTATGTTTTATGCCATGGATAAAAATGTCCCAGTTAGAAATAGGCACATTTCACATCCATTCAGAATAAATGGAGGTAGCATCAACAGAAGAATAAATGAACCACCAATTAATTAATCCATGTCTTGTCTAAGGAGGGATATATTTTGTACTTATTTAATTATCCATATTGAGTTAGGAGCCACGTGTAGCATGAGAAACAACCATGCAACTCCTGGAAGCTTCAAGAAAGATGGGAGGATTAAAGTCAGCTCTGGCACCATTTGTTATGCCACAGGAAGAAGGTTATTGGAAGAGGTGAGGATTTCAATTGTACCATGTTCTTGGCCAATGCTCTGCTGCCTCAGTGTGACAACACAACAGATGTAATGACAACATAAATAAACCAGAACGTGTGGTTGATGTGTGAAGGTGTGGCTGATCAAAGGGGCAGCCATGCAATGTGATGGCATCTGGATGGATGTGGAAGGTACTTGGTAACAGGCAGTGTGTTTGTGTGACAGTTCACATGTATGGTGGGAACATAACAAAAAAAATTACCTAGTTATGTGGTTTGACCCCTTGCCATATGGTCAGCCTGTGCTAATTTGACTTGCCTTTTTCTTGTCCATCTGTTCCTCCCCATAGTTACCAAATACCCTTTGGCAGAACCTTTCTACTGTTTATATTTTTAAGCTTTGGAAGGGACCTTCTACATGTTTGAAAAGGATAGGGGTGGTGTCTTTGGGTTTCACAGCTATATATCAGTATATAGTATTGTATTTTACCTGTTAGTTTTATGCATTTTCTTTTTTAATTGTGTTTTGTATTTTAACA
>NC_056525.1:87946239-87993497 GCF_019175285.1 Sceloporus undulatus
TATTGTACCCTGCCTGAAGCCTTGAGGCAGGAATGAAATAAAATTTATCATCATCATCATCATCATCATCATCATCATCATCATCATCATCATCATATATTAAAAGTCCTCAACATACCTGAGAACTATATGAGGGACTGTGACATGTGAAAATTCCAGTGTCACTGCAGTAAATACTGGCAAGTTTTAGACTTGGAAAGAGTTAAATGCATTACTTGGAATCTGATACAGAAATTATGGCTAAAGCAGGATATGGGTTGGGGCATTTGATTATTCTTTTATCGATAAATAAGAGTGGCACACAGTTAATTTCAGCACTGTAATTGAGCAATGCATTCTGGGAAGCCAAAAAGCACTGTAAGATGAGGAAATGTTTTAGAGACTAATCATGAGAAGAAAGAAGCCTTTCATAGCCCATATGATGCTGTTGTCAGAGCTAAAGGCAGATAATGATTCCATAATAATGGCACATTGTGAATATTTAAGCTGGAAAGACTGGAACAAAATGAACAGACATTGTTGGTTTGAAAACCTGAACAGTTGGTCTTTGGTTTTCAGGAACTTGTAAAACTTACACAGAAACATTTTTGCTCTCAAAAGTTTAAATATAAAGACAGACAACGTTTTTTTCAGAGACTTGTACCAAGAAAAAGTGTGCATATATATCTGGATCTGGTCTCTTTGATTTCACTTTTTTTTCCTTGTGATGATTGTGATCTTCAAACATTGCACTTCATAATGCAAAATTACTGCTTCCTCCATACCATGCAATTCTTTTCTTCATTTAGGAGCTAGAAGAAACAGATTTTAAAAAGTGTTACTTATGGTTTATAATGTTAAGTATAAAGTGAAAAATATATTGAAAAGAATAAAATAGTGAGTATGAAGTGGTAAATATTATGCAGTATTGAAGAAATGTAGTCATATTTGTATGTGTCCCTGAAGACATCATGCATACTGTAAAGAATTCTGCAGCTGGGTTATAGACAATTGCCCTTGTTCTTCCTTAGTGAACTTTCTTTCTTTCTTTCTTTCTTTCTTTCTTTCTTTCAACATCTGTTACATACAGTTTCATAGCTTCACATATGTGCAGGAATGTTACCAAGAATCTAGAGTCTTGGCTCCTTCAGCATTACTTGAGCTCAGAGCCAATGCTGAAAAGTTAGCAGATACAGACTTTTTCTCTAAAAAAATTGGTAACAAAAAATAACTTGGTATCAATTAGAATTAGGTTAGTGAAGGCCTGGTCCAGATAATCGTTTCTTGACTTGCCTCAGAAAACTCTTTCTCTGTTTAGAAAATAGATAAAAGCCCAACATTTTAAAAAATGAGACAGCCATTCCTTTATCTTCCCTGGATTTAATTCCTTGGGACTGATTTTATAATAACAATTTTCTCTTCGAGCTCAGTACATAGTTTGTGCTTGCTCACACAACATTTAATTTATTTTGCTGTGTCCAATAGCATAAACAATACCAGATCCAATTTTTCTTTTCTGAGTGCTTTTATACCCCACAAAAACAATGGAAATTGCATTCCTGAGTGCAGTTCTTTTGAGAAGATATAATTTATTCATACTGCATAAATCCATAATGTAAACACAAATACTTTTTCTTTAAAAAATTAAAGGCTATTTTCCTCATCCCTCATTTGAACATATTTTTAAATGGCAACTAAGGTTGTGGTAATATTCATTTTGTATGTGAATGGTTCATATTTCTGTACCCATTGAGCTCACTTTCTTAATGACAAAATATTTTATCTTAATAATGAACACATTCATATAAACATGCTGTTTTTTTTAAAGATTATGGATTTATGCTGGTATAAATGTGGCATGACATGTGCTCAGGTTGTCCAGCAGCACATAAAGTGGGAAGCATCAAATTCATCATGTTCTATCTTGAATTATTGTATTTAATGATTCAACATCACCAAAAGCATTTTTAAAAAAAAACAAAACCTGCTCTATGAATGGGTCAGATCAGGTCTAAACAATGCACAATTCGTAAGAAATCATACATTAAGACCTGTGCATTGAGAAATACTTTCCAGCACATTGTCCACCCTTTCAGTATGTTTTTGCCACTTTCGCAGGACAACAAAAATAGATCATGAAGTATGTGACAGGCTGCTCTACATGTTTTGCTGTGTCACAAGTTGTACAAATTGACAACACTGAAGAGGAGGGATACCTAAATAGCAACAGTATCCTGTTGGAAATGAGGAATATCTTCTGAATGCACTATCAGGAAGAATACAGTGTAATATTGCGTAAGGTATTAATGATAAATGCTGCTGGCACCTGCAGAGAAGTAAGGCAGTTTGACACCTGATTAACTGCTATGGCCCCATTTTCTGGAATTCTGGGATGTGTAGTTTGTTGTGGAATTAGAATTCTCTGACAGAGAAGGCTAAATAAGTCACAAAACTCCAGATCCCAGAATTCCATAGTATTCAGCCATGGCAGTTGTTGTCAAACTTCATTAATTCTGCAGTGTAGATGCAGCCCAAGTGCTCCAAAGTAGGGAGCAGCATGATGTAATTGTTTCAGCATTGGACTATGATTCTGGAGAAAAGGGTTCAAATTCCCTCTCAAGCATGGCAACCCACTGGGTGACATAGGGGAAGTCATAGTCTCAGAGGAAAGCAAAGGCAAACCCATAAGTTGGAAACAACTTGAAGGCATACAACAACAAGGGAGTAGAGAGTGTGGTTGTGCCTCAAATCACAAAAATACACAAAATGAGGAGATGAAGGATGGGTCAGTCAGAAAGGAGCCTTACTCCTCCCTTGGTAACTTAATCTTTCACAGGAGTTGTTTTGAAAGGGGTACAGTTGTATGCACATATGGGGAATGTATGTACAGCACCATTCAGGAAGTGAGGTACTCATCAATCCTGTCCCCTCCTTCATTCATCCATAGTTGTAGAATACTGATATAGATTGCTCACATCTTTATCCATACTGCCAAATTTTATTTTGGAAAAAACCTATAGATTAGAGGTTTAAGCAGGTAGAAGCTGTAGTTTTTAGTATGTTTGTCAGTATATACTGTATACCAATTGGATTTGCATCTGGGTAAACAGGTTTTATGTTTGGTGTGGTAAAATTGCACTGAGCTTTTTAAAAATGTGTTATTTGGCAGAAACTGCTTTGCCATTTTTTGGAGTGCACATTAATTTAAGCAATAGCAAATCAAGCCTGTCCAAAGGAAATTAATTTTATAGGTTTAGCTTAGATCAGAATGTTCAGATATTCTGCTTTTGGCATGAATACTGTATTTTCTTTAATGAAAAAGGCTGTGATGGCTCTGATCATTTTTTTAAAAGGTCCTCAGGAATCTTTCCCAGTACAGTATATATGTAGCTTGCTTGAGAGTGAGACAAAGGCCAAAAGTCAGTGTACTACCTTGTTTTACCACTGTCATTGACTAGAACAGAGGCTACTTACCTGTTGGATCCATTGATAGGTGAGAATCTGGCCAGCAGGTTGACCAGTAAGGAGTTGTGCAGACCACCCTTAAGGAGTGGCCTGAAGTCGTCTTCAGGTGCGCTGGATCAGGGCTGTGGCAAGTGCACACTGTGGCCCCAATCCGGTCTTTCCAGGGTGAAAAAAAGAGCTGAAAAAAGTGGCTCCTTTTTGCGCCCTGGAATGGGTGCGATATTATTATTATTATTATTATTATTATTATTATTATTATTATTAACCTTTATTTATGAAGCGCTGTAAATTTACACAGCGCTGTACATGCAATCCTTTTAGTTAGACGGTTCCCTGCCCTCAGGCTTACAATCTAAAAAGACATGACACAGAAGGAGAAGGGAGTGGTGACGGGAAAGGGTAAGAGGTCCAGCAGTTCCTCTCAACCTCCGAGGCCTGGACCAAGGCAGATGGACTGAAGGGAGGGCTTGGCAGCCGATAGCTGCGGTGCCGCAGCTTGAAGGCACTCCTTTAGCTCTGCGTCATGCAGATGTGGCGCCAGAGAAGCACCGTGACGCCATGCACTGTGCAGTGTGGTGCACAGCATCACGGTGCCCTGGGGGCAAAGCATGCATCATGTAGATCAGGGGTAGGCAACTTTTTTGAGCCAAGGGCCAGGTTACTGACCCTCAGACAACTGGGGGGTCCGAAGCAAATAAATAAATAAATAAATAAATTTTAAAAATTAATTAAATAAATAACCCGGGACAAATGTGGGACAAAATTTACAAATGGAGGACACTTTTTTAAAAATGGAGGACACACAAAAATGCTGATTTTTAAAAAATCACATCTAAGAATTAGGAGAGATCCGGAATGTCAACCCACCCATCATTCAACTGGCGCATTAACACACATAGAAGAACTGCTTTGCTATAGAGGTTATAACACAGAGAACCCATTGACACAGAGAAGCAGAAGTAAAACATACTGTAGACAACACAATACTGATCTCTTTCAGTCTAGATGTGGTTTAGGGCTGAAATTGCTTTGATAGCCCTGGTTCACCCACTATTGTTTATGCTAGATGTATCAGCAGATTTCAAAATAATAATTAATGGTGTTACCAATTATAAATAATAATTAATGGTGCAGTCAGACATCTGTATCCATAGATTTTTTATCAGTGGATTCAAGCATCCACAGTCTGAAAATATTACAAAAAGATATACATTCCCAAAAGCAAACCTTGATTTTGCTATTTTATATAAGGGATACCATTTTACTATGCCATTGTCTTTAATGGGACTTGAGCATCCATGGATTGGTATCCAAGGAGGGTCCTGGAATCAAACCCAGTTACTAGGAATGAGTGGATGGTGCTCTGACATTTCCTGCTCTCAATCTCACCTGAAGATTCCAGTTGATAGTGCTCTTGAGATGGTGTTTTGGACATTCCCTTGTAGAATCCTGTATGGATTCATCCTTTTTCCTATGCCTTCTAGCGTCAACATGAAACCACTAGGAGAGATGCTTTGGAATTTTGGAATAAGTCAGCTATCCCACTCTTTATCTATTTTCTATTGCAGCAGATGTGGTGGGTTTGAATCACTTCATAATTCAGTGGTCTCAATGAAGTTAAATCAAAAAGTATATAAAGGCAACAAAGGCCTGAGACAGATGGGCAGGAAGCGCTATCCTTGGGCCAAAATTAGGGTTCGGGAGTGTGCAGCAACCGCACACTTCGAAACCGTAACGTGTATGGATGACGCTATCTTTACGTGGTGCCGTCCATACATGGCGCATGTGCACAACGCAAGTGCAGTGCCGCGTCCACACCTCTGGGCATGTCTGCGCTTATGTCATGGCTGTGTCACAGTTTGCCAATGGCACACTGACGATGTTGTCCCTGTGCACCAAAAAGAACCCAGTTTTTCCAGGTTCTTTTTGATTCAGAGGGACGTCGTGCAGTTTGGCTGCTGTGACGTCCCTTTGGAGGGAAACTGGGCACCTCCAACCCGTCGCTTTGGGTTGTTCTGGAGAGCTCCTAAGTTACTCATGTACCTATGAAAGTAATTAAAAAGTTCACTTTGAATTGCATCATATTTTTGAACACAATCAAATGTGATAATAATGATATATGAAGTCCTAAATTGGTGGTTCTCAAACTTCTTTGGATGATGAAAGTTTTAGCTACAGACCCCCTCACTGGGGGGAAAAAAAGTACAACATTGTGCTGTGTAGAGTTTATTTTACTGCACTGGAAAAGAATTTCCTTCAAATTGACTAATCTGGAAGAAAAAAATACAGTAGAACAGCAGTTGTCCTATTTTGACACCCCAGATATTTTGGCCTCCATCTCCCACACACACACACACACACACCAACCATACTGTAAATTTTGATGGAGTTAAACCATGTCATCTGAACAAGTGTTTCAATCATTCCAAAAGAGTATTCTCTAGCTCTTCATAGGGAGAAATGCTGTCAAAGAAATTCCCATCTTTTTGCCCCCCCCCCCCGGTGCCTTCTCAGATTAAGCCCTTGTGATAATTTCTGGATGCAATACTTTGCCTGTTTACCTATTCTCTCTTACCTGACCATCTTGCTGTTGATACTTTACTCCTGTTCTGTTTTTTGTTGGATTGCTTATACCTGCTTATAAAATCATGCATAATCATTTGCATTGTCTTTAGTTTGATATTGTTTTGATTCTATATTTTCATACCACTGTAAGCTGCCTTAAGCAGTAATGACCAAAAAAGCAAAACCTGGAGGACACCCAGTGACATGCACATAGAAAAGGGGGGAACGTGTCTTGGGATACTAAGAAGATGTTCATTATGTTCTTAAAAGCCTGGTTTGTTTTGGCCTATGAATGTCCTTTAGGCCTTCTTAAGGGAACCACTTCAAATTAAAACTGCAGAAATTTATAGATCCTAAATAACTTAATGGCAGAATGAAAGCTAGTAGTAATGGGCAAGATAGCATATACATTATAACAAACAAGTATTTGGAAATAAGGATTCTAAGCCAGGCATATCCCAGGCCTGAGATTTCAGGGTCAACACCTGAGACCTGATGACCCCTTGTGATATCACAAGAGATGATGAGCCTGATGTGCTAAGAGAGTGATGTTACAAAAGGCAACCTCTGGTTATGTCATTAAGCATTATAAATTAATCATCAATTACAGTTTTAAAGAAGGTACTCTGATCCTGAGCTGCTTCCCTCTCACCCTAAGAACTAAAGAAAAGGGTCCAGTTCCTCAGATCCTAGAACTTTATTTAGAAACCAATATAGTTACAAGAAACTCATGGCAGTTACAGTTGGAAATGACTGTAGGGATTTAACTTGGGAAGGACTGTTCTGAAGCTTTGTAGATAGCTGTTTGGACTATCTGAGTGAGTGATACCACATGTGCTCCTTTAGGTGCTGAGATCCTATATCAATCCTGTTAAAGATGCCACCACTGTACAAAGGCAGGATTGTCACCACCTGGTTAACATGAGTTTCTTCAGTTTCATTTAATTTTTCTGGAATCCTTGCCCACCTGAGAGTCATGAGATCAAAGCATTTAGTCCATTTTGTAACAGTGTTTTGTGGGGGGTTTTAAAGAGGAAGGCTTTTAATCTGTGAGTGTGCTTTTTCATTTTTCATGTGGAAGGTTTCTTGCCAGAGTTCTGTTGTTCTTGTTCCTTTCTTGTTCTGTTTTGTTGTTGTCACCTTTGAGAATTTTTAATTAAAACGTAGATAATAAATTCCCTAACGAAATAAATATTAAAAAGCATGTTGTTTTTGTTGTTGTTGGTAGTGTCATCAGGAGTGTCATTGTTTTGGTTGTTTTGGCTTTAACATAGGACTTCAGCTTCAGAGTTGAAGGTGCTGAATACTAATAAAGAGGGGAAATGAAAGAGTGGGGTGGTCAACCAGTGAGCAATGCTATGATCAAAACACAATTGTAAAAAGAGAGAAGGAGGGTGGGTGGGTGGGAACATGTTTTAACATTTTCTTTTTGGTAGAGGAATAAAAGAGAGAACCCCTGTACATTTCAGGGGGAACATTTCTTTTAAAACCTGTATGCCTATTACTCTGAATTAAATGCCTGCTCAAGAGTCTAGGAAAAGCTTCCTGGGAACAGCAAAACAATCCAAGCCATATGTATCGGGCAATTTGCCAATATGCCTAAGCCACCTGGCTATATACGCAGCCAAGTATGCCATTCTGACTAGCCAGCTTTAACCTTCAGGCAGCTTTTTTTCTTTTTTCTTTTCTTTTCTTTTCTTTCTTCTTTTTTTTAGCTTTTAGAAAACTCTAAAGACCTCTCCACACTACATCCCATGTTGCCACTGCCAGTAGTTTGTGCACACTCAGACAGACTCTGTAGTTTGTACTGGCCAGACAGCTCTCAGCACCCATTCTGAATGTGTTTCTTTTGTCTGGAGTGCAGTTCAGTCGTGTTGAACCAGGGCCATAACATGAGTCTGGAGATAGCAGACTGAAACCTTTACCCATATGCTGCAGTTAGACACATTGACTGACAAGCCACTGTTCTATACCCAGTGCTGTAAAGACAGTATTTTGTAAGTAACTGCTACCATTTTTCTCTCTCTTACGGACTATTTGCTTGCACATTCTGGAAGTGGCAAGGTCCTGAAATGAAACTTCAGCATTAATACCATATGGAGGCCTCAATGATACTGATTTCTTTAAAATCCAGTTTAATCTTAATTTACTGTGTGAGTTGTTTTTGAGGACAAAGCCAGGAATTGGAACAAAAATTCAGTTCAGCAAGTATTTGATAAAATACACCAGCAGTTGTTTGCTGAAATGAGTGAGAATGATAGTTTGTCATTTTTGTAAAAGGCTATATGCCACAAAATGCTTTTGCAGTCCTTTTCTCTTTTACCCAGGCAGCAATGCCCTGGAATAAAGGCAGCATTTCTTCTTCTATTTTATTGATAGGAAATGGGAGCTGGTAAGCATACATCTGTATGGTGAGTTAGTGTATTGATAGCTCTGCTTGGATGGAGGAATTTTCTTTTTCTTGGTGGCTTGGTTTATGGGCCTTTGCTGCAGAATAAACAGAAATATGGTTTTGTACAATACAGTCAGACCCCCCACATTCACTGGTTTCCCTTACGCAGATATGATGGTTTGTGGATTTTGTTAATAGGTTCCCTCTAGGAATCTCTGAATCTGTTCTTTCTAGGAATCTCTGGGTCTTCCAGCATAAGTCTGCAATCAACCTCTGGCAGAATTTGACCATAGAGATATGCTGGAAAGACCTAGAGATTCCTAGAGAGAACAAGGATTCTCCAGTGCAATTCTGTGTTCAGCTTCCCAGAGAGGTATTTCAAAAAATAATGTATTTATTTTTATATTTGTGATTTTCCCACATTCGCAGATTGGGATTGCCTATAACATGATTATACTTGCTTTTGCTTGTTTGTTAGGTACTGAATTTTAAATTCAGCAACTGACTACAAAAACTAGGGCTGTACTGATTTCATGCCTTTTAAGAACCACCTGATATCTAAAGAGTGAAGGGTTTCACATCAAGGAGACGAATATTATCACTAACTAATATTTGTGGATGTGTTAAAGGAACATAGGTGGTAACTGAATGGTTACATGTTTTTGTTCTAAAATGAAAACCCTGCTTGCATTTTCTTTGTCCCAGAATAACTCATCAAACTCCCACTAATGCCTGCCTCAGGATTTTGTTCCTGCAATCATACCAGGGTAAAACAATGTTGCCACATTTTTCAAATTGATTCTTTTACTTATCTTGTTTTTGCTGAACAAGTTAAATTACAGACCCTACTGTCAGCATGGCCATTTGGAGACCTAAGGTTGGGAAAGGCTTTTTTTAATTCTCTTCTGCTTGCACTAACTGTCTGTCTGTCTGTCTATTTATTTAAATAATTTTGCTTGGCTCACTGTAAAATAAAAACAGAAGGGACTGGAAATACACAACAAATCCAATTTAAAATAGAGAGATGAAAGTCTCAGGATGTGTAAAAGATTTTATTTCTCAGAAAAGCCCAAAGTATTTCAGCTGAAAAATATTAGTGTGGCCTTTTTCAGAGGTTGATGAAACAAACGGAGGGGAAACCATGAAAATCTAAACTTTGAAGTAGATGGCTAAACTCCGGGCTTCCATTTAGTCCACGAGGGGCTAGAATACTCTCAGTATCCATCTGTTTCCTTTCTCAACAAGGTTTTGTTATTCTTGGGCGGGGGGTTTCCAAGCACCCAAATCAATTTTCAAATTGTTTAGCATTTACCTATTAGTTTATTAATTTAATATAACATTTCTTAATTGATATATTTTCTATACAATTTAATATTAGCTCTCTCTCTCTCTCTCTCTCTCTCTCTCTCTGTGGTATGTGTATTCTTCTCCAGTTCGTGCCTTCTCTAATGTTGTTACATATGTCTCCCCCACCAGTTTTCTTTTAACTGCTCCTGAAGAAGGCCATCCAAGTATTTATTTATTTTTCGCCAAAATGTGTTGAGCTATTTTGAGAAATAAAATCTTTATTTACACACCATGAAACATCCCCCCTATCCCACACCAATTGGATTTACTGTGAAGTGGACATATTCCAGCCAATGTCTATTTTTATTCTAGGTGGTGAGTGGTGGACCAAGAACCTATTTCATGCAGAGTCCCACCAATTGTCTCTGTCAAAATGATTGATAATGTGAGTCTTTCCTAGTTTAAGCAGAAACAAGAGAGGTTCCTTCTTGCCTTTTTTTTAAACCACTAGCAACGGGGACATATCACTAAACTTACCATAAGCGTGCGTGTGTGTGTGTGTGTGTGTTTGAACAGGTGCAATTTTCAGGTTGTTCATCAGGGTACTTCTGAAGATGGAGGTGGCTAGTTGTGCTCCAAACGTACTTGAAATAAAACTGATTGAGATTTTTAAAAACTGATCTCTTATTTTTATGTGAATTCATCAGTGAGTATGAATCACACAAAAAATCCTATGACAAGGATTTATTTTTCCAGAGGTGTTTTAAATCCCAGGTTTTGGTCTTTAGCCTTGGATTGTCATATTTGTGTATTGTTAAATATTAATATATAATTAATATTTAAAAGTAATTTTTAATATAGTTTATAGATTATATTTAGATATGATTTCCAGGAACAATTTCATTTGTGTTATGGGCTATTTAGATTTCAGTTTTATATGTACCTCTCCAGCTGTGAATCAGGTTACTGGGTCTTGATAAGTGGTTTTTCAGGATTTTAACATTAGATAATGTGCTAATCACAATATCTAAGTTTGCCTTAGATATCTTTGAAGGTATTCAGAAAGTTTGTAATTTGAACTTGAAGTACAGAATGTAATTAAAATCCAATGGCAGTTTTTTAGCAGAAACTGAAGTTTCAGGAACGGGAAAAGGCTGCATAACCCTTCCAATATCCAGTTTTTCTTCGAATCACTGCCAGAGCTGCTTTTCTTATCTCAGGTTCCAAGTTTGTGTTTTTGAATGAATGCCTGTATTTCTCCATTTTGGTGGGCACAAAGCTCCTTCATGAATGAAAGGCAAAATAGCATCCTGCGAAACTAGGCAAAGCCATCCACTTCTACATTGCGTCCCACTTCAAGAACACACTTCAAGCACAGTACATATCTATGTGTGCTATTCAAGCATAAAATCATGGGCCACTCTAGAAACATCAGGGAGTAAGTAGTAAGGTATTGTGTTAAAAATAAAGCTCCCCCCAACATATGATAAGCATAAAGCTAAAAATTAAAGTAGTAAGTACCCAAAAGATGAAGAAGAGATTATATCGGGCAGCTTTAGAAAGAATTAACATAAAGTAAAAACATAAAAGACTGCAAGGAATATTTTTGTTTACTAAAATAATACCATGACTCAGGCTTTATTCAAACACAAACTGCAGTAAGTTAATTGTTTTAATATTAATTGTGCCTGAACACAATTTTGTTATAGAGATTATTTAACATAAGACGAATCTGCTTTTTAAAACACACACACACACCCCTCCCTGTTCAGGTTTCCTTAAAATGTCTGCTACAGTGTTTAAAATGGTAAAGGATTTGCATCCTAACCATACTCTTATAAATAGAAAAACTGTGTTTATTTAGTGATGAAATATGGAACTCAGATCCTTTCCTGGATTTTAGACATTGGCCAGGTTATTTCAAAATCAGATCTCAAAATGTTATGCTAGGAATGTATTTCTATTTGTTCTTAAATGATAAGGAAATGAAGATAAGCATCATTTTCTTTTTCATTAGATCTTTGATCTTTTGGATAGGAGGCCTTACTTCCCCTTTCATAAATGCCAGGATATAACTACTGTATTAACCCTGCCGTTTTTTTAATTAAAAACCTTCTCACTAATTTTTATTAAAAGTAGGAGGTAGGGAAAAAATGGCTATATCAATGGACCATATCATTATTTACCCTCACAGAGGGTTGCTGGGATTGCTGCTACCCAGAGTTTGGAAAAGTTAGGTTTTATTTATTTCATTTCATTTCTATCCTGCCTTTCCCCTGGAAAGGGGTCCAAGGTGGCTCACAAATAAAAATTCTAAAAACATATTACTATATACATTTAAGAGTCCATGTTATTAGATTTTAGTTCTTTTCTATTTGCTTTAGAATTTCTAGAGGATTTTATAGTGTGTTTTACTTGTTTTAGCATTATTTTGTGTTATTTTGAAATGGCCTAAGGGCTAATCAATAAACATTTCTAGAAAGATATTACAATAAAACAATTAAAAATATCATCTAAAACAGTATAAAATTACAGCCATTAAAACCACACTAAAACCATGATACCCACCCTATATAACAAACACCCAAGCCACCCCATAATTATACATTAAAAGCCTGCCTCAATAAAACTGTTTTGCTTGCCGCTGAAAGGCAAGCAGGGAGGGGACCTGCCTTGCTTTTCATGGAAGGGCATTCCAGAGGGCAGGAGCAGTCACCAAGAAGGCTCTCTCTCATGTACTCACCAGGTGAGCCTGTGATGGTGGTGGGACCAAGAGAAAGCCTTCCCCAGAAGATCTTAGGGCTCTAGCAGGTAATCTGGACCTAAGCCATGTAAGGCTTTATATTTTGCCTACAAGTCTTATATTCCCATAGCAGCATAGGCTATAGTGGGATTCTTCAACTTCTTCTTCTTCTGCCTTACTGTTTGTAGTCCTACCTGGTAGTCATTGCTGTGTTAGTCTTGAAGCTGGACAACGTCCCAGCACAAAAGCAATTTGATGACACCCCCCACCACCACCATTTTCCAATACAGTAAGTCTAGCATCCAGTCTTATTAAAAATCTCAGTGGATTGGTCTGATTGTTAGTCCTTTGTGTTGTGACATCACTGCTTAACTCTCCAAGTCCATCCTAACACATTAAAAATGTGTCAACTATTTGATTTAAATCTAAATTCTTCCTGAAAATTTGGGTTAGTTTGCCTTTTGGAAACAGCAGTTTGTGCTAATATAGAAGAATTAGATGTATTCAAAGATGTCTGAAACACAAAGAAGTTTATTTGTATTGCTTTGAAACCTCACTATCTTTTACTGTAAAGAAGCTTCTCACGGGACCTCCGTTCTCCACAATAGATTTCAGTGGCTGATCAGCCCTCCTACAGAATATCTACCTTCAGCTTGAATTATCTTGTGCAGACATTCTGGCGGGCTGCAACATAAACGTCTGATGGCTTTAGCCTTAGAAGACCCGAGTTTGGGAGCCAGTAAATTAGAGACAAGAGCAGGGGAAAGAAATCTTATCTTTTCTGGGGCCTTTTCCTTCTTGGTTTCCCATGCAGAAATCAATATATGTGATCAATAGTTGGTTTTGAGTTGTTCGCTACATGCTGAAGTTTTTCAGATGTAAACCATGAGTGTCTGGGTATCAGACATTATAATGTGTCAAAGGAGGTCTGATAGCTGCTACAGTCATCCCAAGTTGCATTTTATTTCCAGTGACAGACTTTGTAAAGTGAGAAGGGAAGAAACCCAACATTTCTAAGTCCAGATCAATTTGACTGTTGAAATAGTTGAGGAATAGAATTTTTGAGAGAAGAGTGTTGTTTAAATACTTGAAGATACCATCAAATCAAAGAGGGTATTGTTCCTTTTCAGACAACATAAGTTGATTTTAACAATTTTCCTCATTCTCTACCAGCAGTCAGTACTGATATGTTATAAAAGTAACATGTGGATAAACAAAAAGTCCTGCACTTTCCTTATTAACAGTTGTATTACACTGACATAGTGTAACTATATAGTTCTGTTGGAATACTCATTATTATATTCAGAGCTAGCTACATAGATAGATAGATAGATAGATAGATAGATAGCCATGTGTGGAAACCCAGAACAAAATGCTATGTGTAGTTCTAGAATAATGTGTTTTGATGAAAGAAAGTGTTGACTGTTTTCCATATTCCTTGTTTACAATTAGATTCATATTCCTAGAAGCACAAATCTGCTTGTAAACATGGCACACTTCATTCAGCAGTGTAACTGATGGTAACAGCAACAGAGGCCTTAAAATGAAAAAGAAATGCAAGTATCCCATGGACTTTATGCTGTCCTCCATAAGGCCTGGACAAGTAGACTGAACACTTTCTGAGCTAGCTTTGCCACTTAGGGTTCATCTACACTGTAGAAGTATTGCAGTTTTACACCACTTTAACTGTAATTTATTTATTTCTTTGTTTCACTTGTATGCCTCCTTTCTCCCAGGAGGGACCAAAGCAGCTCACAGAAAAAATATATATAAGAATTTCAATAAAATTCAAAACAATGGCTCCATCCTACAGAATCCTGGGATTTGTATTTTTGTAAGGAACCAGCACTCTTTGCCAGGGAAGGTTAAAGACCTTGTAAAACTACAAATCCCAGAATCCCATAAGATGGAGTTGCAACACTTTAAGTCTTTCAATAATGATTTGATTGGGGATTCCTGCATGGTAAGGGGTTGGACTGGATGACCCTTGTGGTCTCTTCCAAACCTATGATTCTATGTCAAACTGCATTATTTCCACAGTGTAGATGCAACCCCAGTCTCCACCTTCATTCTTCTGAGTCTTTCAGTCTCTGTCACTCTTCTGGAGAAAAAGCCAAGGTATGCTACTCTTGAAGGGGGCCTGTGCTCCCTGATTCTGCTCTTTCCATAGGTTTCCTCAGTTATTTGTGTGGTCCTTTATAACTGTACAACAGAAGCAGCTGATATAATGAATCAGTTATCCGTTGGCAGGTGATTTCTTTCCCACTTATCTGTAGTCCATTAAGGAACATGCTTGCAATATACCTGCCTTTTAAAATCAATTAGTTGATGATGGACCTAAGTCTCATTGATTTCAGTGGATCTTCTGTAAGCATTACTAAATTTGAATCCAACTCATTGTGAATCTAAGCATTTGGGATTTCTAGATAACTAATGAAGGTTATTCAACACTTCTGTAATTTCTGTGTATCCAGCTTTTACAATGAGAAATTTGAAACAAAATATTTTGAGTTTCATGCAAATAGTTAAAGCATATTAACCAAACTCAAGAGTATTTGACTTCAGTTTTTTTAAATGGTTTTTTTACTAGAATTCCTGTGGTCCAACAATCTGTTTTTAAGAGTGCACACTGAAGTTTTCTTAGCAGTTAAAGCATAGCTCATTTCTGTTAAGTGGTCTTGAATATAACCTTTTCCTTTAGAACATAAGAAGGGCTGTGCTTGATTCCAGCTAGTTTTTGGCAATCTTTGTAAGTATTCCAGTAACCAGTAAACACTTGGTGGTCCACTAGTGGATTGCAGATAACCATTTACTGTACCTGCTTCTATCTTATTTTATGAATGGATGTTCACAAAGGAAATAGAAAATGCATAATATCGATATCAAATGACTTCATTTTAGTGAAGTTCAACCTAAAGAATAGTTCAGGTCACAGCGGAGGGGCTATTTCAAATCTAAGAGCTTCTCATGGTATGCTTAGCTGTGCAAAAAAGATGACAATCATCAGCTTTGCCAAAAGGGTGACAATTGCAAAATCAGGTTTTGAATTTAAATTCAGAAGGACAATGAAAAAGTATCACTTTTTAAAATATTTTGAGTCTTGTACATCAGCAGGAGAATACTTATACCAACAAGCTCCAAAATACTCCACTTAAAGAAAGTATCTGAACTCAGTACACTTTCAGGTATCAGTCATGCTGTATTAATTGAAAGGATTTGGTCTAATCTCGTAAAGAAACAGGAAACTCTTGGCTTTCCTCTAAAGTAAGAATATATCACTCATGCCATCCATTACTGTGCTATAATTATGGTAAGTGAAGCAGAACAGAATCGATGAAGCAATTTATCAATGCATTCCAAACTTGTATAGCACAGTTGACGTCATGCAATTGCAGATACTATCCCTCAATCTATAAATATCCAGCAGTCCGGATGTTATTCCTATCTATTTCACTTTAATATATTCTCATGCAATGTAATTACCATTCACTGTAGAATTTTACTTAATTAACCAGTTTATTTTCAGATTTCTAAAGTTTATTTTTAATGTTAAGAGAAGAGAGTTAAAATGCCAATTCTGGCAGGTTTCCAACTTATTAAAAGAAACAGTATCCCAAATTTTGTGTTGTCACCTATTGCAGTTATTGGTTATTTTGTTATTAACATCACTGGGATTAGGAGTGTATCCTAACTTTTCATTCAGGATCAAATGCTGTCAGAATCCTTTTGGGGGTTATGCCCGAGTAAGTACTTTTGACATTTCACAGGGAGGTATCCAGCTCCTCATTATACAATGTTTTCATTCTAGTTGCACAATTGCCTAATAGCTCAAGAAAATATCTCTATCCCTGACCCAAATGTCCATTGATTGGCCTGGACTGTGTGTGTGTCTATGTCTGTGTCTGTGTCTGTGTGTGAAGTGGGACATGCCCCTCATTCATTCACCCAGTTGGCAGCTATCTCCCTTCCAGACCTTCTGCAAGTGAAACTTTATGCTCTGGTAGCATCAAAACTTGGCTTATATATCAGAAATGGAAGTCAGATATCCTTTCCATGCTCTTTATCTTCAGACCCACAATTCCATTTCTTACAATGATGAGTCTTTTGTGTGTTGTTGGTTTAGGAATGAGAAATGAGGAATCCCTGGGTTATAAAGCTGTCCTACCAGATCTTCCAGTTCAATGTTTAGAGTTCTCAGAGTCAAGCCAGTCCAAGTCAGTAGAGGAAAACAGTCAGTCAGGGCATGAAATCCAAAGTAGCAAAGTCAGTCTACAAAGCAGGGTTCAGAGGTGTTGGAATCACATGAGTGGAGAGGAAAGAATAAAATGGGTTGCAGTCTCCAGAAAAGTCAGTTGTTAGCAACAGCTTTTGGAGTTGAGGCTAGGATATTTAGGTTTTAGTAGAATCCCACAGCTGTTACCTAATTGCAGGGCATTTTCTATAAATACTCTCTGACCGACGCATGCCTTCTCTTTCTTGATTTGTGTTCACTAGTGGTAGATATTATCTGGTTTGTATCTGTGTCTTGCTGCTGCTAGGGGATACCCCTGTTTGTCTCCTGTATGGACACAGCTCTCTATTCTGCCCCTGGGTCCTCAGAGCACCTGGTTTGTGTCATACACCAGACTGGGGGTCTTGGAAGGGGGCACGATAGCTGGGAATTATAGCTGTGTCTAGCGAGGCTTAGCTCATCCTAGTGAAATTATTTATCACTGTATTGTCTATTCAGTGTGTCCCCCCCAAAAAAAAAAACATCTCAAAATGTACATAAGAATGAGAAAGAAGGAGGAGCAATCCTTTCTTCTCTTAATAAGCTGAGATAAGCACAAGCCTTCTGCCTGCATGCGTTCTTGTACTGCCCTTTTCCCGCTCCTGCTTGTCACATGCTTTTACATCACAGCCAAGCAGGTGTGGTTATCAGGTTTAGAAGGGCTCACAATGTTTAAAGTATGATTTCAGATTGGTAGAAGGACTGGATCACACCAGGCTTATAAGGCACCACAATCCCATTAGTCTACCAAACACAAACATATTGCATTGGAGACAATAATTATTTAACACCTTTTCAAAAGAGCAGTGGTGCTGCTTCAGTCCAAGCCTCTTTCTCTCCCACATGCTGGCCTCCATAGCCTGGCTTCCCAGCCCTAGCCCCCTTGTCAGCATGCTTTTTGGTCCTTATTTTTATTTATTTTATTTTTAGCACAATTGTGCAAGCATGGCAATCCATTAGATAAAAGAAAAGAAATTAAAGAATAGATTTTTAAAAAAAATAGAAAGAAAAATAGCCTGCTTGGAAATTGCAAGTGGGAAGGGGGGGATCATAATCATTGTACTGGACAGACAGTTTCATATGATAAGGTATGGTACCTTATCCTGCTCTAATTCCACTTTTCAATAAAGTCCAAAGATTCTGGCTTGTTTTGAACTTATGTGCAGAACATCTAAGAAACTATGGGGAGCCAGTGTAGTGTAGAGGTTTGAGTGTTTGACTGTGTTTGACTGTAATGCTGGAGACTGAATCTCTCTCTGTTCAGCAATGGAAATCCACTGTGTGATCTTGGTTAAGTCACATTCTCTGTGCCATAAAGGAAGACAAAGGCAAACCTTCTCTGAACTAATCTCACCAAGAATACTCAGTGATGAGGTTGCAGAAATGGCTGGAAGTCACACAGGAACACAGCAATGGTTAACTCAAGACTCCAAGGTTAATTTCAACAAGCTGGCAAGAAAGATGTGAAAGGTCCATGGGCATGCATATAACATGTGTTCATACTTTGGTTTGTGAATGCAAGCTAGAACATAAAATAGTTCTAGCAGAATTAGTCTTCCACATACATTACACAACAACATAATTACCGCATCAAACTTTATCTCCATATTTTAGAAAACATTGTATTTAAGTACAATCTGTACATATGTTTTTGTGCTAATTGGCTGTAGTAGAAAAAAGGGAAATATATACTTTAAATACCAATCTTTTAGAGATCATTTATCCACTCCTGATTGATATTGCAGTATTAAAACTAGAATAGGATGCAGTAAAATAAACATTATTGATTATGGGGCAAAACAGACTGCCCTGAAGGGGTGGTTTGAAGCCACCCTGATAAGCCAGATTAGGGCCACAGCAACCCCACACTGCTGCTCCCTTTTGCGCCGGCAAAAAATGGCTTTTCAGCCTTGCTGCAGCCAGAAGTCAGCTTTATAGTGCTCTGGCAGTATGTGGCAACTAAATGATGCACCACCAGTGCACCCAGAAGCCGGCCCATGTGTAGGCAGCCAGAAAGCATGAAGCCAGCTTCTGAGTGGCTTCAGAGTGTGCAGTTTCAAAAGGCCATGTTCTGAAGCCACCCGGACGGCAGCGCAAACAGACAGTCTGCTTCATCCCTATGTTTACCTTTGGCATTTATAGCATATGATTTCTACGGTTGTCAAGTCAACAAGTCTCATTCCCTCAGATTTCAGAACTAAAACATGAGATCAAGGAGTGGGGTCCTGCAGTATCATAAGAATCAGCCTTTTAGATAGGACCTTTTTATGTCACAGAGGCAGGAGGTCAGAACTGCCTTTAGGACATTTGATTGTGGAAAGGGACAGCAGGACAATTGGACCAGAAATTGGGCAACTCAACTGAGCAGGTAATGATACAGCCTGGTGTTGGTGGAAAATCCCAAGCATTTCTAAATCACTAGAAAGGCAGCAAAATGTGCTTGGTAACTGTAGGAGTTGCTACCATTCCCTTAGGATGCATGCCCCATGTGATCTTACCTATCATACAAACGGTACATAGGAAATTTGTCCATCCTACTGGGGTTTTTGGGAGGCCTGCTGCCAAATCTCGGGGAGTTTTTTTTTTTCCTCTGAAGGCTTGAGTCACTTCTGCTAAGGTTTATACAATAAGAAGGCTTATGAATCACATCTCTGGCACTCCATTCTGCAGCTTGCTCCAAATAGTACAATGGGTCCAAATGCATCCATTAACCACCCTTCTCTCTATTTTCCTCCCATCATTCCTGGCTTTTTGGTGCATCAGTGTCACACAAACACAACACCAACACTTGAGCCAGAGAGTCCTGACCTCAGCTGAGAATTAGTATCCAGGCCACCTCCCAATGGTCATCAACCTTCCTTCTCTTCCATTGTCATCCACCTTGAAATTAGCTCTGTCTGGAGACCTGGAGGAGAACAGAAATTCTCTGAAGTTTTGTCCAACACTTTGAAACTTGGCACCTGTAAAGTTACTTGTAGATTTAATTGCCTCTTTGCTTAATTATTATATTACTCCTGTGCTAAGATCTGTTTGGCTCCTTCATTTCTGTTTCAAAATATTAAAATAAAATGTATCTGCATGCAACTGAACTCCCACCCTCTGAGCGTTGTTCAGTGAACAGTGTGTTCAACAGTCCAAGTGCCTTTTCATCACTGAGCCATAAAGGGCTGTGAAGATGATTATTATAGTCAATTCTGTATGCAAGGTTGGAGGGGGTTTTATAAACAAATAAAACAAGTAACTCATCTCATTGTCTTGATAGGGAATTTCCAAACATAGGGACCTTCCTGTTTTTATTGCTACTGAATACTGCTGTGGATTGGGATCATATACTGTTGCTCATTGACAGCATCACTGCAATCCTGGCAGTTGTTTTATGTTGATAAGGGGAAAGAATAAAAAGAAATAATATGTAGGAACCAGAAATCTTGAAAAGTAGTTTTCTTTTGACATTCAACTTCAACAGAGTATATACTCTGTATTGCGGTGTAGGTCATGCAGTATGCACCTTGATTTGGGAACATGTTGGGTAAGAGGCTCTGAAAAGGGCTTTTCTTGGCATTTTCTTGGACCTGAGTCTTGAGTAAAAGATTTCTAGAACAGGAGTAGATATAGTGCAACCCACGGACTGCATACAGCTCCTAGACCCCATTTTTTGGCCCCTGAATTGCCCCCATTCCCCCTGAGCCCTCCAGGCTCCCCCCATTTTTTCTTGAAACTGTCACAGTTTCCAGGGGATTTGTGCTCTAAAGTCATGCATGACAACGACCCTCCAAAAACATCCATAAATATGAAGTTGAAGGCTTTCGTGGCCAGCATCCATAGTTTTTTGTGGGTTTTTCAGGCTATGTGGCTATGTTCTAGAAGAGTTTATTCCTGATGTTTTGCCTGCATCTGTGGCTGGCATCTTCAGATAAATTCTATGAAGATGCCAGCCACAGATGCAGGTGAAATGTTAAGAATAAACTTTTCTAGATTATGGCCACATAGCCCAAAAAACTCACAAAAAAACTATCCATAAATACGATTATCCCAATCCCACAAGCACCTCAGAACAAATACCTGTTTTCTTCTTCAGTTCCTTTCAAACTGTAATGGTCTCTTACAGTCACCAGGAAATACTGGCCCTTGTTCCCCAAGCATTTTCCCATCTCTGTTCCAGCATAGGAACCTAATAAAACAAGATCTGTACTCAAATATAGAATTGATTCACAAACAAGGGCACAGTGATCCTCCTTTAAATTGTTAGTACCCCAATACTATTTTAACAATCTAAAAGCTGCTTTATTGCATCCTCTACTGGCTGATTGGTTGGTTGGTTGATTAATTTCATTTTATCACACTCTGTTTTTCCCCTTTGAGGATTGCAGTAGCAGAAGATTAGCCTTTGGATCCACTGAAGTTGCATAGAATAGAATCATAGAATCGTAGAGTTGGAAGAGACAGCAAGGACCATCCAGTCCAACCCCCTGCCATGCAGGAAATCACAATCAAAGCATCCCCGACAGATGGCCATCCAGCCTCTGTTTGAAGACCTCTAAGGAAGGAGACTCCACTACACTCCGAGGGAGTGTGTTCCACTGTTGAAACAGCCCTTACTGTCAGGAAGTTCCTCCTAATGTTGAGGTGGAATCTCTTTTCCTGGAGCTTGCATCCATTGCTCCGGGTCCTAGTCTCTGGAGCAGCAGAAAACAATACAGCAATTTCCAATAAATACATCATGTCAGCAATAGTGATATCACTTAAAATAACTTATCGTTATTCAGCAGTTTTACACATAATCATCCTCTAGGGTTAATGGGTGAATATCCTAAACAGGTTCAGATGGATAGGCCTGCCGGAAGAACTCTGTCTTGACTACCTTCTTAAAAGTGTCCAAGGTGGTAATAAGATGGATCTCTTCTGGCAGGCCATTCCACAATTTAAGGGCAGCGGAAGTAAAGGTTCTTTGGGAAGTCGAAACCAATCTAGTTGTTTGCGTTTCCAATAAATTCTTCCCAGATGTTCTGAGAGTGCGGAGCAGATTGTGTAGGGAGAGGCATTCCTGCAAGTAACTCGGGCCCAAGCCATGTAGGGCTTTAAAGGTAATAACCAACACCTTGTAATGTGCCTGGAAGCTAATTGGCAGCCAGTAAAGTGTTTTTAATACAGGTGTTATATAGTCAAATCTGGAAGTACCGGTGACCAGTCTAGCTGCCATATTTTGAACCAGTTGAAGCTTCTGAACTTGGCACAAGGGTAGACCTATGTAGAGCACATTACAGAAATCAAGACTAGAGGTTACCAGTGCATGTACACAGCTTCAAGGTCCCTTCGGTCCAGGCAAGGACACAGCTGGCGTATCAACCAAAGTTGATAGCAAGCACTCCTGGCTGTCGCATCAACTTGAGATGACAACTGTAATGACGAGTCCAGGAGTACTCCCAAGCTGTGAACTTTGTTCTTTAGGGGAAGTGTGACCCTGTCCAGGACTGGTTGACAAATTTCCTTCCCTGGTCCTGGGGTTCCTATTGCTAGTACTGTACCTCCGTTTTCTCTGGATTCAGCCTGAGTTTGTTTTCCCTCATCCAGCCCATTACCAACTCAAGGCAGGCATTCAGAGGGGAGATGCCATCCTTAGTCACTGCAGCAACAGTTCTTCATTAGAATTGTTCAGTAATTAAGATGCTATTTAAAGTAATTAATTGATGGAAATATTTCCCTTTCCATTTTTCTTTTATGGGACAGTGTATGAAATGGTTTTGAAAAAATCTGAAACAATTTATTTTTTGAAAAACATGCATCCTTTATAAAAGCTAAGTTTCTCTTTTTTTAAAAAAATACATCAGTTAAGATCTTTCCCTTCTCTCCTTCTTTCTTTTTCTTTTTCTTTCGGTATGAACTTTATCCCAAAAAAATAGAAGAGTGAACCGGTACTTTGACTCCAGCTAGAGTTTCAGTGGTCTCATTAAACATTAACAAAAGGGAAAGTGCATTCTTCTCTTTGTAATTCTTGATCTGTCACGTCTTAATTGTGGATCCCTAATGGCTACATTACTTTATGTATGTCGTAATAGTCCCTACTCACTATAGCTGTGACTGGTAGCTTATGTGAAAGGGTGGCCAGCCATCATGTTTTCATTTTCTTTGTATTCTAGCAAAACACCTTCCAAATTGTTAGGCTTCATGCAGCTTCCTTCATAAAATAGATGCTACTCTACAAAATCAGAATGATTTGTTTCAGATAGTCCTTACTTATTGTTATTTGAAATACTTATAAGCTCTCTTGTTGGATAAATTTATGAAGAACTGTTTTACCTGGTATCACATCATAGTGTTTAATCTGGAATATATTTAACCACCATTCTGTTTAAACAGTGTCAGACACTTCTGAGTGCGTGCCAGACAAATTCTCAAAATGGTTGCCAAGCCATAAGATGGCTGCCAAGGTATGAATACATAGAACAGGTCCAAAATGGTGACCAACTTTACAAAATTTTGCTGGCATTTTATCCCCCTCAAAGCAAGGAAGATGCTGAACTTGGCACCAGTCTCTTGGCACTACATTTTATAGAGTCATCCAGAGATCTGAGTAGTAACTGTGTTCTTGTTTCACAGTACTTGGCAGAAACCTCTTTAAGGGATGACATGAGGTGAACTAACTAGTGTAAAATAATGCTAGGAGTTTTCTTTCCCTGGCTGCAGTATCCCAAACATGAACTGGAAGGATATATTATTTTCAAAGAACTCTGAAGTAAGCAGCTGTCAAGGATATTTCAGACTATTTTCTTTTTGTGGCATGCATCTCTAAACAAATGCAAACTTTAGTATATACTGCAAGCTTCAAATGTATTTTAGTTGCTGTATTTGTTTACTTACATTTATAGCAAGTTGCATTCTGGCGGTAGAGTTGCTTAGCAGATTGAAATAAAATCATAAGGTTGAATTAAAACACACTGCTGTTAATGCTGATTAAAATTTTAGCTTAGTGTAAATACCGAATGTTGTGTCCAACTTTTCAGGGACTTGGCAAAGGTTCAACAGGGATTTCTGAGCTATAGAGAAGATAGCGTGTACTTGAATGCTTTTAAATGCTTGGAGAGGTGGATCTTTGCTGCTTTTGCTAGTGTGATGGTTAATTATGTAGCTGAATAATATGCTGTGTGGTTCCCGGGTAGTTGTAAAGAAAGAAGAGGAAGAATAAAATAAAGCAGACTATTACTCTCTAAGAACAGCAAAAAGCTTAAATATATTTAAATCCTATACATAGCTGTCTAAATGCTTGTCTGCATTAAATCAAGTTTTAAATACACCTCTTCATGGAAGAATATTTAGTAAAGCACAAGTTGTATTTACAAATTTTTGGATGACTTATTGAGAAATGTTTATTTTAACTGGGCAGTGCTAGAATGCCTTTTTGGGGAGGAAATCCCACTGGGAGCCTACAAGATCCACTTTTTCTTTTATCAACATAAAACAAATCAGAGTTGTCTCTCTCCTAAAAATTGGAATTTCCCAGACTTTCTCAGGTTGTTGCTGTCTACTTTTTGTGGAAGCTGCACTTTATTTCATTATGAGTCATCTTTTAGTTATGTCAAGTTAAGGCACTGGTTCATTTTTGCATTTACTAGTATATAACTACATTGCATTATGACTCAATCTTGGCAAAAGGGATGACCTCACTCCTTTTGTGGTGTAACAGTAACCTTGTATTATCTTATACTTGCAAGGTGTGGCTTCACAGGGGAGGAATGTCAGTGTTCTGCCCTGTGCTGTCTTGTAGGTTGGCATGGTGCGGTGTGTGTGTCTTTACAGAACAGCTCTAGCAATTGTAGCATTCAGGGATTGCTGTGGCTTGTTAAAGCTGCTCACAAACAGCAATTTTATTTCATTTTGTAAGAACAGGGAAAGTAAAAGGTTGTTTCATAAAGTTAGAGCTAATGGTAACTAACCAATTGGGGGGCCTCCTAACCAAAATTGTAATTACTTATTCTTAATTGTAACTTTTTAAGCTCTGAAGTACAACTCCCACCCCACTCCATCCCAGCCCCCATGGGAATGACAAGTTGTATCTGACAATGGCCTGTTACAGACAGCCAAAATAAAGCTGCTTCGAGTCACAGTGGAGGTATGGTGTTTCAATGATGCATGCATCCTAAGAGTCCAGAAGTCGCACCAAAGCCACGCTCCAGCCTTAAGGACTAGAAGGTGGCTTTGGTGCAGCTTCTGGACTCTTAGGATGCATGTATCATTGAAACACCATACCTCCACTGTGACTCGAAGCAGCTTTATTATGGCTGTCTGTAACAGGCCAGTGTTTCTTTTCCTAGCTAACCATTAGAGGTAGAAGAGCCCTGATGTCCTTTGCATTTGGTGATTCATTTTAGTTCAGCCTTTAGTTACCTTCATCTCTGTAAGATGAAACCTGTTACTTTGTCTTTGATGTAACTGAAACATTGAGAAATGGTAGCAGCAGTTAGCACAGTCTCTGTGCTTTCCAAAGCCACTTCCTTTTTAGTTTTAAATTGGTTCAGTTTTGGAAATACACATATTTGGAGTATATAAACTTAGTGCATGAACATACGTGTAGGCAGATGTCACATGCATGACATGGTTTCTTTAGAGTGAGTTTCAGTGCAGGGTAACCCAAACAGCTGTTATTCCTTTTTATAGCTTCTTTAATCTATGTGCCAGCAAGTCAGTTTACAAAATCTGTTTTGTTGATGACTGCTGCGATAATAATTGTGGTGTTTTGTGGCTTGGCAAAAGCTGAGGGTCTCCTCCGAGGACTCTTGCCAAAACCTTTGAAGGGGTTGAGGTGGATTCCCTGCCAGAATGAGTCACCACTCTCTATTTTATTTAGTGTCCTTCTGCCAAGGCCTGAGACACTTTCTGTTTTCATTCTTTTGTAGGCTTTCCTTCCCACATTGTGGTTTTCTTCACAGCCAGAGCTATGTGTTCACCAGCATAGGTGAGAGAGTGCAATGAACTCTCTAAATACCACTGCTTAAGTAGTGGTTTTTAACCATTGTGCTTCCTCACAAGCAAATAATTTAATCCAGCAGATCACTAATTTTTAATTAGCAATTTCTTAAAGTTATGTGAAACAACTTCAAAAGTGTCATGTTACCTGCTTAGTAAAAGAGCAAAATTGGCACCTTTTGGTGTACTGTGACAAACGTGTATGCTAACTTGTAAAAAGAGAGGCTTGTGGGTTAACTTTTAAAAATGAAATGGAAGACCTGAAGTATATCCAGAAAAAAGTGACACTTCTGCCGCCCACCTCCCACCTGGCTTAAGGACACTGCTTCAAGGAGTTACACCTCAATTTATCATCTTTGGGCTGCAAGATAAAAGACTTTCAAACTTTTCTTAGTCTCACTTGAATACACAACAGACTCACTCTCTCTGTTTCTCTCTCTCCCACACTTACATATGAACTGGATGGTGTACTGCTGCATATAACTTCAGCTGGTCACTGGAATGTATATTCTGCAGATGGTTTGATGAATTTAATGGTATTTGAGATATTCCTGGAACTGAGGGTTTACAAAAAGCAGGATGGCATGCAGAACTGCCTCTGTATCTTTTAAGTAAGATTGTGAGCCAGCCCCAACACAATGTGTACACCTACATATACACATACATTTTATACATGTAATGTGAACACACCTCCTACCCACCACCAACAGTCTCCACCAGTCTTCCTGTTTTTTTGTGGCTTTCAGGGAGGACGTGTGGTCCGTAGTGCAGCCAATCATTCCCCATGGACACCCACAGTCCCTCACTCTCAATTTTGACTTAAAGGGTGTGGAGTGAATAGACTCTTGTGCAACTGGTGAGCTCAAGACCTTGGTACTTGTTGCACAGTTTTGCAACTGTTAGGATCATGAAAATTACACTGGCATATTTTTTCACTGTGGTTTTGGTCTAGGTCTTTTTTTTCCTTCCCCCTTTTTTGATGGAGAGTCAGCAGATACCGCACTGACATCCTTCCTGTCCCACCTCACATAGAAAAAGGGCAGGGAAGCACTAATATTTCCCCCCTGCCATGGACGGATCATTTCCTCGTGGAGGCAAAAATCAAGGCTTCTACCCAGATCCCCCCCAGGGCTGATGGAACCTGAGAGGTTCCAGGAAGCCTTAGAGGGGCTCATGGTTGGAAATGACGGCAACTCTGTTGATGCCCTGACTGGTATCTGGAATACCGGTCTCTCTAGGGCTATACACAGTATCGTTCCCAAGCGCCCTCTCAGGCCCGCTTCCAAATGTAAGCCCTGGTATACGGAAGATCTCCGGGCAAGGAAGCGGGTCCTGCGATGGCTAGAGCACCGCTGGCGGAAACACCTACGCTTAGCCGACAAGGCTCTCCTAGACCGCCTTTTGGAGGACTATGGAGAGGCGATACGAGCAGCTAAGAACTTGTTCTATGGTGCTCATGTCGCGTCCGCGGAGTCGCGTCCAGCAGAGTTGTTCAGGGTAGTCAGGGAGCTAACTCAGCTCCCTCCTGCCCCGAACCAAATCCTTGAACCTTCAAAGGCCTGCTGTGACCAATTTAACAACTTCTTCACGGATAAAACCTCTCGGATAAGCGAAGGTCTTAACACCGGCATTAGAGCAGAACCTAGGGTAGAGGCATCCAGAGCCTCCGTGGACTCCATTACACTGGATCAGTTTGAGTTGGTGAGTACTGATGATGTGGACATGATCCTTGGAAGCGTTCGGAAGACAACCTGCTCCCTCGATCCCTGTCCCTCATGGCTAGCGACTCAGGGGGGACCGGTGGTAACCTCGTTGTTACACCGGATTATAAATACATCTTTGAGGGACGGGCAATTTCCATCCAGCTTGAAATTGGCCACTGTAAAACCGCTGTTAAAAAAGCCCTCCCTCGACCCCCTGATGCATAATAATTATCGGCCAGTATCGCTATTGCCATTTCTGGGGAAGATGATCGAGAAGGCGGTTGCAATCCAGCTTCAATCAATCTTGGACGAAACAGATTATCTGGACCCATTTCAAACTGGCTTTCGGGTGGGCTACGGGGTTGAGACGGCCATGGTCGCCTTGGTCGATGATCTCCGTCTGGGCATCGACAGGGGAAGCGTGTCCCTGTTGGTGCTCTTGGACATCTCAGCGGCTTTCGATACCATAGACCATGGTATCCTTCTGGAGCGCCTGGCAGAGGTGGGAATCGGGGGCACTGCGCTCCAGTTGTTCCGCTCCTACCTCTCTGGCAGGTTCCAGATGGTGCAGCTGGGAGACATGTGCTCCGATAGGAGGGCCCTTACATCTGGGGTCCCTCAAGGAGCCATTCTGTCTCCCATGCTTTTCAACATTTACATGAAACCGCTGGGAGAGATCATCCGGAGACATGGGGCGCGGGGTTATCAGTACACTGATGACACCCAAATAGTCTTCTCTATGTCTCCGACTGATGCAGTGACCGGGGATGGCATCTCTCCTCTTGTGGCTTGTCTGGAGTCAGTAATGGGCTGGATGAGGGAAAACCGACTCAGTCTGAATCCAGAGAAAACGGAGGTGCTCGTGATAGGTTCTCCTGGCCCAGGGATAGCGGTGGTTCCGCCTGTCCTGAACGGGATCACGCTTCCCGTAAAGGACTCGGTGTGCAGTCTGGGGGTGCTCCTTGACTCGTCCCTCTACCTTACATCTCAGGTGGATGTGACGGTCAGGAGCGCCTGTTATCAGCTTCGGCTGATCCACCAGCTGCGTCCCTACCTGAGCCGGGGAGACCTTGAAACGGTGGTACATGCTCTGGTAACCTCTCGATTGGATTTCTGCAATGCGCTCTACATGGGGCAACCCTTGTACCATACTCGGAAGCTACAATTGGTACAGAATATGGCAGCCAGACTGGTTACTGGTACATCCAGAGCCAGTCATATAACACCTGTACTCAAAGATCTGCACTGGCTGCCCATTCGCTTCCGGGCGCAATACAAGGTGTTGGTTATAACCTATAAAGCCCTACATGGCTTGGGCCCAGGATACCTTGAGGACCGCCTCTCCCCATACAATCCGCCCCGCACACTCAGAACATCTGGCAGCAGCTACTGAGGGTACCTGGGGCAAGACTAGCCTCCACAGCAAGGAGGACTTTCACCATCTCAGCCCCGACCCTCTGGAACACGCTGCCCATAGAGCTCCGCTCGGCCACCTCCCTAGCTCAGTTCAGGAAGGATCTGAAAGCCTTCCTGTTTAAGCGAGCATTCCCCGATACTAGTTCTAGTTAGTCCCCCCCCCCAACGGCCAATGATGGCTGGCTAGTAGATGATTTTAATGTATATTTTAATGTGCTTTTGGTGCTTTTGTATATTATTTTTCATATTATGTTGTACACCGCCCTGATTGGAAGAAGGGCGGTATATAAATAAAGTATTTATTTATTATTATTATTTAATGTATTATAACACAGTGCTTCTCAGGTTATCAGATATTTTTTGTTCCAACATGCCTGTGACTGGCATATTTGTGCCCCCGGGGTGCAGCTGTTCTACTTTTTCCCCTGGAAACTTGTCAAGGACTGGCAGCCAATGGTTCAGTGATTGGCAGTGGTCCAGGGACCACCACTTTGAGTATAAAAGTTGCTTATTTATTACTGAGCCTTTTCACCAAAACAATTCAATTGAGAATAGTTTTGATAAAAGTGGAATAAGCTGTTCTTATGCTGTATTCATCATTTCAGTCAATTCTTCATTTAATTGGACCATCGATAATATTTTTGTGAAAGAAATTTCAGAATGTTGAATCATTTTATTAAAAGCAAAATTCCATAAGAATTCTCCTTTTAAAAAAGAATTGCATTTGTTAGAGGTTTCTGTCATTCATTTGATGTCGACAGAAATACAGTAGAAGCATCATTGGGGGTGTGGGAAGAACTATTGAAAATAGAAACACTAAAGAAAAATATAGAGTTTTCTCTGTGTGTTCCAAACCATAGAATAAAAAAAGAACACAACAGACTCAGTGAATGGCTGCTCATAAAGTTTCTTTCTGTTCACCGAAAGGCTGATTATCCAGATAATACAGCTATTCACAAATATATTTTAACTGCATAACAAATAATAAAATAATTTTACAATAAAATCTCAGTGAAGAGCATAATACATAAAGGGAATAATTTAAGAAAGGAAAGAAAATTTCATCATGATCATGCAATTGATTAATTAGAAAATATTTTTAAAAGCTCTTTTTCTGTCTCTAAAGCATGGCCCATTAAAGCTTTCTGAGGGTATCTTTTCTCTCTCCCTTTGCTGCTTTTTGCACATAGAAATCTTGTGAGTCTCATGTCTGTTTTTCTAGTCCTCTTAGCAGTGGCTCCCCTCTGAGACAAATACCACTGAAGCCTTTAGTACCTAATTGCAAAAGAAAAGAGAAAGTGACAGATTCACTGTACATTCTTATATGCGGGTACTCAGAAATAAGCCCAATTGAGTTCAGTAGGTCTTACTCTTAGGTAAACATGAATAGGATTACAGTTAGGCCTGTGAGACTCCGTGGATCTTAGTTCTGAGCCCACATGGGTTAACATTTACTGTGCGGGTTAATACCCTTAAATTGCCAGACTTCTAAAGCTCATTAGAATCATTGTGTTGTAATAAAAAATAGTCTAGTTTGAACACTAAAGGTTAAAGCTGTGCCTGAGTAGTGTGGCTCTTGGGGGGTGAAACATGTTGCTGCAGACATGTGAACATGTTTAATTGAGCAAACTGTGTAATTTTATGGTGGATAATTGCATGAATTGGAGCCATCTTTGCACCCAAAGAAGACATGGGAGGAATTAAATCACAGAAGAAATTCTGACATAAATCCCACAAGCATCATGGTGTATATTAACTATGGCTATTCATGCAGTCTGATTATATAGGTCCTTCTTGGGCATCAGTTCACTCTGTGCATCTGAGGTAGACCTTGGGGTGAAACAAAATAAAGCAGCTTTGAAGGTGGGGAATTTTGACAATGAATGAGGCGAAAGTGGGTGGAAAGGGGTATGAAGCCACACTTCAGAACAAAAAGAAACCCTGATACTCTGACTTAACATGGAAAATGTGCATCTTCACACCTGGATATAAATAGCCCATTGCCAGTGTGGGGCTGTGACAAAGCAAAAAAATGAAACTGTGACAACTCCAATGGATGTAGTTACAACATCCACAAGCCAGACAGTCCAACAGGGAGGCATGAAGTGAAGAGGACATGTAGGAGGGGTCTCCATGATTGTGCTTTGCCAATGTTTCACTTGGTGCACCAATGCCCTGTACTGGCAGTGCATCACACATGTGACTGTGCAGCCAATCAAAGGGGCAGCCACTCAATGGAATGGCAACTGGGCAGGACATAGGAGGTAATTTGAGGTTACAGGTGGTGTGTTTATGTGACAGTGCGCATATATGGTGGGGAGGTAACAACAAAAAACCCAACATGCAGTGCGGCTTGATACTATGCCTTGTAGACTACCATTAGGTGTCTGGCCCGCTCTGGGAGTGGGCTGTAAGGACAGTAGGGTTTCAACTCACCTTTGGAAAACGCAAGATCAAGCTGCTTTTTCCTGCTCATCTGTTCCAGACTACAAAAGCTCATGCTGTAATTTCTATTTCTTTTAGTCTCAGAGATTCCACAGAGTTCCTCTGTATACTGGTTATATATTAATGTAACAGATGTGTTTTAGACAGCATTGATAGGTTATCGCTAGATATTCACAATATAGCAGCAGTAGAAACTGGTGTACTCTGCTCCTTTTACCGTATGGTCATGTGTACCATTAGGATTGGCTATAATGAGTCCTGAGCCTGTATGAGGGTGTTATACTTTGGCCACATCATGAGAAGACATGACTCACTAGAAAAGATGGCAATGTGGCAATGCTTGGAATGATAGGGTGTAGTTAGGAAGAGAGGAAGACTGCACATCAGATGGTTAGTCAAGGAGACCATGACCCTGAGCCTGCAAGACCTGAGCTGAGTGGTTGAGGACAGAAGGGCTTGGAGATGCTTTATTCATAGGGTTGCCACAGGTTGAAGTTGACTTGAAAGCAATTTTATATAGGATGAACATAAGCTGCATATCAATTATTCTTTTCTTTCTTACTTTTCATATATTGGTACATTCTGGGTAACAGGCATGTTTTCAGATTTTTGAGGCAAAGAATATCAAAGCTTAAAATTCATAGGATAGAAATGAAACAAAACTGTTACATTTTCTTCTTTCCTTTCATTTTAGTTTCCTTTTTCCCCTTCATTTGTGTGAAATAAAAGTGAACCCCATCCATTGCAGATTTTATTATTGCTCTGTTATTGAATGGTTTGAAGGAAATGCATGAAAACAGAAGGGCAGAATACTTTCTGAAGCCTTACTTGTCATGGCCATATACAACTAATTATGCATCAGCCACTAGGACTGATAAATTTGGGAGACACATTTCTAAATTTATTGAAGAAGGAGTCTGGGATGTTGATATGGAGAACTTGAAAAAGGTAGTTGGAATCTGGATAAAATATTCATAGATACAAGAATTTCTGCTACCAAGCAAGGGCTGCTGGGTGCCATGATGACTGTGCCTCTGATTTCCTAATTCCTGTTTTCCCCTGTTTTCTCAGCTCTGTGTTTAAATAAACTCCTCTGGTTATGCTTTTCACACATCACTGCATTTGGCTTCAAAGACTCCTTTTAATAACTTATTCTTTGGTTTCATTTCCTTTTGAACATGAAATGGTTTTAACCAAACACGCTGTGTACTGTACACCCCCACTAACAGTGACAGAGAGGCAGAGAGTTTATATGTAACAGTGAGTTTGTGTTCTTTTTGCTTATACAGCCTGCTGTCATTAAGTTTTCAAAACAGTTTTTTTTAAAAAAAACACTATGTCAGAATATTCCGTGAAATATTCTCTCTGAGCCATGTTAAACACTGCTTTTTTGGCACCTTTTAGAACAGAAAAAGGCATAATGCAGGCCCCAGTTACACTGTCTATAGCCATGTAGTTATCCCAATGCATTGGTCTATTTCTGTATCAAGCTGACATGCTACTGATTGATGGACCAGGCAGGTGTGCATTAATATACTAACACTACACACAAATGTCCTGCACAGATATGAGGTTTTTGTGAATATGACGGCTTAAAAATAGAATGTTTGCACTGATAATGTGCCTTACTATGTGAAGCACACATTAGGACATGTTTGTTGTTAACTGCCATCAACTTTGACTTATGGCAATCCTATGAATGAGAGGCCTCCAAGTCACTATATCGTCAACAAGTCCTGCTCAGGTCCTGCAAACTCAGAGCTGTGTCTTCCTTGACTGAGTCTATCCATCTGTAAGGTAGTCTTCTTCTTTTTCTACTACCTTCTGCCTTACCAATCATTAATGTATTTTCTAGAGAGCCATGCCTTCTCATATAACCAAAATACTACAGACCCAGTTCAGTTATTTTGGCTTCTAGGGAGAATTAAGGCTTCATTTGCTCTAGGACCCATTGATTTGTCTGTGGTATCCGTGGAATGCTTCGCCAGCACCACATATCAAATGTGTTGATTTTCTTCCTATTTCCTCACTGTCTAGCTCTCGCATCCATACATGGTGATGGAAAATACAATAGCATGGACAGTTCTAACAATTCAGTGAAATATCTTTTCACTTAAAGGTCTTGTCTAGTTCAAAGACCTATCTTCTGATTTCTTGACTGAAATCTCCATTCTGAACAATGACTGATCTAAGGTGTGGAAAATCCTTTACTCTTTCTATTTCTTCAACATCTACATTAAACTGACATACAGTGTGCCGTTCTGGGCCCCTCCGCATAAGGCAAAAAGCATGTATGCATAAGCTGAAAGCTACGTAAAAGGCGCCCACATACATGGTCATTATTTTTGTTTCTCTTGGGCTTCATACTTCTGCATTCCCTTTCTAATGGTCTGGTCTTACACTGAGACCAAAATAGGACAATTTGCCATGGGCAAATTGAATGCACTTACACATACACACATCCCTACTTATTATCTTGAGTTTATGGAAGGGAGAAGCACTAAGCTATATTGTAAGGCCTACACACAGGCCACCCAATAGCAATATTAAAGTTCTTACATGAATCATAAGGGACTTCATGACATGTAACCATGACTCTATATTCCTTGTTATCATGCCTCACCCTTGCAAATTGGCTGTAGGAGGTTAGGGACCATCTAGAGCAGATCTGATGTGTATGTAGGGCTACAGGGGAATTACAGTGGGAAAGTGTGGAATACTTGTAACTTAAAACATGTCTTCGCTTTCCCAAGTCTACTTAGACCTTTGTATGTTTCCATGATTAGTCTTTCAGGACTGAGGATTAGTCATGCTGTGACATCTCAAGGGCTGTTCACTTCTGTTTCTGCACTCAGTAAGATTGTGCTGGACTAGTTCAGGATCAAATCACTTCCATCCAAATACAGTATTTTTGGAGGATGCAGATTTGCCAGCCCTGCCAACAAAAGAAGAGAGCAGATTTGGAAATCATCTTCTCCCTGCCCCTGCAAATACAGCAGTTTTATGACTGGGCCATACTGGAGTGTAGAGGACTCCTGGCATTAGCTTTTTGATTTACGATGCACTAAATTGTTAATCCTGACTGGAACAGACCCACTGGACCAATGGGATTTATCTATGTTTTGACTCACTATGCCATAATTGATTGAATGGGTCTACTCTAGTTGGGACTAACCAACAGGATGCCAGTCTCAGGGTTAACACCGCTTAAGCCTCTGCCAAAATTATTCCTGTTGCAGAATGTGACTGATTACAGAAAACAACTCTTCAGAATGGTGAGAGGAGGTCAAGGGTAAGGTACTATTATATGGATACACTTGCTTTGACAAATAGGCCACAACTTTTATTCTCAGAACACTTAGTACTTTCTCATTGTTCTATTTGTTTCATGTTTAGCCCAGCAATCCAATGCTTTTACACAATGAAACAAAGGAATTCTTTAAGAAAAAAGTCACAGAACTGTGCTAATCTGTATCAGTCATAATAGCAACAGTAACATTGAATGCTGCCTTTTTACAGTTATTCATCCAAATAGTTCTCATAACTGTTACCCAACTGACAGAGCTGAGAAATACTACTATTTCTGACTTCAGCTCCCAGAATCATTCAGCTATCACATCTCTGTACTTGGCATTGCCACCAGATGAAGGCTGGCAGTATGTGGTGCATGCATTTGTTACAGTTGTCGTGGTGTCCCTATTTCACTTACATCAAGAGAGTTCAGACAACTTTTTGCTGATTTGTTTGGAGAATATGGCTTGGATATTACAAAATTGCTGAGTCTAGCACACTTCCCACTCAGGAGGCATGAGGAGACAGGGCTGCTATATTTGATTCCCCCAGTCTTTTTCTGTTGCCAAGGACTATTCTGCTTGGCTTTGCTTTAACAAATAGAGAAAATACTGAAAATGTGCTAGGAAATGTCAATTTTCTTTTTAAAAATGGGACAGAATGGTGGTAGTGAGCTCACCCTATAGAAGATGGTTGGCCTTCCTTGTTTCCTGACTCCTTGCTCTGATTTAATCCCTTTCTTATAAGATCTAATAAAGTTAAAACTGAGACACCAACTAAAGGCCCTTGACCATGAAACCATAGGGACAGTTGGCTCTTAGGAGACAGTAAATGGATTCTGTGAAATAGCAGAAGCTGAAAGGAACCAGATAAAACTGGGGAAATGCCAGCTGAGGAAAAGGAGGCCACAAGTTTTATCATGAGTTGATAGACTCTCTGAAGACATTGGGAGGCCTCAGAAAAATAGCCAAGGGGCTGAGGCAAAGAACTGGTCATGAGAAAAGGTGATTTGAACAGCTTTTACTGGCAACATCTATACTACAGGCAGAGTTGCAAAAGTTATTTTTTGGACTATAGCTCCCGACACACACACACACACACACACACACACACACACACACACACACGTGCAATACTTGTTGTTCTGGGAGCTGCAGTTGAAAAAAGTAACTTTCCCAAGCTCTGCTACAGATTTGGGCCACTGTTTCATACAGTAGCAATATTCCAATAGTCACTATCTGTTTTGGTCTCATGAACACACAAATATGCAGTGAGAGAAATAAAGCTGTAATTATTTTGAGTTTTGAAATGAGGAAGTCTTGAGTTTTCTTGAAAATGTCAGTCATCACAGGCATCCACCAAATAAAAACCCTTTCACTCACCTGATGCTGCCTAATAAGTTAGAAGACTTGCGATGGTGATCTGGGACCTTATCGCATTACCTTTGAATCTGGCAGCAGCCTAACGGGCTGCAGCTGGGATGCGGCATGGAGGTAGGGATTATTGCACTGTAAGTCATTGCCGAATTGCCGGCCGCCAGCATCCCATGTCCCAGCTGTGCTCAGCCAGCTCATTTTAAAACTCAGGGAGCTTTCATTTTCAAAAAGGGGCTGGCTGAGCATGGCTGAGACATGGGATGCTGGCGCCTGGCAATTCAGCAGCGACTTACAATGAGATAATCCCCACCTTCATGCTACGTCCGGCTGTGGTTAAAAGGCAAAGTGATAAGGTCCCTGGTTTCAGTTCAGGTTCTGTATTATTACAGACAGACAATGCAATTGCACCAGTACAAATTAGATATTGCTTTCTTTTTCTCAGGAGCCCAAATAAGTTTAATGCATTTAGGATGCAATCCTGTGCTCACTTCCCTGTGAGCAAGTCAAACTGAATTCAGAGGTGCTTAGTTATCAATGAACATTATATGGGATTTCAGAATGTTTTGTTACCCCATTTATCAGCTAAAAGTAAGTGAAGTCCAGTGTTTTTGTTTAAAAACAACAACAGTTGGCCGTAAAAACAGATTGCAAAGTTTTCACACTGTGAATGGTAATTAAAGTATAAGGGGTGCTTATTATATCAACAACTGGCATGAGTACCCCTGAGCAGCAGGTGACCCCAACACATGTGATGTCCCTAACAGTTAGGATCCTCCTTTCACTGATTTAGCAGTCTGAAAGACCAAATTGAAAGAAGCCCAGAGGCTGTATATTTCATTGGGTCCCAAGGGAAGTGTGGAATACAGCTTCCTTCTGCTTTGCTGGGATATAGCCAAAAACTTTCTAGAAGCTCTGTTTCTGACAGAGGCTTGTTGAAAGGAGGAGGGGGAACAATCTTCCACCCATTGCCCATAGGACCATAAATCTGACATTTCCCACAGTTTCTTTGAGGCAGTGATGTTGCAGTGTCAGCAATATGTCTTGAATCTTATGCTTTGCATTATTTGCAAAGGAGAAGTTGAACTTTCAAGAGACTTCAAATGCTTCCCCCACCCCCACTGTCCAGCAGTTCCTGTGGTACAAAGCCTCTGAGGATTATAAAGTACATAGCTCAAAAGAGGATTTAGCTTTATCTTTGCTTGGAACATAAATGTCCTATATAATATGTATTTAAAAAAACAACCATGGGGAAAATGAACTAATGAAAATGAACATGCCATTAAGTCAACAAATAACCAACTATGTGGGGGAGGAAAATATAGTCCAGTATTTATTTTGTCACATTCAGAGAAAAGAACAAATAGCTAAACAAAACAAAAAATACAGAACAAATCCAAGTTTTTAAAAATAGATTTTTTTAAAAAGCAATCCTTCTGCATTTGTCTTCATGTTACTCTGAGTGTGTGATCAAAGAACCAATAAGTCTACCAGAGGTTTGTTTTAGGAGCTTATCTCATTAACAAATAAGCCGACTTACCTCTTCTGGCTTGAATTCAGGATCCGAGATGTCCCCAGATGTTATCATACCTAAATCATCACTTATCTAGCCAGGATGCCACTGCCCCAATGCATCCCAAGTCGAAGCCTCACTCAGCCAGCAGTTCTTCAAAGTCAAGGAGCTTCCGACTTCAAAAATTGGCTGGCTGAGCAAGGCTTTGACCCGGGATGCACCCAGGAGCAGCATCCCAGCTAGATAGGTGGCGATTTAGGTTTGATAACATCTAGGCGCATCCTGGATCCTGAATTCAAGCTGGAAGAGGTAAGCTGGTTTATTTGCTAATGGAATAAGCTCCTTAGGTGTGTCAGTGGAAAGCATTGTTGTTGTGTGCCTTCAAGTTGTTTCCAACTTATGGTGACCCTAAGGCGAACCATGGGTTTTTGTTTTTTGGGGTTTTTTTGCAAGTTGCTCCAGAGGGGATTTGGCATTGACATTCTCTGAGGCTGAGAGAGTGTGACTTGGCCAAGCTCACGCAGTAGGTTTCCATGGCTGAGCTGGTATTCGAACCCTTGTCTCCAGAGTCCTATTTTAATGCTCAAACCACTACACCATGCTGGCTTTCAAAACCATTATTGAATATTATTACTCCAATATTATTATTACTCTAGTTTATGCCCACTAACACGAGAGTAAAAACTGACAAATTAATTGTGAATTTATTTTATTGTATATACTCATGTGTAAGTCTAGAAATTTTAGTCGAAAATTTGACCCCCCCCCCCCAAAAAAATGAGTCAACTTATCCACAAGTCAATATAAGGCTTGCACTTCAACTCTTATTTTAAAAAGGAATCACCTGGCGGAATGCAAGAGCAAAACCTCTCCTGGAATAACTGACACCCACCCACCCCTCTGTTCTCTCATCCATCTAGCCCAGGGGTAGGCAACCTGCGGCCCGGCGAGGCCTTGGGACCGGCCCCAGCCCGATCCTGCCACCGATTGCCGCCGGGGCCTTTGGCCTCTCGCGCGCAGGGGCAAGGGGGGCAATTGTCTATAGACGCCTCAGAAACATGCATTTATATTAACATTTTTAAAAAATCAGCAAAATTTTTTGCGTGTCCTCCACTTTTTTAAAAAAAGGGTCCACCATTTGAAAATGTTGTCCTACATTTGTCCCGGTTTATTTATTTATTTAAATTTTTAAATAATTGTTTAATTATTTATTTTTTGGCTTCGGCCCCCCAGTTGTCTGAGGGGCAGCAACCCAGCCCCCGCCTCAAAAAGGTTGCCTACCCCTGATCTAGCCTTTAGTATGAGCAAAAACATGCCTGGTGGAATTTTTTAAGTTTTTTGACATTGTTTTCCATTGCTTCATCTTTTACATCCTTTGTTCATGCCTCTAAGTCTTACCCTCAATTTATCCATGGATCATGTCAAAATCCATAATTTTAGTCCTAAAACTTGCCCTCAACATATACAGTAGGACCTTGTTATCCACTGGGGTTTGGTTCCAGGATCCCTTGTGGATAACAAAATCCGTGAATGCTCAAGTCCCATTAAATATAATGGCAGAGGAAAATGGTGCCCCTTATTACATGGAAAATCAAGATTTGCTATTTGGAATTTATAATTTTGGAATATTTTCAAGCCGTGGATGCTTGAATCCGTGGATAAAGAATCTGTACATGAAGTCGACTTATAGTTGAGTATATGCTGTAAGTAGAATTGGATTGTAAGGATTAGTTCCTCAACAAATAGTTGAATTTGTCAGTACAAATGTCTGTACGACTTCTGCAAAGGAAAGATGTGGATTTTTGGAGAGTGCTGAGAAGGGGCATATCCAGGTGTGCTGTTCTAGAAAATGTGATATTCCTGATTTTTCAAAAAGGCCATTGGCTGTTAAGCATATTATTAACTACACTTACGAAGTTATTGGAAATAATAATAATAATAATAATAATATTTATTTATATTCTGCCTCTCCCTGTATTGGATCGAGGCGGGTAACAACAAACAAAAACAATAAACTCAAACATGACTATCAATAGATAAAAGCATAACAGTTCATATTAGATCCTAGTTCCTCAATCTCCCTCCCACCCAAAAATACCATTAAAAACAATTCCCAATAAAATAGTTAATAAAATAGATCGAGATCAAAGTCCAGTGGTTACAGCTAAACAAGTGGAGAGTGAAAAATTCTGAGATCAGTTTTGGAAGGCCTGCCGGAAGAGAACGGTTTTTATTGCCCTCTTAAAGGCCTCCAAAGATATTAGATGGTGGATCTCATCCGGCAGGTCATTCCAGATTTTTGGAGCAGCAACAGAGAACGTTCTCTGGGAAGTCGTCTTCAGTCTAGTTCTCTCTAACTGCAGTAGGTTCTTCCCAGAGGACCTGAGAGTGCGGGAAGGATTGTATGGGAGGAGGCATTCCTTCAGGTAAGCTGGGCCCAAGCCATGCAGGGCTTTATAGGTAATAACCAACAGCTTATACTGTGCCCAGAAGCTAATGGGCAGCCAGTGTAGGGATTTTAAAATAGGTATAATAGAATCAAATTTGGAACTCCCTGTCACCAATCTAGCTGCCATATTTTGGACCAACTGCAGCTTCTGAATGTGGCATTCCCCATGTAGAGGGCATTGCAGAAATCGAGATAAGAGTGAATACACAACCGTTTTTAGGTTTTCCCATTCCAGGAAGGGTCGTAGCTGGCGAATCAGCTGAAGCTGATAATGCGCTCTTGGCTGTCACATCCACCTGGGATGACAGCTGAAGCGACCAGTCCAGGAGCACCCCCAAGCTACAAACACAGTCCTTTAGGGGAAGTGTGACCCCATCCAGAACTGGAGAGCTTATCACCATACCCAGATTGGGATTGCCTATATCGAGTACCTCCGTTTTATTTGGATTCAATTTAAGTCTATTTTCCCTCGTCCAATCCATTACTGACTTCAGGCAGTCATTCAGAGGGGAGATGCCTTCCTTGGTCACTGAAGCAGTCCAAGACATGGAGAAACAAATTTGGGTGTCATCAGCATACTGATAACACCCCGCCCCATGTCTCCAGATGATCTCACCCAGCAGCTTCATGTAAATGTTGAATAGCATTGGAAAAGATATCACATGTACAGACTGGTAGCTTTGATGTTGTGTCATTGTTTCAGAGTGTTAAACATTGAATTCCACAAGGATTTGTATGGTATTCTTTTAAAACGTGAACTACACTGTGCTTCATGGTTAGAGATTTTTCAAGAACAGAATACAGTGGTACCCCGGGATACGAAATACCCACGTTACGAAATTTCCGGGATACGAAAAAATCCCATAGGAAATAATTGTTCCGGGTTACGAAGGTTTTTTCGGGTTACGAAAAAAATTTTGGTGCTTTTCGGCGCTATTTCACATGAAATCGCGGCTTTTCCCCATTAGCGCCTATGGGTTTTCGGCTTGCGAAGGCTTTTCGGGTTACGAAAGCAGCCGCGGAACGAATTAATTTCGTAACCCGAGGAAGCACTGTAATTAAAAAAAGAAGAAATGTGTCAAAATGAAGGGCAGCAAATGTAACTTGAACAAAAAGGTCTGTTTTACACTAAATCCCATATAATTCTAGGGAATATCTGTATCATGATAGTGTCTTCTGTAAAGGCTTGCATCACTTTGTGGAACATAGGGTTATTGGTGGCTATCAGGCTATCTAGAAATGATGGATTTCTTAGCTCTTATATGTGGAGTCAAATACAAACTAGATTTGCTTGTCTCACATGTGACCTTCCCATGAATTAAAGATAATATACTTAGGTTGACCACAATCCTGACACAACATACTTGTTCTATTGTTCCAAGATAATCTCTCTTAAAGGCATAGTTTTCTTTATTGGTAACCAACAAATTCAGTGCATCTCTAATAATCCTTTTATCAACAGCATTGTTAGGCCAATACTTATTTATTATATGTCTAAAAATATTATTGTTCCATTCTGCACACTGGACACTCCAGTTATGTTTTTCATCAGGGCTTGCCTTGTTGATTTTCTGTGCATGCAGAAACCAAAGTGAAAGAAATAATAGACAGTCACTAGGAAGGCATAAACTTTGTATGCATTGACCCTCACACATGGGACAAGCATATGTTCTCCCAACGTACCATGACTATTAGGTTTGGGCAGAAAAGAGGGTAAAAAATGGAGAGATGTTTGGGTAGTATCTTTAAGACTTTAAGATTTCTTCTTGCATGAGATTTCACAAATTACAATTGACTTCCTCAGATGCACTGATGGATTCTTGTATTTGGTCCTCAGAGATATATGCCCAATGATATTGTTGTGGTGGTGGTGAGACCAGACCAAGCATAAATACTGTGCCTATTAATCTATCTAAGGTAGTCATTTGTTATCCATAAACATTTGTGGTGAAATAACACTTGGATTTAAATATGCAAACAAGACTACTGTCTGTTTGCTACCCCCTTCTTTTTATATTGAAACAGACTAACATAACTATATTTCCCTTGACCCACCATCCCTGTGTATACAGTATATTGATGCAGCTATACTATTTATCATGTGACACCAAGATTTCTTTTTCCCCATGACAAGATGTTGTTTATCTAACAGTAATACAAGCTTATCATTCATTAGCTTGTATTCAATATATTTGTCAGATCACTGTTGCAGGAGTGTCTCTTTCACCCGTGTTTATTCTTAATGTAATTTCTGGGGAAATGAGAAGAATAAATTTAGTTTCTTTTGGTTCCTTTTATTTAATACTCAGATTATTGTTAGGAGCATTAGAGTTAGAAAATAAAACATACAAAATTGCTATAATCTTGAAGATCAAGAAACAAACTGATTTTGAAACAATTTAATTTTCCAAAAGGCAGTGCAATTTTTTTATTTATTAATATATAAGTGAGTAGCCTTTTGTCATCATGCCACACATCATTGTAAAAGCTGTTGGCTGATGCATGTCCAATCTGACGGATGTTTGCGTAGACTTCTGTTATAAATTACTTGTTCTATAAATTAAGAGTTTTTGAGGAGTAAAACAGTTTGTTTTTTACATCTCCACAGCACTGAGCTATGGAACCTCTGAGAAAATGATCAAACTATATCAAAGTAGCAATCAGGAAAGGCTTTCATTTATAAGTCATGGATCTTTACTACAATGTGTTAATTAAACATAAGGACATATGTTTTACCAATGAATTAGTATTAAATATGAAGATTAGTTCCAATAAAGGCACTTTCAGTTTGAAAGAATTTATTTTAGCAGTAGCATCTATAAAATGCCCTTTCTGAGGAATCTGAATCTGAATTTATCTGTTTTATAAACTACCTATATATACTGTTACTATAAAACACATTTTGCTGTAGGAGGTTTTGTCAACAATGTTTTGTTATACATTTTATTATAGACAGTGATTACAGTTCTTAATATTATAATTTGTATGAATGCAATTTCCAAAATGTGAGTTTTAGGCATAGAATCAATAACTAGAGATAAATTCTTTATATTTCTTCTATACTCACTACTTGTTTTTAATACGTTAAAACTGTCATGTAATTCAAATGAATGCAGATTTCAACCAAATGTCTTCAAATTTATTTTACTTACTCTTGAGTTTTTATGTGATTTTAGATAACCAAAGTATAGGATTTTCAGATTTTGAATGCATTCAATGTTTGGATTTCAAGAGATAGAAAGCACAATCTAGGCTAATATAAAAATGTGATTAGGTATTGTACAAGAAGGTAGAACCAAATGATCAAACTTTAATATGAGGGTAATATTTAACCAACATCATTAACAAACGTTCAGTACAATTGATTAGTGACTTCTAAATGCAGATATCTAGTAAAATCTGCTGCATTTTTCCAGAAATTGGCTACTGAATAGCAAGTTTTTTGTACTACTTGTCACTTTTGAAACTTACAGAACCATTCATTTATCACAGGTTTTGGTGCTATATGGTGTTTTTCATCCTGAAATAGAAAAGAAAGTACATTCTGCTATTAGTACCATGACCAGTCTTTAAGTTAGCCACTTAAAGCAGTGACACTCACACTTTTTACCCTTGGGACCTCCGTTTACATCTACATTCAGATGCCACCCCCACCACTTCACATAGTATGTTAATAAAAAATATTTTGTTTATTTACTGTGTGTATTTTCACCTGCACATTAATGTATATTCATATTTTAATATTTTATAAGGAAATGGCTGTTCAAATTAGAACAGTTTTATTTAAATAAATTCAGTGTTTAACTCAAGATATGTGTATATTTTACACATAAAATATTTTTACAAATAAAAATGTTTGGGAAGTGAAGAAGAAAGAGGAGGAGAAGGAATCAGAGTCTCCAAGTCTGACATCCCCTTTGAGGCCCTTTGAGAACCAGTGGCTTAATGATTTAATAGCTGTATTTTCCCTTCCAGATTACAACTGCTGAATATTATACCAAGGATTTGAGTACAACATCTCACAACTATTTCTTTTTTCATATGCACTAAATTAAAAGGAAAGTAACATAGTTTTCGCTTCCATACACATGTTGCCAGCCTTGTGTCAGCTACATTTTGGTGAGCAGTTATTTTTAAAATGGTGTGTTTCTTCACATGTAACCCAGTACTTTGAGCTTTGGCACAAACTACCATGACATATTGAATCTGTGGGATTCTATTTTCTTTCCAGTTTTCAACTCCAACTTCTTCATGAGCAACTTACTGGCAGGCAATTAAAAAAAATCTCAGGGCTGATTGTCTCACTTTCTCTCTCAAAAAAGGATGTTATAGAGCTGGAGCAGACAGGCAAGAAAAAGCAGCTCAATCCTGCTTTTTCAAGAAGTGGGTTGAAACCAAGCTGTCCAGATGGCCCTCTGCCAAGGGGGGCTGAATATTCATGGCACCCCTCCCTTTTTGGTTGCTTCCATACCATACATGTACATGTTGCACAAACACACCACCTGTGACCTCCAAGTACCTCCCACATCTGCCCAGATGCCATCCCATTGCATGGCTGCCCCTTTGATTGGCCACACAGTTGCGCATGAGATTCTCTGCCTGTACAAGGCATTGGCGCATCAGTGTGCAAGTGATACATTGGCAAAGCACAATCATGGAGGCCCTCCCATAGATGTCTCATTCAACCCATGTGCCCCTGTTGAACTGTCTGGTTTGTGGATGTTGTAATTACATCCATTGGAGTTGTCTCAATTTCATTTTTTTCGTTGCCGCAGCCCTGCACTGGTGCCGGTCTGTTTGTATGCAGGTGCAAAGATGCACATTTTCCAAGATAAACCAGAATATCTCGGCTTCTTTTGATCCAGTTTTTAGCCCTGGAATGCAGCTTTGTTTCAGTTTCCACCTGCTTTGGGGGTGTGCATCATATAAACACCCTGCCTTAAATGTGGCTGGAAGCTGCTTTATTTTGCCCATCTGTTTCACTCCATAGCTGGAGAAAAAGAAAGACATAATCTCTTAATTAAGAAATTTTCTTAATTTCTCTTGTTAAATTAAATTCTCTTGTAAGCAGCTTTCTGCAATATTGTGAAATAAAATCATTTGTTTTCTGTGGGCTTTTATATTTGGCTTTTGAAAACATGGATGTGCAAAGATATAGCAGGGAAAATGTACACATGTAAGAACATTGTATGAATATCTGGTGTGTTCGTTTGCCTGCAGTTTTAAAGCAGATCTATGAATGCAAAAGTACTAGGGATTTAGTTGGTGACACTTACTGGCTTGTATATAGCCTTACAGAAATTAGGTAAAAGATGGAGTGTAGTGCGTGTCCTTCAAAGTTTGAAGCTTACAACATCCCCAGTCAGTTAGACTACTATCAGTTCTAACTGGAGATGACAGGAATTATAATCCAAAATAACAGGTGGACAGCAGTTTGAGAGAAGCTGGTATGATATAACGGGCAACTGACAAAAGTGGCAAAATTAAGAGCTCAGAAATAGTGTAGAAATATTTATTGTTTAATAGGCTTTTAAAATATTTTACTCATTAAGGCTATTTTAAATAGAAAAATTACACCAATTTTCACTTAAAATGGAAATATTCATATTGTTTGAAACCAAAAACAAGGAATGGGTAGCTGCTTGTGTGAGGGTGAAGGCTCTTGGCAACTACCACCAAATAGGAATTTAACAGAGTTGAAGTAAGAGCTGTATAAAAAAGTGCCAGGTACATACAGTACTCTGATATAAACAAAGTTATTCGCCGACTTAACAAATATGTTTAAAAAAGTAAAAACTTCACTACAGTGTAACTTTTACTATTATTGCTAAATTGATAAAATACTGACAAATATTTTTTTAAAAAAATATTATGCAATATGGCATGATAAAATTTTTAAAATTTATTATGATGTTTATTATTTGATGAATAACTAACCCTTTTCGTTGCAGTTGTGTGTGATGTGTTCCATCAAGTTGTTTCTGATTTATGACAACCTTAAGGCAAGCCTATCATGAGATTTTCTCAGCTACTTTCATCAAAAACAGGTCACCATTGCCATCCTCTGAGACTGAGAGAGTGTGATTTGCCCAAGATCATCTACTGGGTTTGCACAGCTAAGTGGAGTGCAATACTCCACTCAAACCATTATGCAGCACTAGCTTTTTTGCTGCAACTCTGTTTGTATAAAGTATAATATACATATAGATATAAATATAGGTATAGATAGATAGAATTAGAGATATAGTTATATATTTAAAGTTGTATTCTTATAACCACTTACCTTTTTGTATAAGAGTGATTTACACAGTGGGATTTATGTCTGAATAGATATAGGTATAGGATTATGCTTGAAGAAGTATGGTAATCTGGCAGAATTATTTTGAAAATTTTCAAAAAAAATAGTATAGAATTTTGTGCATTTTTCATTTTTGCTTTTGTGGTTATTTGGCTGTTATATACACTTACAAAAATGATAAGCATGAAGTTAGAACAATGACGTTTCAGCTAAGCATAATTTTTAAATTATATAGCCTTTCATATATAGCATTTTAATTATGTTCAGAAACGATGTTAAATTGGGGAATGTATAGTGGATCCCACTGATATCAAGAGGTTTAGGAATTGCATCTGCATAAGCCAATTATTTGTCCAGGAAACAGATACAGGAGTAAATGGAACGTATTTTAAGAGTTCTGATATGTTGTACTAGCCATGTCCAACCTATATGGTGATAGCCCAGTACAGTATTAAAAATATTTCAAGAAGCAAGGCTAGGAAAGACCTTTTCCTAAGACCACTTCCTAACAGGGTAGGAAAATATTCTGTACAGTTGCCAGTGCTGGTTTAAAGTAGCAAGTCATTGGACATGGTTCCAGACATTTAATTGTATCCTTATTGTGGTCCCTTACCATTTCCACTGGAAGCATATATTGTGTGAACATGTATATAGCTCTAGCATTAGTGGGGGAAGAAGGGATCTAGTCATGTTTGTAACTCTAGAATCCCCTAGTTGCTCTGTCTAGTGATTGCAGTAATATGTGAATTCAAGCTGCTGGACAGGATGCCAGTTTAGCTACACTATCTATTAGCAAACACAGCTGCATATCAGGCTCTGAATTAGTATGTCTCTTTGTATTCTGACTGAGTACAGAGCAGACTCAGCATCTATAGTTTTGTGTTAAATCTGGCCCTCAGTGTTATTAGTGAAGAAGCGATTGAAAACACTGAGAGAGTGGTAGCCTTTACCAGTTTAAAGGTTAGGAGGAACTTTTATTGATCCCCGTACTCCCATCCTCCCTCATTAAAATAGCTCTTTGATTGTACGCCCTGGGCAGGTTTACTTTATCTATTTTATTGTTTGTATGTACAGTGCTGTATAAATCTACAGCGTATATAAATAAAGC
>NC_056525.1:87993507-88137554 GCF_019175285.1 Sceloporus undulatus
ATAATAATAATAATAATAATAATAATAATAATAATAATAATAATAATAATATGACAAAAAAACTGCCAGTAGGGATCTGGTGAGAGGAAAAAATAGATATTTAAAATATACCTGGTATATAAAATGATGGAAATGCTTTAGTCTGAACATAGTTGTGATAGAGTTACTGGTGTATTCTAAATATAAAAGTATTCCCATTGATCTTGACCATGAAGCAGAAAGAGTTATCGATGTTCCATCTAGTACTTCTCCAGGAAAGTGAATTTAAGATGGCATTTGAAAATGCTCCAGCCACTTCTTCTGCCCACATCTTACCTATGTTGTAAACATGATTTGCCTACAAAACTTCTCCAACCATTTTGGCACCCCTCTGTTTGGCACCCCTAATGTAAGAACAGTGGAATGATGAGACACAAACACATTACATTGCATACTATCCTCAGTTATTTTATTTTTGAATAAGGACACTTAGAACATTTTGGTACCTTTCCAACATTATGGGATGTAATTTGGAGCAGCGTAAGTGTAAATCCTGATCAAAAACTCAGATCCAGCACCTCAGATCTCTGTCTTGAGGCTTCTTCATGGTGGCTGGAAAGTTATCTGATTGAAAGTACCATATAGATAAAGAGCTTCAGATGACATGCTCTCAGTCCATGCTGGACAGGGCATTCTTTATATCAGTGATTCCTAAACTTTGGTCTTCCAGGTGTTTTGGGCCTCAACTCCCAGAAGCCCTAGCCAGTAGTCAGGAATTCTGGGAGATTATGTCCAGAACATCTGGAAGACCCAAGTTTGGGAACCACTGCTTTATATCCTTCCATGTCAAGAACGTTGTGGAATTGTAAGTGTGGGCAAGGTGTTGTGTGTGTAAAAGGAACAAATAGACAATACAACAATAATACATTCCCTTTAGTTTATTAAACATCCAATAAAAAAGTGGAGGGCCATCTGTTGGGGATACTTTGTGTATTCCTGCATATCAGGGGATTGGTCTTGGTAGTGCTTGTGGTTTGTGATTCTAGGATCCTTTGGGGTATTTAGGCCTTCTGTACCAAAGTATGCAGGGCAAAATATGCAGACACATTTGTTTATTCACACATAAACAGATATTCAACAAATATGAAGTGGAAGGTAGGAAGTTATGCTTTTAAAGCAAAGGATGCACTAGTTGGATGGCAACTAAACATTTCTTCACTGCACATTTCTTCCATTTTTTAAGAATTGCTATTGTTCCAACTTACATACTCCTATATACTCTTTGAAAAGGTAGGCATTCTGTTCTACTGAAGAATGTTCTTCATAACAATACACTCCAGGGCAGGTTCTGCTGTTCTTCAATTGGGGTACAGATAATAGAAGTAAGAGTATACCATATCAGTATAGGTCAGGGCCTGAAAATTTTAGAAAAGTATTAAAAAGTTGGGATGCCATCCTAAATTAGATGGGCAGGGAAAAGCAGCTCGATCGAAACCCCACTGCCCACTGCCTACACAGCTCATTCCAAAGGCAGGCTGAATATGCATTGCCCGACTGCACAGCCATGCTGCTAGGTACTTTTTTTGTTGTCTCCCCATCATATATGTACACTTTAACACAAACCTGTGACTTCCAACTACCTCCCACATTTGCCCAGATGCCATCCCATTGCATGGCTGCCCATTTGATTGGCCACATGGTTGCATGTGCAATACTTCGCCAGTACAGGGCTTTGGTGCATCGGTGTGTGAATGATACCTTGGCAAAGAACAATCATGGAGGCCCCCCATAGATGCCACTTTCACCCCCCCCTTCACTCCATGCCCCCCTGTTGGACTGCCTGGTTTTTAAATGTTGTAATTACATCAATTGGAGTGTCACACTTTCATTTCTTAGCTTTGCTTCAGCCTCTCACTCACATTAGGGTATGTATATTTAGGTGCAAAGATATGCATTTTTTGCCTTGAGCCACACTATCCCCGGCTTCTTTTTGCTCCAGTTTTCAGCCCCGAAGCATGGCCTTGGTCTGGTTTCCAGACTCTGTTGAGGCATGCGTCATCTAAATACCCTGCCTTCAAGGTGGCTGGAAACTGCTTTATGTTACCCATCTATTTCACCCCATGGGTCACAGTTCACTTAGCAGCCACTTGTCCCTGCAGGATATCCATCATCCTGGGAAGAATATAGGAAAGATACTTGGACTTCCTTATACATACTTTGGTAACAAAAGCTATTTTGGAGGGAATAGAGTACTTCTGAATATCCTGTTTCTGTTCTTAATGTGAGAATTTAGTGTTCTCTTTCTTCCTCCTCCTCTGTTTTCTCATGTCTTACTGTCTTCATTCTAGGTTGGGTATTACTTTAGGACGTCCTATATATCTGAACTGGTATCAGAGATAACTGAGAAAATGGCTAAGTGGGTTCTTTCCTATATGTTGTTCATTTTGAATTATCTCTGCTGTCACTCTAGCTCCCCATTTAGGACAGATAATGTATACTACAAAAAATTACAAAGTTGGACATTTGGAGCTGTGGTTCTTAGAGAACTATATGTTGCCTTGAGAGAACTTGGTATCTTTAATGAAAATGAGTCTATCATATCTGACTTTGGTTGATAACATTATCTTTCTTCCTTGCTGCTTTGGAAATTATCAATTGGGAAACTACAGGAAGATGTAGGTCAGTGTTTAAGACAGTATTTCCTTGATACTTGTCTGCTCTCTATCTTGACTTGTGGAGAATCATCTATACTCTTAGAATAGCAGTAAAGATGATTCAAGAAGAAATGTCACAGGTAAGAATCCAGTTGCCTTGCTTTCTCACATTGGCCCACTCTTTTACCTCTTAAGCATCTTAATCATAATAATTTTACCTTTACAACTATTTTGCAGCCACTTTTCAGATTACACAGAAATTATTAATTGAAGGCAAAGGTCTGGGACATGAAACAGTCTACATTCATACCTACATTCTGGATACTATGTCTTGACAACAAGGTTACTGTGATTGTTTGCTTGTTGGCATAAATCATTAGAAGTCCATTCAGTATTTTAAATTGATCTGTGGCGCCCATATGCAGCAGAGTTTTGATGGCTTCTAAATAGAGCAGTTCAGATATTTCAAAGCACTTGAGATTAGTACAGTGTGAAGTAATTTAAAATTATTGTACTGCAATTAATTTTAAATAACTGAGCTCTGCATATGTCTAGAAAGCCATATAGATCCAATTGGAAGCTCTCTAAAATTTTAAATGACCCAATAAATTTAAATCACGTTAGAATTCATAGTAGTGAATAATGAAAATCAGTTGTGAGGGAAGGCTAAAATATGACTAAGAGGACATAGACTCTCTCTGTGTGTAAATCAGTTTATGATGATGAAATGTGCAACTTTCTTGATCCATATGGTTTATCCCGCCACTCCTTTTTAATTTTTTTCACATTGTGAATCTATTTTTTCACATAAATACAGATATATCTCTACATAGATATATAAATATAGTTGTATGGGATGTATTTTCCCCCTTCACCATAATACACCATAATTCATATGACATAACTAGCCATAGATTATCATCAAGGAAAAACATATCTGGGGTTCTAAATAAAAATTTTGGTGGCTGTTATTACTATTAAATTATAACTACCATTTCAAAAATAAATAGGCCAATTATTATGACCCAGGAAAGGAGGAAAGTAAGGCTACTACTGAACTTTATTACCCAACAGTGGTTGAATAGCCTGTGTAAATGTGTCTAATTTTGATTCTTTTGAAGTACCAGTGATTGTTACAGTAAAAAAAGAGGTGGATCTCTTCTCAGAGTTGAAGTGCTTTCATGGCATATTTTGGGCAGAATCTTTCCTTATAATTCACCCAGTGATGCAATGGTTTGGGTGTTCTTACCTTCCCGACAGCCAACATGTCCTGGCATTTTCTTTGTCTTGTTTTTATAAAGCCTATCAGCCAACTGCCATCTCTTTTTTAAAACCATAGCCACTAAAACAACATCCTGTCCAAGTAGCTACTACTTTTTCTTGGCAACAAGTTAGAAAGTGAGTCCAAGTCCAGAAGTTGGGTGTTGAACAACAAAGTTGCCTGTGGCAATATTAAGTGCTTTCAGGCACCAGCTCAGTGTTGGTTCCTTGTGCGAAAGCTTAGCTTGTAGACAGACCAGAGTGGTGGAACTGCAGGAGACTGAAGGGGGGCCCCCTCAAGAGCTCCTTCCTTGAAGCTGTACCTTTCTTTTAGACAGTTGTCATTATCTTTGTCTAAAGGTCATGGCTAAATTGAATAAAAGGAAAGCTGTGTGTTCCTGTCGATGCACAAAGGCAGTATTGACTTTCCTAATCCAGTTTGCTGAGGGGTGAGAGAATTAAATTAGATATCTAAGCACAGAAATTGAGAGCCTTTGAAAACAAAGATAAGGAGACAGGCTGTATTTTCCCCCCTTTTTTCCCTGGGAGTGCTGGGCTCACGATTTTGCAGGTGTGTCATCGGATCCATGGCTCGCATCGATCAAAACTGTGCCAATGCATATTTAATTAGCAAGGGGACCCTGGATGCATTATGGCCATCATCCGTATATTGAATGGACTGTCAGACTTTCTGAATGCTTCCCAGCCCCCTCCCCTTGCTTTGTCGTTTGGAGAGCTTCTGCATTTTGTCTGAGAAGCTAAAAGTTTCTTTGTTTTTAGCTGCTGATGCATACAAGCCCAGTGAAGAGAATACAAACAAGCGAAGTCCTAAAATGTTTATTTTTGGTTAGTGGGAGGGTAGACCAGAAAACCTGGGTTTTAATTCCTCTGGGTAACAGATTTTTTGTTCTCCTTCACCATTGAATTTTTTTCACTATTAAAAAGCGGAACAGAGTAACATTTAAGAATACTTTTTAGAAGAAATTTTTAATGACAGTTTCAATCAAGTCAAAAATTTATGTATGAAGCTACAAAAGAAATGTGGTCTAGCGATGAAACTAAGTGAACAAAAGTTTTGAAAGCTAACATTTTAAAGTATGTCAAAAGTTGGCAACATTTTCTCTCCAAAAATGTAGCCTGTCAGTACCAGTACATTCTTCATGCAGAAATTAGAATAAATTAAAGTGAAGCTCAACTTTATACAGTTATTGAGAGTCCTGTTAATAATCCCAATAATATTCTATATAGATTTGTGTGTTATAGATTGTAATGAGGATCTTCTGTGCATAACATTTACCTTGAAGTTTCTGGGAACCTCTTTTTACAAAGCCCGACAACTCAGACAAAGTATTACTTGCTAAACAGATGTAATACACAAAGTCTGCTTAGAATAAAGGGCAGCAGACTGTGCGCACATGTTTTGGTTTTATTCATGCTCATCAGAATAGTCTAGCTAGTTGTTTTTGCTCATTTGCTTGTGGGCTGGCTTAATACAATTTTACTGGTAAAGTAACAAGGAGTGGGAGGTTGGGATAGATTGGCTACAAAAGTTTGCTGCAAGGACTCTTGGGAAATATATTTGCATACATCTTCTCACAAAGGCTGACTGCTTCCTGGCTTAGACAGAGTGTTGCCTGATAAACAGACTTAACACACAAATGTCTGTCTGGAATAAACAACAGCAAGCTTTAATTTACATTTCCATTATCAACGATAATCTCTTTCCCAGTGTATGGGAATTAGGAGCCCTCTCAGAAAAATGAGTCTGGGTTGCTGTGATTTTACCACAATGTAGAACCCTTTTCTCAGGAGTTGATAGGATACAAAATAATTGCTAAAAAAGAAAGGACTAGGGCCTGAATCCTCCTAATAGTTCCAACTAGAGTAGATACATTAAATCAATAGGATTTATATAAGTGTTCTCACTATGGTGTATTATAGCTTCAGGTGTAGTTGCCTACATTTAGCAATTAATTCAGTAGCACTACACTAGATGGAATTAGCAATTGGATTCAGGCCTGATAAGTGTTGTGGCAGGGAAGCTAAGGATTTTGAAGGGGAAAAAATCAGGTAAATCAGTATCTACACTATTGATAGAAACCTGATCAAGTTAATAGGTAGGGAAGAAAGAGAAATATTTTTCCACCTAACATTTCCAAATGCCCATCTCAAGCTGTTGCTCCAGAACTGTGGCTGTTGAAGTTCAACTCCCAGAACTTGTTGTCATTTCCCATGAGGCCAAAGGCTTTTGGGAACTGAAGTACAAAATAGCTGGAGGATGAAAGGTTGAGAATCCCTGCTCGAGAGGTCTGTTAGAAAGTAGCTCTGGAGTATCCTCAGGCATTCTGCCTTTCTGATGTTTTCCTGGGAACAGGGACGTAGCCAAGGGGGGGGGTTCTTGGGGTCCGGACCCCCCCTTCCATTAGAAAAATGAATGGTGTGTGCTGCTGCGCCACCGCACTCAAGCCCCATTATAATGGTGGCACTTAGTCTGCCCCCCAAATCCTAGTTACGTCCCTGCTGGGAAAGCTGTGCCTCATCCCGGATTGGAAGAATTTATGTTTGCCTGAGAGCTTTCATCTCTTTTGGGGTCTCTGGACTAATAACAAATAATTCAGGATTGCACACTGCATGGACAAGTCCCCCTGCAAGCTATTCTTACAGCAAGCTCTGTATTTTTCTCTGCATTCCGTCTCAGAATGGTGACTAGAAATGATGCCATGTCACTTCCTCTTACCATTTTCAAAGATGTTTGGAGGTAATGAGAGTACTGTAATCTAAAGCCATGACAGGTATCCAAGGGAAGCTTGGAAATAAGCATGGGAATGGATTAGTAACCAGTGGAAATATTTGAAAAACTGTGAGATACATTCCCACAACTGGTCCTGCTAATAGTCTTTCGGGCCTGTTTTATACTTGCTGAAACTTCCAAGTAGTCTTCAAAGGCATTTTCGCATGTGCCCATTTACATGATGTACACCATGATGCAGCACCAAAGGGGCATCATAACACCGCAGTGCAGCGCCTGTGATGCCCTTTCCAGGGTGGAAAAAGAACCCACCATTTGCAGGTTCTTTTTGCACCAGGTGTGGCATGTGGTTGCCGCATCCACAACCCAGTGCTTTCCGGGGCGGCATATAGCCGCCTCTTACAGGCTGTTTGTACAGCCCCTGAGTGGCCATGAAGCAGTTGTGTATACCACCTTGAACTCATTGGAAGAAAGGTGGGATATTGATGATGACATTGATGATGATGATGATGATGATGATGATGATGATGATGATGATGATGATAGTGATAGGTTCACAAAAGATACTGCCTCCGAGTGATCTCATTAAACAATGTGCTACCCTGATATTTTCTCCAGGGTTTTTCCATTTCTTCTGCAGTGTGTATGACCCAGCCCTTAAAAAGTTTATTTAGTTCCCTCTGGGTTCACTGAAGAGTTTTCCTCACACTCAGATTCTGTATGATTGTAGTCACTAAAAAACAACACTGGATAACTTTCACCCATGAAAGAGCTAATGGTAGTTAAAGGCTGCAGATAAAAGTTAATATGAAATGTGAACATCTCACATCTCATCCTTCCTCTAATAATTTCAGTGGAGGCATTTCATACACTGTATTCAATGATAAAATAATTTATTCCTATGACTAAAATAACCACCGTGGCTCGTCTGTGTTAATATTCCAGTTATGGTGTGCTGTAACTCTTTATTTATAATTTTCATTCCCCAGGATCCCTTTTCCCAACTGCAGTTATTTGAAGAGATTTATGAGTTTTCTACCCACATATCCCCAAGACTTCTGTAAAACTAGACAGTAGCATTCTTTGGATTCTTTTAAAAAGGTCAAAAGGTTTCCCATTTTAGTGAGAGAGAAAAACCTACAGCTTTTTGCGGTTTTTAGAGACTGATAAAGTTTCAGGATCAGAGTTAGGATTTTGATATAGTATTACTGTGCCTGTGAAAGGCAAGAAATCCTGGCTAAGGGCTAAAAAGTCTGAAAACCTGAGCATGAAATTAGATGCTCTATCAAAAGGTTTGGATTCTCTGTCCCCGTTTTTCTCCCAGTATATTAATCAAATTAGGGAATTATTTCAACAATTATATATTTTAGTAGCCCCAATGCAATCCCACACTGCAATCTCTGAGGAGCATTGCTATAGAAATGCAGCTAATTTGTATCCCTTTCTATAGATTTCTTACTCCTTCTCACTCCCCAAAATAAAGCAAAGCAAAGCAATGCAAAGCTCTTTGACATTTAAGTTTTGATTAAACTTACCAGCAAAAGTTTCCTGAAAATAAATTATTGGACTAAAATATCTCTCCAACTCTAAATTTTCCTTCAATATAATGCCTCTAGCTCCATCTGTAGTAAATTAAGGTCTCGTTTTAATATCACTCTGCATAATCCCCTTTAAATCCCAGTTGTTTTGATGGGAGAATTATGTAGGTGCTTAACTTTCTTCAAATGAAATTAAGAAGATTTTTAAATTATTATATTGTGTCTGTGTTCTTTTTGTAACAATTTTGTAATTATTTATGTTTTTATCAACCCTTTTTGCAGTAAAATTTGGCTAGAGGCAGACTCCAATTTAGAATACTATTATATAGTTCCATCAGAACCTTAATTTTTATAGATGGTAGATTATAGCTTTCCCTGATTCTTTGGACTTTATCATATAAGGCTCTAAATCAGAATTACAGCAGGATAGTAGCATCTTTGGCTGATGTTTATCACACAGCATTGTGTCTCTCCTGTTGCTGCTTTGCATTTCAATCGTTGGTGGAATGCATCTTGTCATTTATGGGGAAAATCTGTCAATTGCTTGGATGCAGAATCACTGCTGTTGAACTATTGTTTGTGGTGTGATCGTGTTCTGCTGCAGTTGTGAAGTTGTGCGGTTTTCTTCTCTCTCTCTCTCTCTCTCTCTCTCTCTCTGCCTTCACTGATCCGAGGTGCATTTTCTTATGCCTGGCTATAAATGGTTGAAAAATGAGTTATTCACCATAGACAGTGCCACTGTCATCATCATCATCTCCTCCTCCTCCTCCTTTCCTTTTTTGTTTTTGCTTTTTTCTGCTGTGTATCCAGCCTTGTGACTCTTTTATATAGAGGTTCTTTCCCAGAAAATGACTTTCACATGCAATGATATCCAAATGTTTCCTCCTGATTTGTGCCCTCCCATTTCCCTTAAATCTTTGGGGATGGTGAAGTAAATGATTTCTCACCTGTTCATCTATCTACTTCATTTTTGACTGTGTGACTTTTTGCAAAAGTTTCTTTCACAGGTTTCCCCCCACCATACAGTATAATCATCTTGGGAAGGGTTATGGAAGGGGGACTACCAGCTACCCTACCAGAGAGTGAGGAAGGGAGGGAAGCTTGTATTGAAGTCTTGATTCAAGTCTTGAAAGATCTTCATTGGCTGCCTGTTTGCTTCCGGGCTCAATACAAGGTGTTGGTTATTACCTATAAAGCCCTAAATGGCTTGGGCCCAGGGTACTTGGAGGACCGCCTCTCCCCATATAATCCGCCCCGCACACTCAGGTCAGCAGGGAAAAATTTGCTGGAGGTCCCAAATGCACGTTATGTGAGGACCTCACAATGGGCCTTCTCCATCTTGGCCCCAAGAATATGGAACAATCTCCCCGATGAGCTCCGCTCCACCACTTCTTTGGATCTTTTTAAGAAGAATCTTAAGACCTTCTTCTTTTCCCAAGCTTTCCCCCCATGACTGTTAATCATATGGTTTTCGCCCTCCACCTGGCACAACTCTTGTAATGTTTTTGGATTCCCCCACTCAGCTGGCTGAGTATTGTTCTTTTTAATCCTGTGTATTGTTTTTATGGATTGTAATGTATTTTATTGATATTCTGTATGCCGCTTTGATCACATTGGAAAAGCGGGGTAAAAATAAACTATTATTATTATTATTATTATTATTGATTCAGGCATTGTGGTTGGAGATGGTAGGTGGCAAGTTCTCCCCCTGCCCCCATTCTAAGACATGATATAGAGGAGGAGAAGTAGTAGCAACAAAGATGAGTGGAAAAGAGAGGGGGGGTTGAAATCTAAATAATAAATCTGCCACAGTAAACACTCAGTTTTAAAAAATGAATAATAAATAAGAATAACAAAAGCAACACCAGCATAATAAGTGAGGTAGTGCAGAATAGTGATACCACTACTGTATATCACCAGAACAGTAACGTAGCACAATCACAGAGAAATATGATGATAATTGTTCCCATCCAAGTATGTTTCAGTTTCTTTAAAAAATGCAATTGCTGCAAGACAACTTGGTGTTGTGATAAAGTCCTTTATCTCTTTGTGTACCATTTTGTGCTAGACTAGCAGGTTGGTAGATAAAGGGAATGTTGTAGATGTAGCATATCTTGATTTCAGTAAGGCCTTCATCAAAGACCCCGATGATATTTGTACAGCGCTGTGTATAATTACAGCGCTTTAGAAATAAAGTTTAATAATAATAATAATAATATTCTGGCAAACAAGCTAGTAAAATGTGGGTTAGACAATGCAACTGTTGGGTGGATTTGTAATTAGTACCCAAAGGGTACTCAGCAATAGCTCCTCCTCAACTTGAAGAACAGTGACTAGTTGGGTGCCACAAGGTTCTGAAATGGGACCAGTGCTTTTCAACATCTTTATTAATGAGTTGGATGAAGAAATAAAGGACAGGCTTATCAAATTTTTAGATCAGGGGTAGGCAACCATTTTGAGCCGGGGGCCAGGTTGCTGTCCCTCAGACAACTGGGGGGCCAAAGCCGGGGGTGGAGCTTCCACCCTCCAGGGCGGAGCCGCATGCCAGGGGTGGAGCTTCCAACCCCCAGGGGTGGAGCCACATGCTGGGGGTGGAACTTCCACCCTCCGGGGGCGGAGCTGCATGCCAGGGTGGAGCTTCCACCCTCCAGGGGCGGAGCCACATGCCAGGGATGGAGCGTCCACCCTCCGGGGGTGGAGCTTCCACCGAAGCATCATCATCATCATCACCACTACTATCATTGTTACAGCAGATCTTTCATCAATAAATGCACCAAAAATACACAGAAATGCACTTTGGAAAGTCACACTCCTCCTCTTCCTCCTCGTCCTCCTCCTCCTCTTTCTCATTGAGAGGGAATTTTGCAGAAAGTACACCAAGGGCAAGTAAATAATCATCATCATCATCATCATAATATTAAAGTTACAGGCATGGAAATTACTAAAATGCAATTCAAAATTAAAGGCAGCAAGCATGCAGTGGCTCAACCCAGAAAAGCACAAGGTGCTAAGAAGGAATTTTGCAGAAAGTACACCAAGGGCAAGTAAATAATAATCATAATAATCATAATAATATTAAAGTTACATGCATGGAAATTGCTAAAATGGCAGCAAGCATGCACTGGCTCAACCCAGAAAGCCACAAGTAGTTGGTGTAGCTTCAGCTAACCCCCTCCCCCAATGAACCAACCTCTCTTGCTTCGCTGTGGCTGTGGCTCCCTGGCTCCCTTTCTCCCTCGCTCTGCACTCCTTCTGCCTCTCCTCCTTTCCCTGCTCTTAGGGAGGAGGAGGAGGAGGAGGGCAGAGGGTGAGGTGGAGCCTGCTGCAGGCCTGCTGCAGCCCCTGGAGCCCTGTTGGAGTGCTCCAGGGGCTGCACCGGGCCTCCTAGATGGGCGCCACCATTTTGTTTTTCAAAATGGCGGCCGAAGTCTCGCGTGACCTTTGCCATCCTGAGATCACGCAAGACTTCGGCTGCCATTTTGAAAAACAAAATGGCGCCCGGAGCGGCGGAAAAATGGGGTGATCGGTGGCAAACGGTGGCAGGACTGCGCAGGGGCCGCTGGGAAGGCCTCGGCGGGCCTAATCGGCCCGCGGGCCGTAGGTTGCCTACCCCTGTTTTAGATGATACCAAATTAGGAGGAGTAGCTAATATCCCAGAGGACAGGTTCAAAATGACTTTAATAGATTCAAAAGCTGAGCTAAAGATAACAGTTTCAACAGGAAGAAATGTAAAGTACTTAGGCAGAAAAAATGAAATGCATAGATATAAGATGGGAGACACCTGTCTTAACAAGACTATATATGAAAGGGATCTAGGAGTCCTAGTAGACCACAAGTTGAACCTGAGTCAACAGTGTGATGTAGCAGCTAAAAAGGCCAATGAGATTCTAGCCTGCATCAATAGAAATATAGTGTCTAGATCAAGGGAAGTAATAGTGCCACTCTAGTCTCCTTTTCTCAAACTTCACCTGGAATACTGTGTCCAGTTCTGGACACCACAATTCAAAAAGGATGTAGACAGAGAAGGGCAACCAAAATGGTGAAGGGTCTGGAAACCATGCCTTATGAAGAGAGACTTAGGGAGCTGCATATGTTTAACCAGAAGAAGAGAAGGTTAAGAAATGATATGATAGGCCTGTTTAAACATTCGAAGGGGTGTCATACTGAAGAAGGAGTAAGCTTTTTTTCTGCTGCTCCAGAGTCTAGAACACGAAGCAATGGATGCAAACTACACATAAAGAGATTCCACCTAAACATTAGGAGGAGCTTTCTGATAATAAGAGCTGTTTGACAGTGGAACACATTCCCTCAGAATCTGGTGGAGTGTTTTGATTCTGTGTTCCTGCATGGCAGGGGGTTGGACTGGATGACCCTTGAGGTCTCTTCCAACTCTATGATTCTATGATAAATACCAGTGGATCCAGTCATCAAGAAAAGTGAGGAAATATATGTATTAAGAATAGATGGGGAAGAGTTTGGTTAAAGCCAGATAAAATATGTTTTTCCAACATTAAAGAACTTCTTCACAATATGACATCAAACTGAAAACCAAAGTGCTAAGCTAATGAAATTTATCACAACCTTTGGGCTTTTTGTTTTGTTTTCAGAACTTGAAATTTGGAATCACAACAGGTTCTAAAACCTTTAAAAGGAAGATGACAGAATCTTCATAGGGGTATTAAAGAAGTCATTGTCTTTATTGATGACATCCCAATAGATGAGATGTAAATCAATCAGATAAACTAATGGGAAAGACCAGGAGAAAATGCTAACTTCCACATGATTCAGGATTCAAGCTTAACCAAAGTGCATAGAATTCTTGGGATAGGTAATCACACATCATTGAATGAAACTGTGTCTTGAAAAGAAAAGTACCATGAAGCTGTGGTTAACTTTACAGAAAGAAGATACTTTTTAACAATTAGGAATTTACCTAGGTTGACATTTGGAAGATATCTCCACAGAGGCCCAGTTACTAAATCTGTCCTTTGCAATCCACTGTATCCTGGTTTGAGCACCAAATCTGGAGGCTTTCTTTACAGATATAAATTATTGTATATAAAGTATGATACCAGTGCCCCACACTTAGAATCTTTATTACATTTCTTCAGGTTCACACTGACATTTTTCTGTTTGCAGATCTCAACTTGGTAAATACAACCAAGTGCAAGGGAGAGTGAGGGGAGGGAAAGGAAAACAGGATGGCAATCCATTATTAATTCAAAGTTATTGTATGAGAGTGGATGGGGTTATTTTGTTTTGTGTAACATATTGATTCCCTTTGGTTTCCCAAACTCTTCTGTGTTCGATTTTATATATCTTTGAAGTAAGGCAATTGTGTGGGGAAGTGTTTATTCCTCACTGAATGTTTTTATGTCTCTGTGTGGTAGAGGGTATCTTTTGAAACATTAAGAACCAACCTAATTTTTTTCTGAACTTTTAAAAATACCTCAAAATATTACATGTAAAGTAATAGAAGAATGAAGGAAAGGAAGAAAGAAAGAGGAAGGAAGGAAGGAAAGAAGTCCTTTGGCACTGCACAAGTGTGTGGCATAAATTTTAATGGACTAAAACCCACTTTGAATTGTTATCATCAGTTGACTGGGGCATATATACTTGAGGATGGTATCAAATAACTATCAGGAATTACATGGCCATGTGCATCTTTTAAAAAAAAATTTTACCTCTATTTACCCTGCTTACATCCATCTAAATGTACTTATGGCCTGTTACAGACTGCCAAAATAAAGCTGCTTCGGGTCTCTTTGGAGGTATGCTGTTTAAATGATGAATGCACCCTAAGAATCCGGAAGCTGCACGAAAGCTGCGCTCCAGTGCTTAGGAATGGAGTGTGGCTTTGGCACGACCTCCGGACTCTTAGGACCCATGCATCATTTAAATAGCATACCTCCAAAGAGACCCGAAGCAGCTTTATTTTGGCAGTCTGTAACAGGCCTATGATTTCAGCTTTAGACGCTCATTTTACTCTGAATTTTTATTGCTGTCTTATAATCGCTAGAACTTGTTTGGACTGGCATATTTATTGTTTTATGGTTTAAAAGACAGTGTTGGACAATCCTATTTTTAAAGATGTGGCTAGCAGCTATGCTTCCCCCAGTCAAATTGTGAGCTTTTCATCCCAAAATAAGCAGAGAAGCCGTAGTGTGGATCACAACTGTAGTGTAGGGACTGAGAGATTTACCTGTTTGCCACCTGCTGTGGTGCTCATATGCATTGTACATTGCCAAAAACTGATATATTTGTTTTGGGTGAATAGAGTTTTTGAACCCCTTTTGTTCAGGATGAAATTCATTCATAATATTCCGTGAACTATATATAGTACCTTGTTAAGTCTGTGCTTTCATTCTGCCAAAAGTACTTAATAATGTGAACATGAAAAGGTTAATGTCTTAACAGCAAACTGCTAGCATACTGAATAATCATGACAATATTACAGTATTAGGGACTACTATGTTCACTAGCACAACAGTGGACTACAAAACCAAACTCTCTGGCTGGCTGCACAGTTTTAATAAATCTGACCAAATCAGTAATTTGTATTTCAGATGAATATCTTCTGAAGTTTTTTCAAAAAATAATTTCTTATACAAGGATTGAGAAGTAAGAGGTCATGTCATGACTTCAGTGCTATAATTCCATGTTTTTAAAAAGTGGGGAGATATTAGTTTACCTGCTTTCCGTCTTATTAGTTGAAGAAAAATGTAGATTTTAATATATTTCATTTGAACTCTGAAGTTCTGAACATTTGTTACCAGTCTGCAGTTGATTCCTATAATTTTGGGGCGTCTTTATGTTTTTTAGATTCAAGTCAGTCTGAAAGTCCAAGCCAGCCAAGTGAAGCTGATATTAAGGACCAGCCAGAAAATGGTGAGTCTATATCCATCTGTATTTATTTTAATATTTTTCACTTCAAATTTTAATCTTAGGTCCTAGGACAACTTTAAAAAATACAGTATTCCCGAAGCAGGAAACGAGTTAGACTGGATTAAGCTGGCTATCATTTGCAAATGCAGATCAGGAGGGCTTGCAAACATCCACAAACACCAGGTACAAAATGATACATCTATCTACATCAAGGATGAGCAAAATGCTTTCCAAGGTCTGTATGTGGACCTTTGGGACTGTTTTCTGACCTCCCATGGGCAGTAATGTATAAAACAAATGTAAAAAAGAAAAAGAAAAAAAAAAAGCTTTCTTGCAAAACAAGGTGCCACAAATTGCTTCCAGAAGCCTTCTGGATATGTGAGGGGCATCCCCCTCCCCCAGTGTCATAATTTTATAGCCTGGAGAGGCCTTTTTTATATAAACAAAAATAAACAGGAAGCCACCTTGGGTCCTGTGCCAGGGAAAGGCAGAATATAAATTAAATAAATATATAAAGAATGAATAAGGCTCCCTCCCTATTGTAAAATGGTTTCTGCAGAGTATAAAATGCCCCCATCGCAAAAAATCCCCACATCCCCTAAAGGGTGTTTGGAGGGGATTCAGTTTTTTGCATGCTGTAGGGAGGGTGGCCATTTAGCCTCCCACAGTTGCCCACCACTAATCTATAATACAGGATTTTCACAAATGGTTAGTACCTTTTAGCCTCTGTTGGCAAGATAGAAAGGTAAGGTTTGTTTTGTTTTGTTTTTCTTGGTGAAAGGGAAGATCTGGCAAGTAAATGAAAGAGTCTGGAATAAGTAGGTTTGCTTAACTGTTACAAGGGAATGCTAGAAAACCCCATGGAGATTTCTTAAATATTTGATTTCAGTATGTAAGTGATCTCAAAATCAGTGGAGCCACCTAAGTAGTGATGGCACTACTGTATCCTCTTTCCCCAGTGGATTTCAACTAGGGAGTTAAGAATAAACTCCACTACTTCGCATGGTCGTCCTGGGATCTGCTTAAAAGATTTGCTACTAGGAGTGGAGGATGGTTGTTGAAGCAGAACTTCCATGTTGCCATTTTGTAAGATTGGGTCCAAGTGGCATTGTCTATTGAAAAGATCTTTTGGTATGAGTTTACAAATTCAGCATTTAAAAAAAAAAAAGAAAAATACCTAAGCTCACAGTTGTCTTTCAGGAAGAGGATGACTGTATTTCCAGAAATGTGCAAAGATTAGAGATGGGATTATAAAGGGGTGTGTGTGTGTGTGTGTGTGTGTGAAAATGAATTTCAAAGGGGGAAAATGTAAAGTACTACACTTAGTCAGAAAAATATATAGGCTGGGTGACACCTGGCTTGACAATAGTACATACAAAACAGATCTGGAGGTCATGTTCACAGGCTGAATATGAGTCAACAATGTGATGTTCCAGCTAAAAAAAGCCTATACAAGCCTAGGTTGCATCAGTAGGAGCGTAGTGTCCAGATTGAGGAAAGCAACAGTATCTCTCGTAAAGGTGACATGATAGTGATGTTTAAATTTTTGAAGGATGGAGGCATAGGCCTGAGGATGGAGGCATAGGCCTGTATTTTCTGTTTCTGAGTTCAGATAGTAGGGAGGGCTATCTGCCGACTGGCACCTCCCCCTTTGGCCATGTGGTCACTGGGAGATTTTCAAATTCAAGGAAATGTAATGTCCACTTGCAATTCAAAGAAGATGTTTCCTTGGAATCCAGCATGTCTCCTTCTTTTGTGAAGCCACAGGCTCCTATGTAGGCAGAGAACATTGAATTTCTCAAGAAGTCTTCATGTCAGGAAAACTTTAGGTGGTATAGCGGTAAAGCATGCCAATCAGTGCCAATATTAGATAACATTGTTTTACTTTTGTTGGAGGCAGAAGCCTCAGATGGCAAAGTCTCAGTGCACTGGCTCTCTCTTCCCCTGTGATGGCTAAAATGCGGTAACTTGAAATCCAAAAATCATCTAGGGGTAGCTGTGTTGGCCATATAGGATGGAGCAAGTTTGTTTTCTGCTGCTCCAGAGACTAGGACATGAAGCAGTAGATTCAAATGACAGGAAAAGGCATTCCATCTAAATATTAGGAAGAAATTCCTGACAGTAAAAGTTGTTCTGCAGTGAAATGCACTGCTTTGAGTGTCGTAGAGTCTTCTTTGGAGGTTTTTAAACAAAGGCTGGATGGCCATCTATCAAGAGTGATTTATGTATTCCTGCATAGCAGGGGATTGGACTGGATAGCACTTGTGGTCTCTTCCAACTCTATGATTCTGTGAGTTAAAGGCCAGATATATTCTCAATGATTACATATTACTGTGATTTGATCATTCTAATTTGATACTACTGAGTTTTAATTGTAAATTTACAAGAGCTTCTTTTTTCATTTAAAGAATTGGTTACATTTAAATATCAATGCAAATAGGACAGTATTCATTAGTTCAGCTGTTCTCCAGTGCGCCCTGAAGTAGTTGCTCATTGTAAAAGTAGCGATTTGGCAGTGGGTGAGGTTCTAAAAAATGATCTTTATAACCAAATCAAACATATTTGAAATTTTGATGCATTCTGTATGCTTTGAGATGGATGCAGTACTTGACTATATCTCAGGTATGAAAGGCACCTTGTTCTTCCTAACAGTAAAAAATACTAAACAATGACACAGAACTAGTTTGTCAACCCTCATGGTAAATTACACTGAGCTTGCAAATGTAACCTAAGAATACATTCATTCATTCACTTTTTAAAAAAAATTAGATAGGGTTGGTTGGGCACACAATATCTAGATGGTTTGGGCTCACATTAGCTTGATGATTCAAAAGAATGTTTTTAAAAAGCAAAAGATGGGCTCCAGCCAGATTTAAGCAAGTTTAAATCAATGGGATGTAATTTATTTCACTGTCTCTCTGTCTCTCCTCCTCAAACTAATGTAACTGAAACTATATTTAACTCTGGATGGATAAAGCAAAAACAAAAGTGTCAAAGGATCTCAGATATGGAAATATTTTTGTGGTTATGGGGGAAAGATAGCCCCCGACCACTAATACATTCATGACGGAACTTGCTTGGCTTTATGCATACAGGCAGGATTATATATTCTCTTCATAAGACTCAGCATTTTGTATCAACTGAAACAGAATGGAAAGAGATAGAGAAATGCATTTTGAAGAGTAAGAGGACTGTATTTGTATGCAACTCTAAAACATGTTATAGCATTAGAGGAATAAACCTAGTTAATCCACACACACTCAGCATTGGAAACCTCACTTCATCTTCCAGTGGCAGAATTAGAAGTTCCCCTCCATGCTCAGATCATGGGCAATAAATTCATCACAGTCTGGTATGATTGCATGGAAGAGTTTTGAAACTTCGGTTTCCATTTTAGATAAACCATAGTTTAGATTGTTATCTAAATCCTAAAGTTTAGCTAATCTTGATTAAGTTTAGTAAAAGCAAGCTATCTTCATAAATTGACCATACTGACCAAAGAATTCTGGGAGTTGTAGTCCAAAAAGTATTTTTTCCAAGCTATTACATTATTCTGCTCAGTCATTTTGTGAACTCTGCCAATTTTTCACTGTTTAAAGCCAATTAACCGAGAAATTAATCTCTGCACCCAAATAAAAGTTGCTTAGGAGATATTAACCTAAACCCTATTGTTAATTCTACGCAAAGTAGACCTATTGAATCAAAATGTTGATTCACCATTCTACAACTGATTGAATAGGTCCATTCTAGTTGAGACCCACACAACAGGATGCCAGCCATTGGGTCAGTCAGCCTGTTCCACAGAGCATTTCCCTATTCTACAGTTCAGTTAGGGCATTAACAGAATCACCAGTTCCGGCAAGTGGAAAATCTCCCAGACCATTCAGGGCTTGTTCTGGTTTCATTAGTCTCTGAGGGTGGACCATTTTAAAATGGTTCCCATTCCTGCAGAGGTTACGAGTCTCAGCAAATATAATCGCTATTAGATAGTGATCTCTCCATGACAAAGAAATTCTTGTGAATCTGCCAGAACCCCCCTTGTCCTGGTGGCCAAAAACCAGATCAATGCTGTGGCCTGCTATATAAGTTGAGCCAGAAATTAACTGAAGTAGCCATGGAAACCATGAAATCCTGAAGTGATCCTGTAGAGATGCTCCAGCGTGCAAGTTAAAATCCCCCAACACAATGGGTTGTGTTTTTTTAGGGGAGGAGATCAATGTCACCTCCAAGACCACCTCTACCAGGGAGATGGTTGGGCAGTGCTGAGGTTGGACAATGGTTTGACAATATACTAATGGAATCCCAATCTTATTTATTTAATCATTTATTTATTTAGAGTATTTATACTCCACTCTTCAGCCACAAATACTCTCAAAGCAGTTTACAGATTGCTAATCTGACAGTTTCCCACCCTCAGGATTGCAGTCTAGAAAGACATGACATAAATGGAGAAGGAAATGGCATTGGGCAAGTGAATCAAGTCCAGTAGATTCTGTCCAGGGCCAGGGTGGCAGCTGGAGTGGAGAGAGAGTCCTTCATCTCCCTCTGGGTCTAGGCATGGTGGAACTGTGCTTGCCTGTTCTTCTCTCCCTCTGAGGGCAGGGTGGTAGCAGTTAAAATGGAGGGAAGGCTTTTCATCAAGCTTCTTTGCCCTTCTAACTGCTTTGGAGATTTTTGGAAAATGCATCTCATTAGGGCATGGACTCATGATAATAATAATAATAATAATTTGTTTATGTATATACCGCTATTCCAAAGATCATAGCGGTGAACAGCAAGTAAGCTAATTAGCAAGTAAGCTAATTTGTCCCCAACAGTCTGGGTATTCATTTTAGCGACCTCGGAAGGATGCAAGCCTGAGTCGAGCTTGGGCCCTTTTGCTGGTCTTGAACTCGCAACCTTGTGGTTTCGAGTGAATGGCTGCAGTACAGGCATTTACCCACTGCGCCACCAGGGCTCCTTATATGATATCTTACTACAACTCTTTCCTCCCCTTCTATTGGCTCTTATTTGCTACTGTACTTGGAAACTTTGCGAGCACAAACTCCCACCCTCTTGTCAACCAGGTCGCAGTTATATGGGAAAAGGGAGCTTTCCACGAGGAAGTCTTAGATCATGCAGTTCTTTCTGTTCACTGGCTTGGCATTAAACAGGATAACTTTTCGATGGGGTTCCACTAAATCAGCCAGGGATCTGTTGATTGGTTGGTAAACTGAAAAAAGGAATAATAACCACAAGATGTCCCTTACCCCTTGATGAGTTTTACCTCCATTACCATATCTTTCCCTCACCATTGCAACTGAAATAGTAGCATTCCTTCCTTCCTCTAAATGCACTTTTAGCCTGACTGAAAATGCTCACAGATCAGATAAACCTGGAGAATTCCTATTATACTTAGCCAGCTAGAGCTGCCCTCGTGGAATAGTGCCCTTTGTAGGCTGCAAAAGAGGAGGGATCTCTATCTAACTGGGTTGCCTCACTCAGTCTAGCTAGTTTCCCCATTCCTACCAACTTTGCTTTACTAGGTAGAAAATAGGATACTGTTCTGGCAAGATATCCCCCAAAATTCAATTGCTTGTCTTCCTGTGCACTTCGTGTCATTGTCACATCACATGCAGATTAGCCCTAACCTTCAAATATAGTCACTGGTATGCACAACTGTAATATCCTCCCCTCTTTATTGTTAAACATAGATCAATATCCCAAAGAGTCTTTGATGAAATCAGAGAGTGACTCTCTTGGCATTTGCATGTTGAACCCAATCTCATACTACTTTGCTATAATTCAATTGAATGCATGTTGAAATGATAAGTAATGCAGTTAAAAAGTGTTCTGTGTCATATTGGGAACATTCTTAAAGATTCTCATCATAGTATCTTTCTTCTAGAAAATGCACAAAGAGGGTTTCATGTACAAAGAAGGATGGTTTGGTTTATGATATCATTTGAAAGGGAAATTTTAGGTGGACAAATGCAGTGGGTTCTCTTCAGGATGAAGCAGTGCAGGGAAATGGTAGAGAATTGTCACTGTAAGCCTCAGACTCATTGCCTCTCTTTTCTTACCACATACTGCTTTTCCATGAAACCATTTTGCCGTTTCTTGCTCCATTAATAGATATATAGAAGAAGTAATTTCAGCAGGCTTGGCCATGTCTGTACTGGGTAAGATATTTCAGAGGCAGCCCAGAGTATCCTGGCTCTGCAACTGCCCAACCTGCCTTACCTCACCTCCTTTTCCACGCTGTGGCGGCTATATGCACATTGGTCCCACCGAGCTGCCTCATGTATCCACTGATGCAATGGCTTGCTCCCTTCTGAGGTCAGAATGAGGCACCCAGTGACATGTGACCATCAGTTATATTTATTTGTGTTAAATTTGTAATGCCTCGATTCTGGTGCAGGAATTTGCTGGATGGGATTTGGACTACCCACACCAGAACTAGTATTTGGAGAGTGTGCAATCTGAATAGGATGACGCCAAAAGAGGGGGAGAAATTGGTCTTTTGCCTCATGCAGACAAGGCCCCAATCTTTCATGGCAATTCTAACCTACTGACCCCCCCCTTAAACATCTGTCTAAAATATGGGAACTCTGTATTCTTTTCTTTTAATCTTGACACAGGATCATCCCAAGGCACTTTGCCACCCATGCCAAAGGAGTAGAATATGGCCTCCTTCATTTTATGTGCAGAAACCAACAGGGCTGGCAGATGCACATTACTTGTCACTGACACTGGCATGGCCTCCTCCAGCACACCCAAGACCATCAAGCCATGAGAGGATGAAGGGAAGCCATGTGGGACACATAGAGCTTTTCTCCAAGAGAAGGGAATGATTAGAAGGGGGACCTAGCTCAGTTGGAATGGTTGGGCTGTCCCCTACTGTCTCTCTCCTGTGACAGTAACATCATTCTGCTTCTTGGGAGGGCCATTTCCACCTTGTCACTGTATGCTGAAGGTGTGAATCCTATTTCTTGAAGTTACAAAAATAGAGGAAATAGAGGCGATGGTTACATAGGAAGGTATTCCAAATCTGAGAAACCATTTTTTTCTTCCCCAGTCTAGCAATAATTTGTGTTTTCATATTAACTGAGTTGGAAATGTAATATATTTATATCTAATGAACCATTAATTGTATTAACATATTATACCATATTCTGTATTTTAAAATACAGTCGTCCCTCCTGATTTGCAGTCTTGCCATTCACGTCCTTTGGTCTCTCTCTGATGGCAAGCCGGAAGGGACATAACGGCGCACACGGCAGAGTGCACCACCATTGTAACCAATGGGGCTCCAATATTGGTGATTTTCCCAATTCAGGGGGGGGGGGGTCTGCAATGGATTCCCCCATGAATCAGAAGGGATGACTGTATACATATGGACATATTGACACTGCTTCCTGTTAAATCTAATAACAACCAAACAATGATACCTTTATTGGGACAACCAAAATGCACAATGATTGGCCCAAGAAAGGTATCATTGTTTAAATGTTATTGGATCTGTTATATGGCCAACACGGCTACTCCTAGATGCTCCATATTAAGTCTTACTTCTTTTTTAATTAAAAAAAAATGTGTGCTCTTACTTGCCAAGCACTTTTAGGATGTATTCAGTCTTATATATGCACCTCTCAGTAGTAAACTTAATCAAGATTAGCTGAACTTTAGGATTTGGATAACAATCTAAACTATGGTTTATCTAAAATGGAAACTGAAGTTTCAAAACTCTTCCATGCAATCATACCAGACTGTGATGAACTTATTGCCCATGATCTGCGCATGGAGGGGAACGTCTTATTCTGCCACTGGAAGATGAATTGAGGTTTCCAGTGCTGAGTGTGTGTGGGTTAACTAGGCTTATTCTTCTAATGCTATAATATGGTTTAGAGTTGCATACAAACACAGTCCTCTTACTCTTCAAAATGCATTTCTCCATCTCTTTCCATTCAGTATCAGCTGATACAAAATGCTGACTGTTGTGAAGAGAATATGTAATCCTACCAGTATGCATAAAGCCAAGCAAGTTTTGTCATGAATGTATTAGTGGTCAGGGGGCTATCTTTTCCCCATAACCACAAAAATACTTTCATATCTGAGATCCTTTGACACCTTTTTTTGTTTTTTGCTTTATCCATCCATAGTTAAATATAGTTTACGTTATATTAGTTTGAGGAGGAGAGATCATTTACAGGTTCAATTCTAATTCTTTTCAGAATTACTCCGAAATGTTCCCACTGATTTCATTTGCAGTCATTCCCATTTATGTATGCACGGGATTGTGGCTTTACAGTTCAATCTAGTTCATATCTAATGACATGTAAATTCCATAGAGTCCAATAAGTCAAATTCCCATGTAAATAGTTGCAGTACTGTAGCCTTAGTCCAGTTAGTCATTGCTGTTTCCTATGAAGCCTCCATGGTTGTGATATAGGTGGCACCCAGAACTGGACATAACAGAGAATAAAACAGAACCATTATTTCCTGGAACCTGAACATTATACTACTGTTAATGCAGCAAAAGTGCATTAGCTGTTTCTGGCTGTAATGTTTCACTGTTGTCTTATATTCAACTTACTCATTAAGATATCTAGGTTCTTTTCACATTCTGAGCCAGCTCTATCTCATGCTATAATTTTGTCTTCTTAAAAAAAAACAAATAAAAATAATGCAATGCTTTATTTATTTATTTTTCTGTATCTAAATGCATGACTTTACATTTACCTCCACTCAGTCTCATTTTATTAGTTTCTGCTCACTGTTTTAGTGGTTGGCTATTCCCCAAACAATGTGATATATAGATTCCATTGCGTTACATTTATACCCTCTCTTTCCCTTAAAACTGGGATTTGATGAACAACCATTCTACACCCTTATCCATCTTATTTATAAAATTTCAGGAACTGTAGGACAGAATCCTGTCTCCTCAAGTCATCCTTGCAACAGGATGCTGACCCCTTCATTAGCATTTGTAAAGTTTGACTGCTCAGTTAACTTTGAATACAGTGATAATGTCTAGTCTGTTCTTTAATATGTTATTTCTTGTGAATCACTTGTGTCAAAGAACGTATTCCTACCATGATAAAAACAAAAGGCCAAATTGGTTTACAGATACTCTGTTTATCCTTTATGGTAGGTTGGTAGTCAGGAAGGATGAGGAATCAGAAGAAACACTGACGTCTAAAACACACTGCAGAAATAATCCAGTTTGAGACCACTTTACCTGCCCTGGCTCAGTGCTAGGGAATTCTGGGAACTGTGGTTTTATGAAGCATTTAGCCTTCTCTGTAAGAGCGCTCTGGTGCTACAATCAATTATGATTTCCTAGCACTGAGCCAGGGGACTTAAAGCAGCCTCAAACTGGATTATTTCTGCAGTGTAATTTGGACCTGAGAGACCATATTTATTATTTTGTATGTGCCTTCAGGTTGTGGCGATCTTAAGGCAACCCTATCACAGGGGTGGTGTTTTGTTTTGTTTTTTTGGAGATTTGTTCAGAGGGGGCTTGTATTTGTCTTCCTCTGAGGCTAAGACTGTGACTTGCTGAATATCACCTGGTTTTTCATAACTGAGCAGGGATTTGAACCTTGGTCTGCAAGGTCATAGTCCAGTCCTCAAATGTCTACACCACGCTGGCTCTAAAATCTACTAATAGCAAGCCAAAATGTCCCAGATGGCTAATCCATATTAGGTAAACTAATCGGAGATGGCACATTCCAGAAAGGTATGGCAATTTGGAGATTTGGAAAGAGAATTTGTAGTACAGTAATTGTAATGAAAATCTTGAGTCTCAGTGGTGTGCTCCACTGGTTCAGAGAGACCGATCTGGCTCATATTTTCCCATCTTGTTGGAAAGGATATCATTTCAGATACTTTGCTGAAATCACAATATACAGCGTATGTAGCCATGCACTAGCTTCCAGATTATTTCAGAGCCTAGTACAAAATGCCAGTTTTATTTGAAATGGAGGGGGATTGGGGCATTAAAAGCACTTCCTTGTCCTCTGTAAGCCTATCTGTCAGCTGAGATCACCTTTGGAGCAATTCTTTCACTAAACTTTTGGATGGTAGTTTACTGACTGCCAGGGGACATTTGGTGTGGAAGTGTGTGGTTTTGTGTCTTCAAGCTGTCTGTCAGCTTATGGTGACCCCATTAATTTCATAAGCATTTTTTGAACAAAGTGGTTTTGAAAGTTTCTTCCTATGAATTACAGCCTGCATCACCTGGGATTCATTGGTGATCCCTGATCCAAGTGCTAACCAGGGCTGACCCTCCCTAGCTTCCAAGATCTGATAGGATCTAGTGCCTTTAGGTGGATGGCGAGGAGTCTGTGGTTCAAACTCTAGAATCTACACTTTCGACCTTTCAGGTGCCAGGCAAAGTAGGTTATGTTCTCCTGAACTTTGTTAGTGATTGCTTCTCATAGTTTAAAGGAGCTTATCAGATGGACTTTAAAACCAGTTCCAGCCACCCAGGCTGGAGCCAAGATGTGAGATGGAGGCGGAAATTATTGCATGCTAAATTGCAGCCTAATCACTGCCCGCCATCAGCCCCAGTCCAAGCTGGGTCCCAGCTGTGCTCCGCCAGCACTTTTTAGAAGTCGGAAGCTTTCTGGCTTCTAAAAAGTGCTTGGCAGAGCACGGCTGGGACCCAGGCTGACGGAGAGTGGAGATTAGGCGGCGATTTAGTATGTGATAATCACTGCCTCCATCCCGCATCCTGGCTCCAGCCTGAGAGGCTGGAGGTGGTTTTAAAGTCCACCTGATAATCTCCTTAGTTGTTCTTTTTATCTCACTGAGTTTGTAATTTTTTTACAAGTTTTGATGTTCTCATTTGATTTAGTATTTATTACATTTGTGTACTATTTTGAAGACACTAATCAAAAGGCAAGGTATAAAACACAGTAGTAGTCAAGTGGTAAGTAGTTGCAAGTAGGAAAGGGTATAGGCATAGAAAAGAGAAGGTAAGCTTAAGTTTCATCAGAAGATTAATACCTGTTCAGGGACAATTTTAAAGCACATATAGAACAGAGCATGTGTAGATCAAGAGTATATAAAATATATATTTACAATGTCTATAGTTAAAATTACTGAGCAAAAGCATGAAACTGTTATAGTGCTGAGGGTTTAGATTACCTCAGTCTATAACTAATTCTAGAGCAATAGAACCCCACAGCCAGGTACTCCAAAGAACTTGTTCTTTGAAAACTGTACTATAGATTAATAGCAGTCAAACACAATATTGCATTCATAGATGTCCACTAGAAGAATGCCACTTTCTCCTCCTTTTCCATCGTTTCTCCATTATCCACCAGTTCACTGTGGTTTGGTGACAATGTGGTCAATCTCTTTACTGGTATTCCTTTGAAGTGTCAGTAAAAGTTCCATTAATGAACGCTTTCATGCAACAGCCCACATGAAAGACCTGTGGCTTAACAGTGAAATACAGTAATTAGCAGTTTAATTCCTGTTTCAACTATTAATCTAGAGGAATTGCCATGTACGAATAGGTAACACCCGTAGATAAAAGTACATTCTCAAAAAACAGTACTTAATAGAAGCATTCCTTACTTGTTTGCAGCTTAGGAAGCGTTCTGAAGCAGGAGTTTGTGTATGTTTTTATAGGTTTCTTCTTCCTTGTCAAGTTTTATACTTCCTCTTATAAAAAGCCTGGCCATTGACTGGAGAAACGTGATTGTCTCATAAACATGGATGTCAGCTTGCAAGCAGTTTTACATTAGTTGCTCTAATTTCTTTCTCAGATACATCTATGCATGAATTTTGGATTGGAGAAAGAAACAAGGAAAGAAACAAACTGGCAGCATGGTGTAAAATCTCATGCTCATTTTAGCAAGCAGCAGTCACAGGATAAAAATGGTGCTTCAGCCTGTGCCAAGTGGTTGGGTTAAGGTTTTGGCACTCCTTCACAAATTGCCCTAAATGTGGGTCAGTGAGGACATGCCAAAAGCAAGTCCAGGGTATCCCAGATTGTACTTACAACCATCTTGGCACATACTAAATGATGTAGGAGTTAACATTGCCTTGGCTTTTCCTGCAGCAAATAGTCAAGTGAGGAAATTCTTAAAACAATTCTAAAAATGAACTGAAACATGAAGTTCATGAATAAAAAGCTCAGTTGGGAGATTCAGAAGAGGCAGTGATGAGTAGAATTACTCTGTTTCAAATGTCTTATTTAAGTGAGACACTTTTTTCCAATTCCCATTAGCCTGATACATATTCTGGAGCCTGGAGCCCATGGTAGTATTCAAAATCCCACCTATTATCACTACTAGATCTTACTATGTGTATGCAGTAGGCATCTACAGTATAATAATATTGTTGTGGTGCATCCATGTACTTGGTTTCCCTTTGTGTTCCTGGAAGCCTTCAAGCTGAAATCATAGCCCGCAATAGGCCCATGTTCAAACTGCTGAGAAACAATTCCTCTCCAATCTGAATGAAATTATTGTAACCGAATTCCCATTGGAAAGGCACTTTGTGGCATCATTGCACAAAGATTCACATAACACCTGCAACATATTGAAGGAATGCACAGAGTCCACTCCATGCCCACTGCCACAACTTTGACCCACCTCACTCCTCACATTAGAAAAATCGAGAAGTATTCCCACAGTATACACATCTCCAATTAGAATTCCTCTTTAAGAGTAGGAACTTCCCATGAAAACAGTGCATGTAAAAACTCATTCTCATGAAAATGAACATTTGTCAGAGGAGAAGAGAGCAGCTTATAATTCTAACAGTGGATGAGTCTAGTCCATGTGGCCTGAGAACCCCTGTGCACAATGAAGGGGTTGTGTGAATGCCCCTTGAATAAACAGACCATGGCATGGCTCAACTATGTGCCATGCTGTTTTATTGTACAGCCCACTTATTTTTCTGCGTTGGTCATAAATGGAAAAAATACTAGATCCAGAATTAATAGAGAATTACCGGCCAATTTTTTGTTGACCCTTGATTATAAGATTTATGCATCCTATCAGAAAGATTTTAAAAAGCATTGAACCATTAGATCTATGAAGACCAAACAGGCTTTTTACCAGGTAGACAACTCAAAAGTAACATAAGAACAATAATTGATTTAATAGAACATTATGAACATTACAAAGATAAAAGATTAGAAATGGTCTTCCTCAATCTTGAAAAAGCTTTCAACAATGTAAGCTGGGCTTTGATGAAGACAGTATTAAAACAAAGTCGAATAGGAGAAAGATTCCAGAAGTGGGTTAAAATAGTCTATACTATGCAATATGCTCAAATAATCAAATGGAGAAAAGTCTGAAAAATGTAACATTATCAAGGGCACCTGGTAAGGGGGCGCTCTCTCCCCCCTCCTATTTATTATGGTGATGGAGATATTAGTGAAAAAAATAAGATCATCAAATTCTAGGTTTACAGATACAAAATCACAACTTCAAACTTTGCATTTTCGCTGATGAGCTAGCAGTCTTTCTAGACAATCCAGTAAACAGTATTTCAAAATTAACAGATGTTCTAGAACAATTTTAGCGTTATGGCAGGATTTGAACCTAATAAACATAAAAGTGGTATACTCACGAAAAATCTTAGAAAAAAATAAGAAAATCTAAGAGTGAAAATAGAAATTGAAATAGTTAACAGAATGAGATATCTAGGAGTAATAATCACAAAAAGAAATGCTGATCTATATGAAAACAACTATGTCAAAACATGGAAGAAAAGATCTTTAAAAATGGAAGACATTACAACTATTGCTTTTGGGAAGAATAACATCTATACAAATGAATATACTGCCGAAAATGGCATTCTTGTTCCAGACAGTCCCCATCATAATAAATGAACAGCCCTTTAAAGCTTGGAGAAAAGAACATAATAAAATGGATACAAGAGATAGGTCACCAAATCCCGTTAACAAACTGGGAAAGAGTTTGGAATAACAATGTAAAATTCACCAAAAGCAGTTATCTTAAAGAAAACTACTATAAGCTATTTTATAGATGGCATATGACACCATCAAAATTAGCAAAGATCTATAACAACAAGAAAAATTGCTGGAAATATAAACATCCAAATGGAACGCTCTACCATATGTGGTGGAATTGCAAAAAATCAAGGAAATACTGGGGGGAAATTCATAAAGAGATATTGAAATTCTTCCAATTGAATTTAGAATGAGCCCCAAACTACTTCTGTTAAACATAACAGATGATCCAAAAGATAAACTTAAGAAGAAACAAATGTATTATTAGATATGATCATGGCAGCACGTATAGTGTATGCAAAATACTAGAAGGAAAAGAATAGTCCACTAATTGAGGAATGGGTAATAAAATTAAATGAGCTTGCAGTAATGGACAAACTGACAATGCTTGTTAATGGAAAAAGAGATCAGCAATATAAAAAGAAATGGGAAAAATTCAATGTAATCTGGGACTAGAATAAGTAGTAACACAAAAGGGCAAATCAGTAACACTAAATTGTATGTATTTTATTTATTTATTTATTTATTTGTGGTATTTATACCCTGCTCTTCAGGCCTAAAGGCTCTCAGAGTAGCATACAGATAGTTATTTAGATACTTATTATTCATTCATTTATATATGATTTATATGAAAATATATAAAAGGGAAAGTAAGAATACAGTTTGAAGAAAACTCTGTATGGAATAAAATGTAATTAAGCTGTATATTTTTCAAGCAAAAAATAGGGAAGGGGGGAAATAAATGGAAAAATTACTTTTGGGGACTACTGTTCCCAGAAGCTCCATCTTGTCTGGGAGATTCGGGGAACAATAATCTAAAAAATAAATTTTCTGATCAATGTCAGTGGTACAAAATGTCAAAAAACGATCACAGGTTCAACATGGGCAATATGTTAAATGAGGATGCCAGAACTTCATTGTGTTGCACGCTCTTGGAATTTGCACAAGGGTGATATCCTGTTCAGGGTTGTGCACATCCCATGACATTGCTGCAAACCCAAGAGCTTTGATAAGTCTGGCCCTTAGGGATTGGGAGTGACTATTCCACAGTGACAGAAGTCATAACTATGCCAGCTGTTGCACAATAGCAGAGTCTAGTACTTCAGCATAGCCATGTTTGTGAAATTTTATGCTGCCAGTTGGTCCCCAGAATCTCAGTTGCAATGTATATTTATCTGTTGCATGGTCTGGGGCACTCAAAAGTAAGCACTGGACTGTAGTGAAAATCTCCTTCCAGTTAACTGATTGTTTTAGAGCTTGTTCCCACTTAGGATTTGATACGAATTAAAATAAAACGTTTTTAATAAAATCGAATTAAAATAATACAGTTGTTATCCCGCTTTCAGAATCGCTTTATTCATCGTTCCCATCTGCTTATTTAAATCGAATTTTTTACTTGCAAGCGTTCATTAAGCGTTCTCACTTGGCATGAAATCGGTGTTAAAATAAAGCGACTCTTCTCCTCCATACCTTATTTGGAGTTGTCAATCAATAGTACGTCAGAATGACGTAACGTTAACCCGGATTATTTGGAAGCGATTTAACTTTCGTCAGCGTTTCCATTTCATTGACCGTTTGTGAAATGATGTATTTTTGGCGGGTTTTTTTTAAATGAACCAATCAAGGTGCTTAAACGATCAAACGTCATAAGCGCTGTCAGCCTGCTTCATGTCTCCTAAGAGAGCCCACAGAAATCAATGGGGGATGCTTCTGGCAATGCGAATTTAGTAGGAAACCAAAGCTCTCTCCAGAGGAACTATGGGATAGGTTTTCCAGGGCAGCATCCCCGCTTCATGTCTCCTAAGACAGCCAGGCAGAATCCCTTCAGAGAGCACAGAGATCAATGAAGGAGGCTGCTGGAAAAGCAGGGAGGGAGCACTCTTCCCAAAGATTCTCTTTCCAGGGTTGGAGGAGAAGGCAGATTCCGTTTGAGAAAGAGAGGGAGAAAGGCTCTATTCCCCCCCCCCCATTGATCAGAGCCCTTCCCTGTCTGGGCGAGATCAGATGCCTCCTCGCGAGGAGCCTTCCCTTCCCTGCCTGGGCGAGATCAGAGCCCAAGCGGGCAGGGAATGCCTCTTTGAGAGGAGCCTTCCTTTCCTGCCTCTCCTCCGTTAGAAATGGGCTCTCCCCACACAGAGGGGAGGTTGCAATCCACCGGGAGAAGCCTTGTAGTCCTTTGCAGATGCAGGCGCTTGAGCAGCCGGGACTTCAGGCGCTTAAAGCGCTGAAGAGATTAAGTGCCTGTAAACCATTGAAATAAAAAATAAAAATAATCCTTATCTCTTATTGAAAGACCACAGCGGACAAAGGGGTGAGGGAAGAAAAAATGGCGACAGCCACGACGGATGGGGACAGAAAGGGCAACTCCCCCAATGACAGCCCCCATCGCAGTCAGCTCCTCCCATCCTTCTAGCCCGATTCCAATGCTATCGTTCTCATCTAAATACTCCGGTTCCTAACTCGAATCAAGGGAAAAACACTAGGTAGGACCCTAGTGTTTTTTTAACACGCGTTAAATGAGGAAAACACGGATTTAAATTTTATCCCGCTTCTGGATTCGATTTCTAGTGGGGACGATTCCGCGTTGCTCTAGAACCGTTCTAGGTTTAAATCGGATCCTAATATGAACGCCACTCCTTGGATTCGATTCAGAACGCGGGGTTTCCCCTAGTGGGAACAAGCTCTTAGAAGCTCCCACAGGCACCAGGGGGAGCCTGTTGCTATGTTGGGGAAATTTTTCATGATGAGGTTATGGCTAGGAAGTGAATTAAAGATCTCCTCCCTACACACTGCAAAGGTCTATGCACTGTATTGTTCTGGATTCAAAGGCCATTTATGAGTTTAAAAGCAAGACTAACATCGAGTTTGACACTCTGTAACTTAATGTTCCACTTCTTATGAAGAGAGGTGGTGCATGCTCTACTTCCAGAACAAAAGCCATGCTCCTCCTAGAACCACTGGTCCAACTGTGCTGTCATTTCCACCAAGCCTCTGTGCTGCTGTGTTGTGCTCTATGGGGGTTTTCTAAAGAGAGAAAATAGGAAAGGAAGCACTTGGTTTCCCTGGGCTTACTTCAGTGTCCTATCATATTAGTAAGAGGAAGTATAAAGTTGTCAGATGAAGCACAAGACACAGTCATATGGCCTAATAGATCACTTCAGTTGCTGTGACACAGATCCCTTCCTGTGTTGCTGCAGCCACACTGAAAACTGTAGACTCAAGCTGCTGATATGCTGTTTATCATATCCACCATATTTACTGTGTCTGTCTCCGTGTTGCTTGCTATAGTTTTCCAAGGAAATGCTGAAGTTTGATTAATGAGAGGGTGTTTGTTTTGATTTTCGTTTTTTGTTGAATATGTGATGTCAAGTAAAACATCTCCTCCTCCTCCTCTGCATCTCATCTATGTAGTGATTTATAAAATGTCTTAGCATTCTTGAAGTAGTTCATTCTATTGCCTCCAAGCAGTGCAGTGAGGAGTCTTAAAAGTAGATGGGAAGCACAGTTGCAATAGTGCCTGTGTTTCTCTGAAAAGAGCAATAGAGGAGGAGGAACTTGAAAAGGAAAAATCCTCCTGTGACTTGTTAGGGCAACTCTTAAGTCATTTATAATAAAAAGGCACTGAATGTAGCTGCAGATCATCTTCTTTTTGTTTTAATGCTCCATACCTTGACACTGCATTTTCTCTTTGCAAGTTGCTGATCTCACTGTTTCACCAGTGACTTATTTCCCTACTATTAGGTAATGGCAGATGTGCAGAGGAAACATTTGTTCCCGATTTGTGTTTTATGATAAAGGAAACAGTACAACTAGAAGAATACGGTACATTGTAGAAATGGGCATACAGTATCTATCACCAGCTTTCTTGTTCTTCAAATATGTAATTCATTGGCTAGAAACATGTTGGTGGCAGCAGAAACAGTGGCGATGGAGTAAGTAAAGTCCTGGAGAAATAGGCTGCTCAAATGAACAGATTTTGTCAGTCTTCCCTTGCCACTGCTGCACAACCTTGGGGGAAAATAATTGTAACCGCTAGCATAATGCCCCACCAGGATCCTAGCAATTCTGTCTCCTTTCCTTTTGTTTTGCTTTGCTTTGCCTTGTTATGTGTGAAGTTACTTTCTTTTTTCTCTCTTGAATCAGTGTCATAGGATGATCAGAGGCTACAACATTGTGACATATGGAGATGATAGGAAAAGTTGCTCATAATTTGATATGTCAAAGTATGAGAAATAATAAGTCAGTGACACAAATTAATAATAAACACTTTTAAGAGTAAACAAAGTCTCACACCAACAAAATGTATATAATGTAACATTGATGGGTATCGTTGGGTCACTTGGATAGTACATATTCACATACATGCACACAATATAGATAGGAAAACTCTTGAAACAGAAGGAAATTTGGGGTGTGAGCTGCAGAACAGAATTTTTTTGTTTCTATTTTTCTTTATATAAAATATATAACCACTTTTTCATAAATGACAAAAATGATTGTATTCAGGATTTAAAAAGAGCCACATCACTCTGTGACAAAGATCCATTTTGTTAGAGATAAATAATAAAGGAAAATGGAAGGTGCAACTGCAGTTAACCTGTATACTAAATAGACCATGTTATTCGTAAAAAATATTGAAAATATATAAATAATATAAAGCTTAGTAATGATAACTGACTTGAATCTGTGCTTTTGAGTGGCTGAAGCATTTGAATAAAATCTGTGAATTTTGTATCATAATTATAAAAATAATTCTTACACAAATGGACTCTTCTCTATGTGATCTGAAATACTTCCTAACTGGAGGCGTGTCTACACAATTAAAATAATCCCTATTTCAGTTGAATAGACTGTGATCCAGGCACACATAATTCAGAGGAATTCAGGCTTTTTGAGCGGGGGGGGTGGGGTGTTGGGGGCGGGGAGGAGGAACTCCATGAATTCTCCTGAAAAAGGATTTGCAGTTTTTACCAGAATATCTGTGAGTATACACGAAGATGCACATTATCAAATGTGTGGCCATTCATACGTGTTGCATGGATTCACATGGATTTCCATGGCTGTGCATTTTCGGCAGAGGGAGGGCAAATAGACGTACAAGAGAAAGTGAAGACAATTAAGCATCAATGAGAATGTGCAAAAATCTGCAGGCATTCACATAAAACTCTTATATATAGACTAGTACTAAACTGGATTATGGTACTCCTGAATGCAGCACATGTATTTAATGTGCATTCTTTCAGCTAGGGATGAATATAGACAAAAAAATATTACCTAGGAAATGGTTCTCATAAGATTCCCTTCTCAGACCAAGAGTTTGTCATCACACTCCCTATTTTCTTCATGTCGCATCAAGCAACCTTCTTGAATCAAGCATACTGGTCACCTTTTCCTGAAACTACAGCAGCACTCTCCTGGTGCACCATGATGCTGATTGATGAATCTGCAGGGAGAGTGTGAACAATCAAGGAGCAGAAATATAGAACGTTCCCTGAACCACATAAATGTAAATTGTTGTTATTAGTGCTATCCTCCCAACCATAAACTGTTCCCATGAGAAGAGAAGATGCAGCATCATACTGAAAGAAATCCTGGCTGTAAATGGGCAGCAGAAACAGGCACAGTATTCTCTCCTGGGTAATGAATTTACCTAGTTGACAGATCATTAGCCTTTTCTATGTCTGAACAGGATGATGGACAGGGACACAAGGGTAGCCTGGCAGTACAGTACATGACTTTTACAACCTTTTATGTCTTAGGTTAAAACTGTGTGCCAGGAATAAAGGTAAAAATTCAAATTAGCACTTAAGGCACGATGAAGACAGCAATCTGTAATGGGCAAGGACAATTTTTCCTTCTTTGTCAGAAGGGAACTAGAGTTCAGGAAGGGAGTGGGGTGGGGCAGAAAATTAAACATAAACATTTAGACTGGCTTTTACAGCTTTTCATCTCTAAAATACCATGTTAAGGGGTGTGTGTGCGTGTGTGTGCGCATGAGAGAGAGAGAGAGAGAGAGAGAGAGAGAGAGAGTATTCCACTCTGTATCATTAAATCTCAGGGCACTGTATAGATAAAATCAATTTAAGCAGACAATTTAGGGAGGGCAAGGGGTCACTACTTTACTGCAGTTTTATTCCATGTGTGGAATATTTTCAGGAGCACCTAGGGTTAATTTGGCTATCCCAATGGTTCAGGTATTATTGTTATAAATAATCACAGGTCAAGGAAAGCTATAAATTCCTGTGTTACAATAAGTGATGGAATAGGAATTTTGTTCTGTTTTGTTCTTACAAGGTGTGTTTTTAAAAGAAAAGAGAAACAAATAATATACTCTTCAAATACACTCCATGGTATTACCAGCAGTAGTAGAATGGCCACATGCCCTGTTTCACAGAGGGCTGTCCTGTACTTGAAGGGCTGGCAGAGGAGAGTCTTTGTTTGAAAGTGTCATCTCTTTGAAGGGCTATTCAGGTCAAGCCTGATTTAAAGAACCTTAAGAAGGACAAGGGCCTTCCAGTTGCCCATCCATATTGAGCACCTGCACAACAGACTGAACAGCAGACGCACAGGAAATGGTTCTTTTACTTCTGAAGTAATTCTGTAAATCTAATTCACAAATGAACCAGTATTCCTTTTCATTTAAAGAGTTTGTCCCACTGGCCTACTAAAACACACACAACAACACACTCATTTTTTTCAGTACTCTCAGGAACATAAAATGGTTACGATTCAAATATTTGTTTTTGTTGGTGAAAATAAGAAAAGTTTGTGTTCTGCATTCTCTTTCTGCCACCAATCGTACACAAGCCCAAGTGTACTTTTAAAGCCAAAAGAAAATGGGCCTTTCAGTTACTGGCATGTGGCTCTCTGTATTGCGTGCATGTCACAAATCATGTCATTTTTCAGTAACCAAGCTGCTGTTAGTGGGTGGCTCTGAAATATTCATGTTAATCAAAAATTTTAATTTCAAATCAGGTTGACAATTTACATATAGTGAGAAACGTGACATCATGTGACTGACACACACACACACACACACACACCCCTTCAAGACTATGTTCAACTGCGTGAATCAGGTGCCACTTCTGTTTAGAATGTCGACTACAACATTGAAATATATAGCTCTCAGAATATTGGACATGGAGGACAGCTGATCTAAGGAACGCCCTTAGAGAATGGGAAACAGAAGGAGTTTCAGTAAGACTGGTTCTTGGCACAAACTGCTGGGGAAATGATGGGTATTCAATAAACATCTCCATGGCAAAAGGGATTTAGGAGAAGGAAAGACTGGGCACCAATAAACCAGGCACTGAAACAAATGTGATAATTCCAGCTCTTGATTGGCTTGGGTATGTAAATAGTTCAAAACTATAAAACCACTTTAAATTTATTTTTATCTCAGAAATGGAAAAGCCACTTCATCTTAAGGCTTCATGTAGAAATAAGAAGTAGCTCCAGATTCTGACTAGACTTTAGAACAGTGGGATACTCTGGATTTGTATCCATTAAGTCTTGAGTAGTTGTTTCTATGCAACATCTGCACAGTTTTTTAATCAGCTTGTAGGCACAACATTATTACTGAAGGAGATCGAGCTGTCTTTATGAAAATAATACTAAACTGCAAGTAATGATGGAACACTGTAATGGACAAAAGTTTACATTTATGTTAAAAATATATTAACTTACTAAGCTACCAAAAATGGTTTATTTACTGCCAATTTTAAAGGGATTTTAAAATGTGAAAAGAGTTGTAGATTATAAACTAAGATGCATTTTTGTTAGCACGTGCATATGAGTGTGCATACTTTCAAGTTGCCTGTAGACTTATGGCAACTTGATAAATTTTATAGGGTTTTCTTAGGCAAGGAATATTCAAAGGTCGTTTTGCCAGTTCCTTCCTATGCAATATAGCCTACAGCTCCTGGCATTCGCTGGCAGTTTCCCATCCAAGTACTAACCAGGACTGACCCTCTTCAGACAGGATCTGGTGCCTTTAGGGTATTTAGGCTTTGTTAAAGTACACACCTAAAATGCAGTATTAAATGAGTGTAAACGATAAATGAACATGAACATATATTTTGTACTATTGTATTCTTGAGAGAACCATGTCATGTTGCAATTCTCTGGTAAGTTATCACTCAGTTACAAACCCAGGTTTGCTGAGACACAAAAAAAAATCATTCTGACAGAAAGATAAATTATTGGATACCATTACAAGATTGTGACTGATGTAGTATTGGGTTATGCATTCTTCCCTCCTTTTGTGCTATGGACATGAAGAGGTTTCATTTCTGTTTTCAATTAACTATATAGCCGGTACATAGCCAGTACATTTCTATACCACTTATCAGTGCACTTAAGCACCCCCTAAGCAGTTTACAAAGTGTAAGCTAATTGCCCCCAACAATCAAGGTCATTTTAGTGACCTTGGAAGGATGTAAGCCTACAGTTTAGTGCTACATCTAAATCCTAAACACTGGTTATTCTTGTTGCCCATTGCCAAAAACTTGCATCATAAGCCAAACTTTAGAGTTGGCTTCTTTAACAATCATCAACTATTGTTTATCTGTGTGGAGATATAACAGTGAAATATGCTTAGTTAATCTCCCCACAGCCCCACTGGATTTGGGGAGAGTGGGAGAAGTGCACCATCCCCAGTTGTTTTCTTGTTGGGTCTAAATTAAATCCACCACAAAACAGTCAGTGTACTCAGCATATCAATATAATCCTTACTTTTCATAGATTCATTAGTTTGCCCATTCAGCTATTGTGAAGATTTTAAACAAAGGGGCTTTAAAAACTGAATCACTACAATTTTTTCAAAGATGATAGTTGTGATTTTTGTTGCAATCACCAAAAGAAATTATGGCAGCAATGATTAGAAGGAAAAGATAAATGGCTCCTTTTCATTATTTTTAGGGTGACTTTTCTTTTTATTACCATCTTTTCAAAGGCCATAAATATTCCAAAATTATTAACCTTCTGTACATTCCATCTCATTTAGTATGAAGGAGATTTGAAAAATATGTTACCATCTAATCTGTCAGATGAATATGACTATTTGTAATGATGTTTCCTTTAAATACTACCTTTTGGGTTAGAAATGTGAAAAATGCTAACTTGAGACATCTGTTCCTTTCAGAAATGTAGATCCCTAAACAGTTACTATGCTGGTGATTTTTCTAATGAAAAGATTATTTATTTTTATTTCACCAAAAATTGCTGATGGACTTTTAATGTAATAACATCATTCAGAGCCATAAAACCTTTCTTCTTTTTCAGGCACTGACCCAAAGCATTTTCACATAGCTTTGGTATTAGTTTGAAAACTAACCCTAAAATGTTGTCCTTTCTTATGAAAAGGGCCATGCAGTCGTGTCACTGGCTGGGTGACACTCAGTGGGGCCTTTCTCCTATTTAGGTGGATGGGCAAGCATACCTGTCATATTTTCCCTGTTGGCCCGGCTCTCACCCCAGGAGGGAGCTAAGACAGCAGAGAGGGCAGCAGAGGGATGAGGGCAGCCCTTGTGTCTTCATTACTGCCTGTCACCCTCAGTAGGGAGCCAAGGCAGTGGCAGAGGCACAAGCATGCCCCTTGTGGCTTCATCATGGCCTGGCTGTCTGGGAAGAGAGCCATCCTAGCAATGAAACCATGAGGGGCAAGTAGTGGGAGGGGAGAAAGAGGCAGGCCATCACTTCTGCCCCTCCCCAGATCCCCTTCCTCATGCACATTAGCCTTTGGGCTCTGCAATTCATAAACTTTTGAGTACCCTTTATCCCTTCATACTGCCAACAATGAATGAATAAAATGGGGCAGGGCAGGACAGGAAGGAGATGGAATAGCATATGCATATGGTCTTGTGTTACTCCATGCAGTATTACTTCTAAACATCAGTTTCCATCTCCCTGTTTCCTGTGATTTTTGTAGGTATCATTATCCAGTCTGATGTCCCAGGTATTCAGCCTTCAGTCCACCAAGCCTTGCTTGACTGACACATTGCTTGTGGCCTTCAGTTTTTGCCCTGTTTTGGAAGCCCATAATACATTGTTGGAATAAATCCTTTTGCACAGAAGTTCTCAGATACAGGGTTGTGCCATCTCCCATTAAAGCAGGTCGAGATGCCACCAGCCTCTTGTTGTTGTTGGGCTACAGCTCCTATCATGCATCACTATAACTCCTGTTGGATGATGTTGATGGAAACTGACGACCAATAACATCTGCAGGCCAGATGTGTTCAGGGTAGCAGGGTGGGATCTCAGGTAGCTGAGTGGAATAAACTTTCCTGGAATGTTGGAAAGCAGAGTCCTGTTCAGATTGGTTCTCTCTGGGCAGATAGTTTTGCTTGGAGAGACAGAAGAGTTGAGGATTGCAGTGCATGGGAATAGGCTAAATATGCTGGCAGGCGTTCTCCCTTCAGATTGTCCGCAATACATGGAGAACATGGGGAAAGGAGCTATATGGCTAATATGTATATTCCAAGATGACTAGCACTGGAGGAAAAAACTGCTTGAATAGAGCTTATACCAAAGCTTGGCAGAGGGGAGGGGAGAATTTTGGAAATTTTATGAAGCTCTGTATTGGGCTAAATGCACCAACAGCCTGATTTATGGTAAGACAGCTTTGTAGTCTCATATTGGACTCCCCCCACAACACACACACACACAATTTTGTGTGTATGTGCTGTTTAGATAAATAGGCATGTTTATGATCAGTCTGAACTAAATCATGCACATTTTGCATTCTACTCTAGACAAGTTTCCATATTGGCCTTTACTCTGAAAATATCTTCATTAGGAATGGATTTGTGAAATTAATTTTAAAAAACTACAAAGGATGAAGTTCCTTCTAATTTTGGATGCTGTGAAGAGTTAACAAAACATTCATTATTACACTCTATTAAGCTGGGACCAGGAAGCAATTTCTAATCAATGCTCTGATCTAGACAGGCTTTTGTGTTAGGCCTAAGATCCTGTGTTCTCTATTCACACATGCTCACTTCCAGCTGTTGTCATTGAAATCCCACATAATCTCTTCAGGTCAAAGGGCAGTCATCCATGACTGCTGCATTTAAAAGGTTATGCTGATTTGTGTTGTCAAATATTGGCTCTTTTCTCTTTTAGCCACTTGTATTCTGCTTTTTTCAACAAATAAGATCCAGACTAGGGTTGTATTACACGATTTCTAAGTCTTTAAGGTATCCCTCCATTGTACTAGCATTATTTAGCTGAGATAGTCTCTCTCCTTCTCTCTCTCTCTCTCTCTCTCTCTCTATATATATATATATATATATATATATATATATATATATATATATTCTTCCTCAAAGAATCATCTAGTAGTTCTTGAAAACCATTCTAAAACTGCGTATGCAAGCAAGCTTCTCATAATATTGGCACAACAGTATTGGATTAGTGGCCTAGTGGTTATTTTGAACCAAATCCACCGTTTGAATGGCTAATAAAATGACCACAATGGCTGATGTGTTGCTATGCTGAAATGACAAATAACTATTAGCAAAGGATATTTAGTAAAAGCAATAGAGAAAATAACAGAGAATGTTACCTTTTAACCAGCAATTTAGCAATTCCTTTTTAATAAATGGAATAAGAACACACTTTTTTTAAAAAAAAAAAAGTCTTAATCAAACGTTAAATATTTTTCAGTCAACAGAACGCAATCTTGTACATGTATACCCCAAACAAAGTCTTTCTGGATTTATTATGACTTGTGCCCAGTGATCTGAACATAGAATTGATAAATTTCTTCCCCCTCCCTTTTTTTTTAAAGGAAAGAAAGAAAAGCACAACAAATATACAAAACGTAGGAATTTTTTTTCCAACAAAGTAACAGAACCAAAGTAAATTATAATGCACTAATGGACACCTTCACATAATGCTGGTTGCCAACCTCACAAAAGAGTATACATGTGAATAGCAAGAATCCCAGTTTCCCAACATTTGTTTCTTTTAAAGCACTTTTCATGTATGGCTAAGGCTGGGGATGGGGGTGGCAAGTAAGCCCCACCAATAATGTTTTCAAGCACCTGGCAATAAGTTACTAATGTTGCAATGAATGCAAACACCTGAAGATGGCCTTATAACCACATTCAGCTGAACATGGACAAAAAGCTCTCTTGAGCTGGAACCTAATAATTAGACACTGCAACTATAACAATTTTTTAAAATCAATACATGATGTTGTATCTTGCATCAGGCTGAACAGGGATTCAAACTGTAATTTCCAGAGCCATAGTCCAACTCTCAAACCACATAGAATCATAGAGTTGGACGAGACCACAAGGGCCATCCAGTCCAACCCCCTGCCATGCAGGAAATTTAAATCAAAGCATCCCTGACAGATGGCCATCCAGCCTCTGTTTGAAGACCTCTAAGGAAGGAGACTCCAGTACACTCCGAGGGAGTTTGTTCCACTGTCGAACAGCCCTTACTGTCAGGAAGTTCCTCCTAATGTTGAGCTGGAATATCTTTTCCTGCAGTTTGCCTCCATTGTTCCGTGTTGTAGTCTCTGGAGCAGCAGAAAACAAGCTAGCTCCCTCCTCAATATGACATCCCTTCAAATATTTAAACAGGGCTATCATATCACCTCTTAACCGTCTCTTCTCCAGGCTAAACATCCACAGCTCCCTAAGTTGTTCCTCATAGGGCATGGTTTCCAGACTCTTCACCATTTTAGTTGCCCTCCTTTGGACACGCTCCAGTTTCTCCACATCCTTTTTGAATTGTGGTGCCCAGAACTGGACACAGTATTCCAGGTGAGGCCTGACCAAAGCAGAATAGAGTAGCACTATTACTTCCCTTGACACTATACTTCTATTGATGCAGCCTAAAATCGCATTGGCCTTGTTAGCTGCCGCATCACACTGTTGACTCATGTTCAACTTGTGGTCTACTTGGACTCCTAAATCCCTTTCACACATAGTTTCATTCAGCCAGGTGTCCCCCATCCTATAATCTGTGCATTTTCATTTTTCTGCCCTAAGTGCAGTACCTTACATTTCTCCGTGTTGAATTTCATTTTGTTAGCCTTGGCCCAGCTTTCCAGTCCGTTCAGGTCACTTTGAATCTTGATCCTGTCCTCTGGGGTATTTGCTACTCCTCCTAATTCGGTGTCATCTGCAAATTTGATAAGTATGCCCCCAATTTTGTGCTCCAAGTCATTGATAAAGATGTTTAATAGCACTGGGCCCAGGACAGAGCCCTGTGGGACCCCACTGGTCACTTCTCTCCAGGATAAAAAGGAGCCATTGTTGAATTTCCTCATTGTCTCATCCATAAGACTGATACTACAATTCATATTAGGTGATACACCTGAAAAACAGTGGACAATATCCTACATCACAGACATAGGTCCCGAACAGACAGGCCAAAATAAAGCTGCTTCAGGTCACTTTGGAGATATGCTGTTTAAATGACACATGCATCTTAAGCGGCCAGAAGCTGTACCAAAGCTACACTCCATTCCTTAGAACTGGAGCATGGTTTTGGTGCGGCGTCCAGTCTCTTAGGACACATGCACCATTTAAATAGCATATCTCCAAAGAGACCTGAAGCAGCTTTATTGTGGCCTGTCTGTTAGGGCCCATAGTTACGATTGTGTTAACTACACACCATCCTCTGACATGACACCAGAAACTGCCCTTAACAGTCAGCGGCCTCACCAAACCACAGAAATATGTTCTGATGATCAGGCTATAACAGGATGACATTTCCAGCCCCTTCCTGCCAGAGATCTTCAGTGTGGGGATCTCCACTTAAAGGTCCTGCTTCTGCAGGAGGTAGGTTTTAGGCAGCATTTGTGATCATGGCAATAGTGCCACTACTATAAATGTGAACAAATGCATAAGTCTAGCTTATGCATTTATAACCGCTTAACAGAATGCCAGCCAGTGTTTTCAACCAATAGCAAATGCCCACAATAGTTGTAGTAAAGGTCCAAGATGTGGAGTACATTAGAATGTGTAACTGCTACTGATTTTGTAAAGGTTTCAGACACTAAAGTACTTGACAATCCAAATTAAATTAATGAATCCAATGTGCCTAGTGCATTTGAAATCTACTCAGGCTTTACTGCCACATCAAAGGATATGGATAACAACCTCTTAGGTAGATCAGAAAATCTTTTCAGTGGTTTTCCAAAGATGTTTCTGTAACCAGTAGTATAAGTATGTATTCCATAAGTATTAGAAGTTACTTGCTTGACATTGTTTGTGAAACAGAAGATAATCTAAGTAGGGGATAAAACCAAGAGGAATCAAGTTGCAGTTAGAGTATGGAAGGCTTTTCTTTCTAATCAGGCATTTGGTTAAGATAATAGGCTTGAGTTTCTAATTGATCATGACTATTTTAAGGTTTCAAGAGGTCTATGTATATTGAGATACTTTATATGGCTTTTCCTTGTTGGTATTACTCTGTGATTTGAAAAAGTAGCATTTACAGGTTGTATAATAAATATTTTAAACATGCATTTTATAGCCATTTATTCATCAATATTGTGGTTGGTAACGTAAAAATGTGCATAACTAGAAGAATGTATGTATTCACTTGATTTTTAAATTATGTGGGGGGGTCATATTGAAGTGGTTATTATTATACATTAAGGCTTATTAGTTAGATTCTTGTTGTTTTATATGTTTCATTAGCCTCTTATTTCTTCCTTTATTTTATTTCTGAGTTAGTCAACTTCTGTAGGTCTGGGGGACAGTTTTCTGCTTCTGACACCCATAGGGACCATTGTTGCTGTGTGCCTCCAAGTCATTTCTGATGTACACTGACCCTAAATCCTATCATGTCATTTTCTTGGTGAGATTTATTCAGAGGGGGGTTGCCTTTGCCTTCCTTTGAGACTGAGACAATGTGATTTGCACAAGGTCACCCATGGATTTCCACGGCTGAGCAGGGATTCCAACCCTGGTATTAAAGAGTTCTAGTCCAATACTAAAACCACTACACTATGTTTGCTCCCTACAATGGGCCATGCAGACTGCTATACAAGCCAAAACAAAAGCCCTACAACCCCAGAAGTAGGTGAAAGTCCACTTTTTGTTTTTTTGATGTGAAACAGTGCAGAGGAGCCCTGAAATGTATTTAAACTATGAATTATCAGTCCTGGAAGCAGGCCATACTCTACATGGGCAAGACTCACACAGCCAAATTTCCTATAATTTTTTGGCCAGAAAAAAAGACAGTCTGGACAATCTGATAGATTGAGGCCTGCAAAAAATGGCTATAGTGGCTGCATCTTATCTCAAGGGTGCACTTCTATCACACTAGTTAATTTAAAATTATATTGCAACTTTCTTCCCGTTAACAATGCGCCATCTATGGCTCTTCTTCCCATGTCACTCTTAAGATAATAACCTAGTGTGGTAGATCAGTCTGAGGGAGAGTGACTGGCCAAGATCACCTGGGGCCCTGTTACAAACACAGATATAGTGCTGTGATTCCTATGAAAACCCCGAGTTTATAGTTTGGGGAGGCAGTAGAGGAGCCATCTGGCTGGAAATTCTGAATGCTCTCCCCTAAATTGTGAATCCCAGGATGCCATAGGATGTTGCCATGGCAGTTAAAGTGGAATTGTAGAGCTATCAATTTGCTGTGAAAGGGACCCTGGGGACTATGTGTGGGAATTTGACCTGAACTGGAATCTTCTAAATCCCAGTCCAAAACTCTAATCGAGAAACAGACAAAGCTCTGTGCCCTTCATTCATGTGGCCTTCAGCCCTCCAGACTCCTTGGGCTGCCACTTTTTTATAGGAAAAAAGTTGATTTGCTTCTTCTGAAGTCAGGAGTAGCAATTCAGCTTTTAAAGTGGTTGCAGGCACTGTGCTGTTTAACAGAAACACCTGTTTTTCAAAACCAGAAATGGACTGCTGATCACTTTGGGGTGGGGCATTTTTGGTAGTCTATAAAGACCCAAGAGGACCACCACCTCTAGACCTGCTGTAGCTGTTCACCCCTGCCTTAACCACTACTACATACTGCACGTTCCAATGGGGAAAGCAGACTATAAAGTTCACTGTGAATACATAAATTAAACAAACTGAAGACCACGGACAAAGGATTATAGTGAATGTGTTTAATTTACAGTCTCAAGTTGTACTCAATTGACTAGAATATATAAAAGGCTTACATTCACTAATACCTGGGAAAGGAATCCTTTTCCAAGATTATAAGCACACAGGAGATATATTCTGGGATAATTTATTACTTGAGGATGCAGTTCACAGTTCTAAAGTCTGCATTGATTTCTGGGGATAAGTATTGTATGGTGAATTTATTCAAAAGCTTGCAGCTTTGACCTTCAATTTACCTGAGTAGCTGTCCAGGGGAAGCATTAGCTAATAGTCTGGTCAGGCCCAAATCTTTCATGTAGCTTTTAGTGTTGGTTAAAATTCTGCAGTCCTGGCTGATAATTGGTGGAAGAACACTGGCAGATCCAGAATCCTAGTTGGTGTCTCTGGATTGCAAAACATGCTTGTGGAATTATGTCAGTTTTGGGAAATCAATGTGAATATGTTGCCTGAATGAAGGCACTTCAGAGGTGGTTCCTAATAATCCTGTCAATGCTAAATTCTTTTTTGCAGTAATTTTAAATTTTGGATAATTTAATAAATCATTCTGGGAGAATTCAATGAATCTTTGCACTCACCAAATAAATAAAGATTGTATGTATATGTGTGTGAAAGATGCAAGAACTTAATCAAATGGATAAGAAATGTTCAGTAGATCAGGGAAATCAAAACTGTGCCTAAGCACATGGAGCCTTATGTCACATTAAGTAACATGGGTGTGTGTGCACACATATTAGAATCATTAACCTTAATTAGTATAACCTTAAAAGGTAGGCCACTTATCCTACGGACAAGAATGACTTTAAAGTTCTTTTAATAATCCCTTTATCTTCAGTTTACTTTGACCCTGCTTCAAAAGCAATAGGTCGTGCTAGCCTATCAGCTATGGACCTCTAACTGAAGTTTGGATAGGTACTGTATGAAGTAATCTGTGTGGTTCAGCAGAATTCCTTGTACCCATCATGCACTTTGAGAGCCTCTTGTTTTGTAATTGATTATACCCAGAAAATTAAATTAACATTTGGTGATAGGCATGTTTTTACAGAAAAAGGGAACTCCTTGTTATGGAAAGTGTAATAACATTTTGATTTAAAATATCCTTTACACAAATGAAATCAGCAAGCCACCATATGCCCTGCCTCTTAAAGAAATTCAGAGGATTAGAGTTAAAGCTTTCTTATGCAAAGATTTGGTTTCTCTTTTGAAAAGCTCATTTTAAAGAGTTTTTCTTTTTTTTTAAAAAAAAAAAATCTTGTTCTCTTCTTTTTTGAAAGGCATTCTGTTTCAAGATTTTTTTTTAAACAGCTGCTAGTTCAAGATCTCCCTAATGTAACCTCAGAAAATGAAGAGTGCATCTTTAAATCTTGTTTTGGTTGACTGAAGGACTAGATAATCCTGATCAGATGTTTCTTTGGAGAATAATGTTTAAAACGATTATAGAACTTATCTATCCCGTCTGATTCTTAGGTACAGTATTTTAATTTCAATCATTGAGTTGTTAAGGTCATCTAAGGTAACTGTTTATTAAAATGAGCTTCTTTTGTTTCAGTTTTCCGATTTAGATGCTTTAATGTATACAGCCTGTTAATGTGTCATGTTAACTTCCCTAAACTCTGCCCATATATCTGCCTACCTAAGCAGCAATTAGTGATAAGTGGGAAATTAAATATTTAATTTCTTCTGCATTAAACAGTTACAAAGGTATTTGAGAATACAGTCATTAAGTACTTAACATTAATCTCATCTCTAATTTTCTTGTGTTTTTTTAGGACATTTGGGCTTCCAAGACAGTTTTGTCACATCAGGTGTTTTCAGTGTGACTGAACTAGTAAGGGTCTCACAAAGTAAGTATAATTTCTCATTATAGTAAACAATTTTAAATTTCAGTTCTTCCTTTGATTTTTTTTCACCCTTGTATAATTACTACATAAGAGGTTTTGTAAATTAGTACATTCATACTGTGGTTTGACACTTGCTTAGTAAATTGTGTTGTATTACGCATTATATCAAGAAAATAAATATCATGTAATGTACTTTATATTAAAGTAATAAGCATGGTCATGGTTACTCTGGATTTTTTTCTCCACCTCCTATGTGTGTGAATCTACATATTTCTAAATTACTCCTACTGCCTTCACACTGATGTCACTATGCAATCCCCCATCTGGCTTTACTTCGCGAACTAAGATTCAGGAAGGACTCATCCCACGTTTCCTACAAGCGAGTTGATGACTAAAAAGGCCAATCTGAGATAAACAAGTCCGGTTGCAGAAAGCACAGCAGAAAGTCTCCTTGGGTGATGTTTCTGGGTTGTGGTTCTTTCTGCATTGTCGTTTTTCTTCGAGACTCGTTCGGCATAAGTTTTTGAAAAAGGCTGCAGCATCGTGGATAGTGCGTCTCCATGCCTCCTGATGTGAGGCCAGGGCGGACCATTGTTGGTGATCAATTTGGCCGAGCCTGAGATGTTGTTTTAGGGAGTCCTTGTATCTCTTCTTTGGAGTGCCCCTCTTATGCTGACCCATGGCGAGTTCACCGTAAAATACTATTTTGGGGAGGCGATGGTCCTTCATCCTAGAAATGCGTCCTGGCCAGCGCAGCTGCATCCTCAATAGCATGGCCTCAATGCTGGTGGTCCCTACTTGCTCAAGGACAGCAACATTTGTCACATAGTCAGTCCAGTGTATATTTAGAATTCTGCATAAACAATGCTGATGAAAGCGTCCGAGGAGTAGTAGGTGTTGGCGATAGGTGACCCATGTTTCAGACCCATAAAGGAGAATAGACAGTGCAATGGCTCTATACACACTGATTTTTGTGCTTCGCCTCAGGTGTTTATTACTCCAGACTCTTTTATGAAACCTTCCGAATGCACTATATGCCTTTGCTAATCTGTGATCAATCTCTTTATCAATCTTGGCGTCTGAGGAGATGATGCTTCCCAGGTAGGTGAAATGCTGGATGGACTTAAGCACAGATGTGCCTACAGTGATGTGGGGATGGTAGTGTTCTTCCTGAGGTGTCGGCTGGTAGAGAACTTCCGTTTTCTTCAGGCTGACTTCCAACCCAAAGAGCTCTGCAGCTGTAGCAAAGCAAGATGTTAGGCGCTGCAGAGCTGCTTCCGTATGGGCAATGAGGGCAGCATCGTCAGCAAAAAGCAGCTCACGGACTAGATAGTTTAGAGTCTTAGTGAGAGCCCTCAGACGCCTTAAGTTAAACAGGCTACCATCAGTACGGTAGCATATATAAATGCCATCTTCTTTTTCGAGATCTGCCATAGCCCTTTGGAGCATCATGCTGAAGAAAACTGTAAGTAGAGTTGGAGTGAGAACACAACCTTGTTTCATACCATTAGTTATTAGAAAGGGCTCCAAGAGAGTGTCGCCTGCTGACCTTCATGTAGTAGGATAATCATTTTGAGGAATTTGGGTGGGCATCCTAGTCATTCCAGGATCTGCCACAGACCTTTTCTACTCACAGTGTCGAAGGCTTTGGTGAGGTTGACAAATGTTACATAGAGTCCTTTGTTCTGCTCTCTACATTTCTCTTGCAGTTGTCTAAGGGCAAATATCATATCTGTAGTGCTCCTATTAGCTCTAAAGCAGCATTGGCTTTCAGGAAGAAGTTCTTCTGCAATAGCAGGAACTAATCTGTTCAGGAGCATCCTTGCAAGGATTTTTCCAGCGATGGAGAGCAGTGTTATACCTTGATAGTTTGAGCAGTTGGATTTTGCTCCTTTTTTCTTATACAGGGTGATGATGACTGCATCTCGGAGATCTGATGGCAGTTCACCTTTTTCCCAGTAACTCACAAGGAGCTTGTGGAGTTTAGCATGGAGTACATGACCTCCATGTTTCCAAGCTTCAGGTGGAATTCCATCAATCCCGGCTGCCTTTCCATTTTTCATCTGTTGTATGGCCTTAAGGGTCTCTTCCAAAACAGGAGCTATGTCCAATTCATTTTTCATCGGTTGTTGTGTCATATGTTGAATAGCTGAGTCTTGGACTACTCGATTGGCACTAAAGAGGCTTTGGAAATGTTCAGCCCATCAGTTCAGAATGGAAGCTTTATCTGTGATTAGTGTTTGGCCATCTGTACTGTATAGGGAGCTTTGGACGCGATATGTAGGTCCAAACACTACTTTGAGAGCTTCATAAAATCCTCTGGAATCACCCAGATCTGCACAACATTGTGTCTTTTCTGCTAAGTTGATCCACCACTTGTTCTGAAGGTCTCAGAGCTTTTGTTGGAGCTGACTACATGTGAGGCGAAAGGCTACATTTTTTACATGGCAGGATGGCTGGGTGAGGTGTGCCTCTTCTTTGCCAACAGCTCCTGGATCTCTTGGTTGTTTTCATCAAACCAGTCTTCATTTTTCTTGAGGGAGAATCCTAAGGATTCTTCCGCAGATTGCAGGATGCTGTTTTTGATATGTTGCCAAAGCGCTGTAGGAGAAGAGTTTTGTTTGCAAATTTGCCTGGAAGTTGTCTCTCACGGCAGCTTGTTGAAGATTGTTGACTTGGAGTCTCCTCTTTAGGATGCCACCCCTCTTTGGTTTAAACTTAAAATCAAGATTTAGTTTACATCTTATGAGGCAATGGTCTGTTTGACATTCTGCACTGGACATCACTCAGATATGACGGACATCGCGAATATTTCTCTGGCGCACTAGGATATAGTCAATGAGGTGCCAGTGTTTCAATCAGGGATGCATCCAGGTTGTCTTCAAGGTATCTTTCTGCTGAAAGATGGTGTTTGTAATAGTCAGCTGCTGTTCTGCACAAAACTCTAGCATGAGGTGTTCGTTATCATTACAATTTCCAACACCATGCTTGCCTAAAACACCTTTCCAGGCTTCGAAGTTCTTTCCTACTCTGGCATTGAAGTCAGCAAGGATAATGATTTTGTTTTCTGCAGGGACTTTTTGTATAAGGTGGCGTAGGTCTGAGTAGAATTTGTCTTTCTCCACAGGGTTGCATAGTTGGGGTATGAAGAGAACAACATGTGGGAGGCGTAGAAAGATAATGCGATCAGAGTGTCCTGTTGGCAAGGTTTCGAGTTTGGAGGCAATGGAGTTTTTGATCATAAAGGCTACACCTGAAAGATGTTTTTCAGTTTTGGATTTGCCAGACCAGTAGAGTGTGTAGCCGGCACCATGTTCTTTAAGGCTGCCTTCCTCGTGGAGACGAACTTCACTAAGAGCAGTGATGTCAATGTTAAGTCGTGACAGTTCATGGGCTATTGGAGCAGAACGACACTCTGGACGTCCACTACCTGCAGAATCTTGCATGGTTCTGATGTTCCAGCATGCAAGCGTTAGTCTATTTGTACCTTTGGAGGCTGGTGTGTGCCTTTGTTTCTTTGTCTTTGTTTGACCGCATCAGAAGATGCCCGTTGGCCGCAACTAGCCAACCAGGTAGATGGGGATAAGCTTTCATTAGGCCACCTTTTCTAGGCCCCTCTCCATATGGAGCAAGCAGTGCTCTGCTTAAAAAAGGCTGCTTGGTCATTCAGGATGCTGCTGAACAAGACTGTCATCCCTGGGTCAGTCTCAAGCGACCAAAGTCCTGAACCGCCTGCATGTAGGGTTCGGTCTGCGGCTTCCAGTGCATCTTTACACCTGCCATTTCATCCCTCGCCTATCGTTACAGGGCTTTTTCGGAAGTTGGATGTATCCTTTGAGCCTGTGCAATGGATTTTTCTGGTGGAGTGCAACGTGCACAGAACTAGCCTCACCCTTTAAACCAGAGGTTCGTCTGCTTAGGCCTTGACAAGCATGGACGGTGGCAGCGAGGTCCTCGGGCCATAGGTTTGATTAGAGTTTCCTTCTCTTAGATGGTTGACTTTACAGGATTAGACGAGCACCATCTGCCCAGGTTTGGGATTAATTTTCCTTCTCCTAGGATGGTTGCCATAAGGCTAGAGAGCCCATCCTGCCCTTTGGCGCTCTTGGTCAGACCCTTCGGTTGTGACCTATCTGACATGGGAGGCCCTACCGGCAGCTATTATACCACCGCCAGCATAGCTCACAATTTCATTAGGGTACGCAAGCCTCTCCACCATGACAAGGGGGTGTCAATGGAGAAGATATGCAATCCACACACACATGGAAATATCAGATTTTTAGTTCAGAATTGGGAAAAATCTACACACACACACACACACACACACACACACACACACACACCGCCTTGAATCCCTGAGGCAGTGAAAAAGACTGGATGTTGCCCCAGTTGTCCCATATATCATTGGGTATGAAAATTGTTTAGCTGCAGCAATAGACTCTTCATTTTGAAACTGGCTCAGGTCACTGTACTGGAAAGGTCACTTCCAGTTTGGGGGAATGTGACTTGGATCTGAGACAAGATGGAGATGCATTTTGTCTTTGCTGAGAATTCTTCTGGAGGGTTCAGTAACAGCATTATTGGTCTGCATTAATACACCTCGCTGTTTACCCCGGTCTGCAGCATCATATTTCCCAGCAGTTTCAGAATGTCAGGTAGTCGCTTTTAGAAATTCCTGTGTTTTCAATCACAGAACATCAGAATTTTTTTAAAAAAGTCTTGAATGTGTTTTAAAGTTATTTTTATAATGCTTTATACTTTTTAATTTTATTTTATAATGCTTTAAAATATGAACCACTTTGACATATTGTAATGTCAGAACCACTTTGACATATTGTAATGTCAAATGGTGTACAAATACTAAAAAAATCTCTTTATGTATGATGGCAAATGCTTTGTATTTATATCCTCTGTCTAAATGTATGTTTTACATCTGCATTATGCAGCACTGATCATTTCTTTACAGCCACAGGTTTTATGAACCTGCAAATACTTGTACACAAATGCAGTAATGTCCTGTATTTGTGATCTTATGGCTCTCACACATTTGTATACACAATTTCAGCTTTCTAAGGCCTAAATAGAATGGGATCCTGCCTTTTTAAAGTCATTGCTTTTGACCTTTAAAGAATGCTAATGCCCTTTGTATGAATGACATGCTGCAGTATGATCATTACCAGTTTGTCAATATTCACTAACAACAGTGAATTAGGAGTACCTGTCACCACCCTGTTCCATTGATCAAAGGTCCTTTGATTGTATTTTACTATGACATAATCCAGACAGTTCAAGGAGACATGGACACTATTGTCTCACTGCTGTGCCTCTGCTCTGATGACAGCTAAACCAGAGCCTGAGAAGTTTGTGCTATTGTGATATTCATCTATAATGAAATATTAAGTTGAAATGTTGATCTTGCTCCAGTAAGTAATGCTACTGCCTTTTCCAGATTATGTAATTGATGTTTGTTACTGGGGAAAGGCAGCAGTTGACCATGTGCTTTTATTTCAGTACATACTAAGAACAACTTTCCCTTTCACTTCAATGGAAGGTGCTTTCTCTGCTTCTTCATGCATCTTTAGACATATATATCAATGCTTCATTAAAAGGAATGGGTTTCTCTCATGTGCCTAAGCACTGTTGCACTAACTTCTTGGACCATCTAATCACATTTAGATATCCAAATAGATGCAATATTTTTAAAATATTGTCTGTGAAGTCCCGCTTCAGTACACACACAGACACACATGAATTATTATTTGCTGCAGATATTAAACCTATATTCAATCTTTCACTTTACATGTGTACTTCTATAATATCTGAAAAATTCAGAAATGTATCAGTCTATTAATGCTGGCATTGGGTTGATTGGATTGGTCTGTGGTTAAATGCTTCAGCTAAAACAGATGATAGGAATATATTGTCATCATTACCTTAAACAGGTATATTGTATGTGTGTTCTCTTGCAATGATAAAGCAGAATGAAATGTAAGTCTTAGATTGGCATAAGGTGGCACCCTAGTGTTTGAAATTTGCAATAATTTTTCTGCTGAACAGCAGAAAATCATTGTTGCTTAAAAGAAGGAAGAAAATAATGATCTCTCGTGTACAGTCACCTTGACACAATCACTTCGGCAGGTTAAGCCACCTCTTTGATGACTTTCTGACCTGACGATGTTTGAAAGGCAAGGGTGTGAGAGCAGCTTCAGTTGAGGTTGAACTAAAGTAGAAGATACAATAAAAAGAACAAGGGGATGCACGAAAGAAGTAATGGATTCAGTGATGAGATATTGAGCTGCCATTGCCATTTTTGGCTGCTCCTGTTTACCCTCCTATCTCATTATGGCATTTGGCCACAATGGTCAGGACACAGGATGGTAACTTGCACAGTTCCTGGGTTGTATATGCTTTCTGTGTTTTACATGATGAAGTGAATCATGATGTCCAACAGTCCAAAAAATTCAACATTTCTCATTTGAAGCTTGACATTTAAGATGTAATGGAGAATGGGGCTGGCTCAAAATATTTTCTTACTTAGGCTATTATTGTCCAAATTCTTGTATCCCCATTTAGATTTTTAAGCAGCTTAGTGGTGTTCAGCATTTTTCATCCAAATACAGTTCCAGATGGGAAACTGATTTTATTCTAGTCAAAGTGTGGTGAATGAAAAATGACTGATCCATCCATAGATGATATATTTTCAGGTGCTTGTTACTTCTTCAGTTCTATTGAACTATATCTTTGAGGCCATTCCCACTTGCATTTAAATCACATTGTGAGTCGCATTGACGCCGGGTCTCTGAACTGATTCAGGCTGATGCGTAGTTCCCACTATGGAAGCACATTATTTCATTATTCCATGAATTTGTGTCTTTTTTTTAACATGATTGTCATTCCCACCTGATTTGCACTGTCTCATCGATGCAGAGAAGGAGGTCTCCATGGCACTCGTGGATGCCTCCGAGGGGGCAATGCTGCTCCTCTCCTCCTCCTTGGTGGGCAGAGGGAGCAGATCCAGTGGTGACAGGGGTCCTCCTCTTCCTCCTCTGCCTTCGCCATTGTCCTCACTACCCAGACACTCTCAACAACAAGAAGAGTGAGACATAGCCAGAGAAAGGGGAGCCTTGTCCTCCTTGTTGGTGAGGACATTGGGTCACCCTGGTTATGGAGTGGGACCCAAGTTAAAAAGTTTGGAGCTTCACTCTCACAACCATCTTTTAATCGGAAAGACTGAGGAAATGACTCCAGGTTAGGCTGACCAAAGGTTATCCTCCTTTCCCAGGGCACATCCTCCATTTGCAGTCTCTGTCCAGGAGGAATTACAAAGGGTCCCCATTTGGAGCAGGACATTTATATTTTAGCTTTTAGCGCTGGAGCCCCTGCACTCACATTTAAGATTGTCATTGCATGAAGTCACTGGGAGCCCAATAGCAAGGGATTTGGATCACTGAGGAACCACCGAGGGAGGGGGGAGAAAGAGAGAAGAGAGACAACAGAGAGAGAGACAGAGAGAGAGAGATAGTGGGTTTCTTTGCCCAGCCAAACCTTCAACTCAAATGGAGGACCTACCAGTAAAAATGGGGGACATCACCCCCCACACACACACACACACACACAGCCAAAAGCTGAAAACACGCTTATAAATTCATGCTTCCTAGTCAGGTTCAGAATGGAGGATGTTTTGATATTCCTCTTGGAGAGAAGGTTAGAAGGTAAGAAGGATCCTGGGAAAGGAGTACAACCCTAAGGCAACCCTATTGCTGAGTTTTCTTGGCCAGTTTCTTCAAAGGAGAATGTGCCATTGCAGTCCTCTGAGCCTGAAAGAGTGGGACTTGCCCAAAGTCACCCAGTGGGTTTCCATGGCTCAATAGGGTTTCAAACCCTGGTCTCCTAGTCCAACGCTCAAGACACTACAGCAGCCTGGCTCTCTACTCAGATGTAAATCCCCCTCTTGCAATGGCACATATTATATGGGAATCCAGAGCTCACAGAGGGGGTTTCCCTAAGTAATCGGGGATTTGAACCCTGGCTCCTTTGCTGGCTCTCTACTCAGATGTAAATCTCCCTATTGCAATGGCACATAAAATAATAATAATAATAATAATAATAATAATAATAATAATAATAATAATAATAATAATTGTATCCCGCCTTTACCATTTGAGGATTGAGGCGAATAACAGCAAAGAAAATTTCAAATACAAAATCACAGGGGGGAAAATAAGGAAACAGTCTCCCAAAAACCCCACCCTTCTACCCTCCCTCTCATCAGTACAAAATAATAACAATAAAAAAATTAACTGGAACAACATCAGTTAAAACAACTTGGCAAAAAGTAACAGCACTATGACAATAATGGGCAATAATGAGGGGGGGCTGATTAACATGGGCAGTTGATTCTGTTTTAGGAGAGGTTAGTCTGGAAAGGCTTGCCGGAAGAGGATCATTTTTATCGCCTTTTTAAAAGCATCAAGAGATGTGATCTGACGGACCTCCTCCAGCAGGTCATTCCAGATTTTTGGAGCGGCAGCTGAAAAGGCCCTCTGGGAAGTTCCTCCCAGAGGACCCGAGTGTGCGGGAAGGATTATATGGGAGGAGGCGTTCCTTCAAGTAAGCTGGATCCAAGCCATATATATATATATATATATATATATATATATATATATATATTGTATAGAAACTCTGAGCTCACAGAGGGGGTATCCCTAATTAAGGGTTCTTTGCTGGCCTGGCCTCTGCGTGGGTTTGATAGGCCTGGGTTGAGGACAGTGGTGACCTCCAAGCGGCTCCAGAGCCCAGGGCCAGGGTGAACGGATGCCCTCACCGCAAAGGAGGACATGGCATCACCAAATGGAGGACTTGCCAGCAAAAATGGGAAATATCACACACACACATATACACACACACAAGCTAAAACACAGCATATAAATTAATGCTTCCTATTCATACTCAGAATGGAGGACATTTTGGAATTCCTCCTGGAGATAAGTTTGGACTGTAGGACAGGTCCTGGGAAAGGAGAAGGGAAAAAATGGCAGATTTCCCAAAAACCTGGGGCGAGATGGGTTACACCCTCTGCCAGCCCTCTGCCATTAGTCCCTCACCTCCTGTGCAGTGCGATTCAGGTCCGTCGTTCCCACTTGTTGAACACGCTTGCTAATAGATACTTTTCAAAAGAACAATGTTTTAATCTGTCTTCAAAAAAAAGCAATTTTTCTGCATTTGCCTCACTTCGCAGCAGTTCAAACCGAGCACAGTCGGTTCTGAAACTGTTTCAAGTGTGAACGACGCACATATAATCTATTCAGCAAATCACTTTAAATCATAGTAGGAACAGGACCTATGTCATTTCTCCATGTAGAAGCCTGTGAGCTTTCTGTTATACTAATCAATATTCTAAGAGAGGTAGTGAAAAATAAGCAGCATGAAAAATAAACACTAAAGTAGCTAACTTCATCTTCAAAAGCAAAGGATAGGTGTCCAAAGTCTACAATTTATGTTTGGATATGAAAAGACAGAAGCAAAGGAAGAAGAAAGAACTGTAATATAAAATAAACTGTGGGCTCTGAATGACTGTTGCAGTGACCTTGCCTTTTGTATGCCATTACACAATTCAATGGCAGCACACTCAAACCTTGCTCTCAATCAATATCCTATTAAAACAGCACATACACAAAAAGTCTCCATAAACCTAGTGGTTAGCTATGTTTATAAATGGAATCCAACATAATTAGATGCTCAATAACATGTTGTACTGGTAATGTCAAAATGAACAGCACACATTTCATATCTGTGATTTTTCAACAAAGCTCTCTTACGCAAGCTGCCATTTGTTTGAGAGAAAAAAGCTGAGACACTGATTTCAGTCACATTTGCAACGTAACTCCCGCTTCCACCCTCAGCTTATTACTTTGTTGTTGAAAAGACCTGCTAGTTAAAGGAAATTTCTATTTACTCCCTTTAACGCTAGAGACACCATCCCTTTGCTGCTGTACTGAGCCAAATACCTGTTTATCTATTGGTGAGGTCAAATCCTGCTTTGGATACTCGTATGGGGGGGCGGGCGTTATTATAGTTAGATTAGCAAAGTATCTAATTAAAGCACAAAGCATGTAGATTTGGGGAGAGATTTGGAGGGATGGTGGAGGTTTGCCAACTTTCCATAATATCAGATAAATGCAACACATTAAAAAAAACCACAGACACACAAAGTTGTAAATACAAGCTAAACTTATTGTTAAAGTTCTGGCTTCATTTAATTTAAACAAACTACTGACACGGTTTATGAAGTGTAATGGAACATTTATGAAATGTTCCTCCGTTTGTTATTGTCGTTGTTGTGTGCCTTTAAGTCATTTCCAACTTATGGCGACCTTAGGCAAGATTTATTCAGAGGGGATTTCCCATTGCCTTTCTCTGAGGCCCAGAGTGTGTGACTTGCCTCTTTGAGTTACAATGGCCAAGTGAGGATGCAAACCTTGATCTCTCAGTGTCCTAGTCCTGCACTGAAGCCACTACACCAGGAGTTCCCAACCTGGGGGTCGCAACCCGTTAGGGGTTCGCCAGGTTGGGAATTCCCCCCGCCTCCCCGCGGGTGCCGGCACTGGAGCAGGCATCGTGCGAGGGAAAGGGGCTCCCTCCTTTCCCTTCTCCCTGCGAGTGCCCGCGCTGGCACAGGCACGTGCAAGGAGGAAGGGAATAGAGCCGGGGCCGCCTCCTCCTCTCCTTGCCTTCCCGTGAGTGCAGGCACCCATGGGGAGGCAGGGAAGGGGCGGGGGTCCCTCCTCCTCCTTCTCTTCCTTCCCGTGGCTGCCAGACAGCCGCAGGGAGGAAGGGACAGTGGGGGCTGCCTCCTCCTCTTCTCCCCACGGCTGCCAGGCAACCACGGGGAGAAGGGGACAGGACTACAAGCCCCAGAGGCCTTTGCGGCCAGAAGTCCCGCCCCTTCTCCCCTGGTGGCTTCCCTAATTGGTTGGGAGCCTGGGAAGGGGCGGGACTTCCAGACGCAAAGCCTGCTGGGGCTTGTATGCAGCCGAAAATCCTGCCCCTTCCTGGCCTCCCAACCTATCAGGGGGGCCACGGGCAGGACTTTCATCCCCAGTGGGGGTCGCGGCCCAACAAAGGTTGGGAACCGCTGCACTACACTATGTTGTCTCTCACATTATTCTGATTAGTCAAAGTGTTTTAAAATTGTCTTAAAATTGTCACTGTGAAGACATATTGTGTTGGGTGCTGATGGGGATGAAAAAAAATCAGAATAACAGAAGCACCTGTTGACATGTTTGCCAACAGAACAAGGACAGCATTTCGCTGGCCCTCTAGTTACTGATGAATGACTAGTCCCATCATCCCCCATTTCTATTCATGGTGATAAGGTTTGCTGAGAATTAGAAGGCAAGAATATCTGGAGGACCATTGACTCTGGGAGATATAAGTCAAATAAATACACTCCCGTAGCTAGGTTTTTAGGGCCCCTGGGGCAGAATGTAGGGCTCGGCATAGTGGAGTGTTCACACGCTCCCGAGTCCTACTGCGTGCTGTGGGCGCCATGTTGGCGCACTGCCATTTGGGGCTCCCGTTGACTGGGGACCCCAGGACAGTGCTTCAGTTGCCCCAGCCCAGCTGCAGGCCTGAATAAATATATAAATATTTTTACAACCCTAAATCATAGTAGTGTAAGTAGAGTGTATGAATACTGTTTATGAGTAATGTGAGTGTAGTTGTATGTGAATAAGAATAGAAAAATAAGAGAATAGGAATAGATAACAATAACATAAAAACACAAAAACATATTATGGATTTAAGCGGAGTTTTCACTGTTAGGTCAGGGGTCGGCAACCTCCGGCCCACAGGCCGGATCCGGCCCGTGGGTGCCTTTCCGCGCGTCCCTCCTGCCACCGAAATCGCCGCCGATTTCGGCGGGCTTTGGCCGCCATTTTTTCCTTTAAGAGGCCCGCTGCGGCCTCCGGAGCCCTGAAACGGGGCCAGGGCCGCCACGGAGCTCTGGGAGGCCGTTGCCATCACTGGGCTCCAGGAGGGTCCGACGGTGGCAGCGGGCCCCTGGGAGGCCCGTTGCCTTTGCTGGGCCTCCAGGAGGGCTCTGACGGCGGCAGTGGGCCCCTGGGAGGCCCGTTGCCGTCGCAGGGGCCCTCCAGGAGGGCTCTGGCGCGCCGCAGCGGGCCTCTGGGAGGCCCGTTGCCTTCGCTGGGCCCTCCAGGAGGTCTCCGGCGGCGGCTGCGGGGCCTGGGAGGCCAGTTGCCATCGCAGGGCCCTCCAGGAGGTGTCCGGCGGCGGCAGCAGGCCCCTGGGAGGCCAGTTGCCGTGCAGGGGCCCTCCAGGAGGGCTCCGACGGCGGCAGCGGGCTCCTGGCGTCAGGGGCCAGCAAAGACGGGGAGGCCTCCAGCACTGGCGGTCCCCACTGGCCTCTCCCGGCCTCTAACAGGCCTGGGGCACCGTCAGGGGCCGGCAAAGAGGAAGTGGCCTGGCCCTGGGGGTGGAAGCTCCACCCTGGGGGTGGAAGCTCCTCCCCCAGAGGTGGAGGCTCCACCCCCGGTACGCGGCCCCGCCCTGGGGGGTGGAAGCTCCACACACATCCCTGGCTTTGGCCCCCCAGTTGTCGAGGGACAGCAACCCGGCCCCGGCTCAAAAAGGTTGCCTATCCCTGGTTTAGGTAAATAATCTGTAGGAGTTATTCCCTTAGGAATCTGTTCTTATGCTGAGGGCTCTCTCATGTTTTTCCTCAAAACGGGCTAAAGGTTTTGTCAAAGGTTTTGATTTGTTCCCAGATGCAACAAAGGTGTGTAGTATCTCTCACAGGCTTGGAGCAGGTCCCATTCAGTGTCCCTTGAATCCCCGACATTGGCTATGCCTGCTCTAATGCTGCACCACACATCACAATAAAATTGAAGCATTTTTGTAATGTCATCATTTTTTTCTTGAGAAACAAGGACTTTTTTCCAAGTGACATAAGGTAGACGTGGACAAGTCCTGGTATACTTTTAATTGATGTTATCATGGGTGACTCTTTCTGGAAAATTTATCCTGCACTCTGATGACTGAAATTTATCTTTTGTGTATTTGAAGTTTGTGAAAGACCACCCAGTCAGCTGAACTGGTCTAAACCAGAAATAGTTCAAGTTAGAACGCTCTATACACATGAGTCTGAGGAGAGTTGAAGGAGAAGCTAGTTTTTCACTGAATAAATAGTTTACTGTGCATTATTTCCATCTAGATAACTGTTTCAAATTAGATCCTTGAACAGGTGAGCAATACATTGTGTGGAATCAATGCCAGAATTTTATCGGTGCTAGTATAGATTTTTCATACATTGCCAATATAGATTTCTAAAGCAGAATTGCAAGGCTTTTGTCTTTTATGATAGGACCATCACTAAACATAAAACCAGCTTCTTCACTGCTCTCTATTATTAGACAACGGCCACTACATACTTTGACTCAAGTAGCCATGAGCAAAGTTCTGCATGTCACAAACATCTCAACCACCTGCTGGAGCTTTTCCTGGGCACTGATTTTATGTTTTGCCACATATTTAAAGTGACAAGGCACACAGAGGAAAACACATTGTTTTAAAATATAATAAAATAAAGAATTCCTTGATGGATGTATCTAATTTCTGTGATGATTCCAATGTTCTCCCTTTGATGAGTGTCATTAATGATAGGTAAAAAGGAAGGAGGGGAGGGGAAAAAAGAAATGTGACAGCACCACTAAGACAAACTGGTTTTTATTTTAGCAAGGGCTTTCATGGCTATAAACCCACTTCTTCAGATATAATACCAAGTTGCATTGATAATGTCATATTTGTGTCAATCTCTGAGGTTGTTGCAGGGTCTTGTCCCGGTATTACCATCCATATTATGTATCCTGTTGTAAGTGAGGTGTTGTTTAAAGTTTGGAGACTGTCTGTAGGCCAATAAACACCTGCCTCTCAGAGCTTGTAAGAAAGCTGTGCTATTCTCTAGAATTAGTTGTAGCTCTCTGATAATGTGTTTGAATAGTCTTAGTTGAGGATTATAGGTGAACACTAAGTGTGTTCCATGATTTTATATTTTTGATCTCTCTTGTGGGTCTGAGCAGATGTGGTTATATCAAAGGACTTGGCTGTGATGGGTGTAATTCCTGCATGATCAATTGGTATCTTGAGTTCATCCTTCCCCCTGTTTAGAGCATTCAGGCAGAAGTGTCAATGGTTATGTTGTACATTCACCTATAAGAAGGTGACATCCCCAAAGTTGTGTGAACTCCAGAGTTTGCAGAAGGAGGCAAAATCTACAATTAGCCCTCTGTATCCACATATTTTTTTATCCATGATTCAAGCATCCATGGCTTGAAAATATTTTAAAAATATATAAATTCCAAAAAGCAAACCTTGATTTTGCCATTTATATAAGAGGCACCATTTCACTACTCTGTTGTATTTAATGGCACTTGAGCATCTATGGAATTTGATATCCATGAGGAGTCCTGGAAACCAACTAGCAGACACCAAGGGCCTACTGTACTTAAGAAAAAGTGACTGAAAAAAGTCAATTGAAGAGTGATAATAGTCTGTGGCCATGAGATGCTGAGTAGTAAGGGGAATGGAGTGGAGAGTACTGGAGTAGGGCACTGGATGCCAAACTGCAATATTTTTTTCCCTTGCATGTCCTAATTGTCTTACACCTAGTTGCTCATTATATCCCACAGTAGATATTGCTACTGCTACAAAGGCTGTGTCATTGAGTAAATGTTGTGTTTTCAGATCAGGATTAACCAGGGAGAAGATTGCTGATGGTGAAAGGCTGCAGTTCCATGCCAGCCTACCAGTGAATTTAACTTCCCAATAATGCATGCATAGAATGAAACGGCATCAGAAGTATTTTTGTCCGCAAACTTTCTATCTCAAATACATCTGTTTAATAAATATTATAATAGTTAGGAAGTGAAATCACTGTGTTCCTACTTAGAAAACACATTGTTAACCTTTCACCTAGGCCTTCTGCAGGTATAGTATGAAGAAAATTTATCAAGCAAAAGCTTTTTGAAGTGCAAATACGTTTGACCAAGAAGTTGCTAAAATTGTGGAGTGGATGCTGCAGAGTGTACCTTTATGATTGATTTCCATTCAAGTCAGACTGACTGCAGTGTGGTCATTTTTCTAACCCATAACTGCTCACACTGCAGCAGTTTGCTATCTGCAGGGTGTCTGAATTATAGCAGTCCATGTCCGTGTTACCTTTTACACAAATTACTTACACTGGTTTCTTTTTCCATGCAAATTCATCAGTTTTACAGCCCCTTGTCTCTGCTGTCAGGAAACTCTAGCAGACAGCACAAATTGATAAAATGAGTTAATTTTACAATGCTTTCTTTTTAAGGTTTCATTCACTCATTGCACAGGAAGCATATTGTAAGATAGCAAATGAGTTTAGAGTGTTCTTGTAAATTATTTTCCAAGTTAATTCCTTTTAAAGATCATTACAGACTGGCTCCCATTTTAATATTATTGTGTTCTACTTCACATCCTGTGCTTTTAAAATGCATTGCTATCAGTGAATATCAATTCACTGGTTGTCTTAAACCACTACTTATAATATTCCAAAGATTATGTGAGACAACTATATATGCAATGTTGAATGAGGATATTGTTCTTTGTATTGAACATTACTCTTGTACTTCAGCTTCAGTTGCCTCAATATTTAGCATATAGTAGCTTTTAGCTGTCTGACATTAATAGAAGAACTTGCAGTGTACCTTGAATGCAGACCCTGGCTTCAGCCCTTGGCTACCTGTCTGGATAGGATTTCAGATAAAAGAACCTTTGAATGAAACCCCAGAGACCTATCAGGGTAGGGAAAAGTGGATGAGATGGGTCAATGGTCTGATGTGTTACAAGGCAGATTGGTATGTTCATATATCACTACTTAAACGGTAGCAGATGCAAAACCACTTAAGTGGCAGTTCACCAAAGCCTTGCTTCCCAACCAGAAGAGGTGAGAGACCAGCAATTATCTCTTCCCAGTTTGCCAGGGAGTAGCAGCTTATTTGTGCCTCTTGGCTATGTTTGTTTCTTTCTTTCCTGGAAACTCTCCAGAAGCCATTAGTATATGGACCAGCCCTGGTCCATGGATCACCAGTCTGAGTAGCACTATGCTAAATGACAGTTGGAAGGAGACATTCAACTTTTCTCAGTTATCTATGAAGGAAACTTCTGAAAAACACTGTTTGTTGTCATCTTCCAAAAGACATTTTAGGATTGTTCTAGTCCTTGAAAAAACTTTCTCAAGGTTTTCAGTGTCCCAACCCTTATTAAGCCTCTTTGTTACCTCTGTTGCAGAGACCAGGAAAGTGTAGCTTTCAGGATGCACATCCCATTCCCATTCTCATGTGTTTGTGCCATTTGACCCCTTCAGATTCCCAAGGTTATCCCTTTCCTGGCAAAAACAAAAGAGGATATACACCTCCTGGAGGGCTAGTTTATATTTTAAATAGACTGCTGCCCTCCCCCACCATTTAATATAAAAGTTTTCATATTCAGAACAGTTTAATATAACTTGTTGATGAGGGGCCTTTGGATCCCCATAACAACTGTGTGTTTATTGTGTAATAAAATGGTTTTGTAGAAAGACTTTTACTGACTTCTTATGTGAATGGTGCCAGACATGGCAGATTAATGATCTTCTGTTTCTATACAAAAGGAAAAGGAATTAGTAATCTGCTTGTTTAAAAAATCATTACACACAGTTGTAACTGTCAAGAAAAAAGAAAAAGAAGATCATATCAAATACAAGAGACCACAAATAGTGAGCACTAGTCAGGAGAACAGTTCTAAAAAATCCACTAGAACCATTCATGGGAAAACAGTCTAAAAAAGAAACAATGTTATTGTTTCAAAGGCTTTAATGGCCAGCATCCATAGTTTTTTGTGGGTTTTTCAGGCTATGTTGCCATGTTCTAGAAGAGTTTATTCCTGACATTTCGCCAGCATCTGTGGCTGGCATCTTCTGAGAATTACAGTTTATAAGAAAGAAACTACTGAAATATATTGGTACAAAATAAGATATAGCCACCAGAAAAAAGACCTTCAAAAAAGACCTTAATCATAAAGTTGCATAATGATCTTTTAATCTTGCTGATTACAGTGCCAATTAACTCATACCTTTCTACCTCCATGCTGGGTAAAGTCATTAAGGTGAAAGTGAATATTTGAAATGTAATTATTCCTTTTCCACATGACTTACTGACTTTTCCTTCTTTATCCCTCTTTGTTTTCTTAGCACCAATAACTACAGGAACAGGCCCTAATTTCTCACTCTCAGATCTGGAAAGTTCCTCATACTATAGCATGAGTCCAGGAGCAATGAGGAGATCGCTACCAAGCACTTCCTCTACCAGGTAATTAGATCTATGCATGCTTTTCAGTTATGGTTCAACCTCTCCCGCACATCCCCTTGGATGTTTTAGAATTAGTAATGCTATCATTTTGTGCTCTGTACTTATGCTGCCTGATGTACTCTGAGACACTGAAGCTTTCTATGAATAAAGTGGAACATCCAAATTAACTAGCCACACTCCAAACCCTATTTATTCTTTGCAGTTCTGTGAAACTATAGAAGAAATGTATTCCTCTCCAACTGAAAGCTGATGTAAATAAATGTCATATAGGTCACTAGAACAGAAGTAATTAAAAACACAGTGAATATTTTTAAAGACCAGAAGGAAGGAGGTAAACCAATGTCAACAAAGAAAATTGGCAATATAATGACAAAGACCCAGTGCATATAAAGTGCAGAGTCCATACTGGCATGGCTGAAAGTGCTGTAATAATGCAGGAAGCTGGTTCACACAAATGGCTGGCCACATGGAACTGCCTCCACACCATTGTGTTGCAAGCAGTAATCACAGTGCCATTTGCACATCTAAATTAAATTGGGTCTAATCCAGGAATTTTCAATTTATGCAGCTGCTCAGGTGGCCAGGAAGGTGCAAACATGTCTGGGGATCTGAACAGGCCACACAGATGAACAGCAGCCAGCCGTTCAGCTGTAATGGTTCACAAACAGTAAGCCTATTAGAAGAATCTATTGGGCTGTATCAAGGCTAGACAAAGAAGAATCAAATAGAGTACCAAACGGAAGGCTGGTACTTCCAGTGCACATAAATGGTTTGGCTATATGTTGTCCCCTTGAATGGCAAAATATGCAACAGCAGCATGGAGTCTGCCACTGCAGCAGCCAATCTATTAAGGACTTTGTTACATTACATCATAGTATAATGTTAATTTCTCTAAATCTGGTAGCATTTCAACAAGAGGACCTTTCAGAAGACAAGGGTCATAATAGTCTGTTTAAGATCATCTTATTTTCAGGATAGGACCATAGATCATTTTTGTATCACCAGCAACAGTAGTACAGATAAGCCCTGAATTTCAGTGGCCCAGTTGGGGATGGAAAAAAATGGCCAAATGCATTGATCACTGTTGATGTAGAGGTTTACAGATTTAACCCTTGGCATTCCTGATCGCTAAGATTGATTAGCAAATGATGTCAACTTCTGATCCCCAAAAACCACAAACATTTAGCATAACCAATACTGGAACACATGGACAAGTACTATAGCTTTCTAGGATCCCAGCTGAAGGCCTTTCATAACTTTTACCTGTGATTTCCTTCTCTGTGAATAATGCTGCACAAACAATATTGTGAATCCCTGTGTGTAATGATTTTTTTAGACAAGCAGATTACTATTCTTTCACAGCTGCAAGGAATAGATTGTTTAAAAGGAGTTGTGAATGTTTCCAAATACAAATTCTCTGACATGTCTAGATTCCAGTGAATTCTGGTTTGCTTGAACTTGACAAGGGGAACATTTGGCCCTCCAATTTTTTTGTCCAGGAATTGCCATCAGTCCACCCAGCGTGACTAGTGACCAGGAATTGTTAAAGTAAATATTAACGTATCTGTATAATAGCCTTTGTCATATTGCAGGAAAGGAGTGATAGCAATAGGCTTCAAATAAATCAGTATGTACCACTTGTAAGGGCATTAGCTTGAGACACTAATGTAAATGTGAAGAACTGCCCTTTGGAAATAGACTGAAAAATAAAGTTTTAGGAATTTAGTGACTTAGCAAAGGTGAATTTTTGATGTGGGTTCCAAGGAGTCTTCATTTTGTAGCTTAGATGCCCATTTGAAGACAAGGATATTATTTATATTATGCCATGGCCTTTCCTTTATAAATCCAATCTCATGGATGTTTAAGCAAGCTCAAAGTCTGTAGTCATTTTGAATCATGTCAATGATCCAAATTTATTCTTTTTCTCTCCTTTGAATTGCATCAGATATTTCAGTCACATGACAAGACCAGGGCTGGGGAGTAAGAGTAAGGAGTATTTGTTACTCCTTATTTCTGTTATTATATTGTACATGCAAACACCAAAAATAATTTTATTATATTGCACTGGGGAAGTGACTGGGAGGCAAAGAGAGGCGCGCGCATGCACGCACGCACACACACACACCTTGCAAAGCAACCTGGGCTTTTCCCCAGGGCTGAGGAGTAGGGGTCAGGAGTAAAGGAGAAAGAGGCTTTTAATGTAGGAGTAACATTAAGAAAAATATCTTACTCCAGAGTAGGACAAGGAGTAACCCCAAATCACTACTACTCCTCAGCTCTGGACAACACATACCAATTTCACATGTAGCTCATATTATTATTGACCATAGGGCTGTTTCACAAGTAACGTTTTTCCTACAGAAGTATCACTTTAATATAAAATAAAATGTGTCTAGCATGTGTAAACTACACCATGAGAAATATACACATGTATATATAGCTGAGTTAATGTAAGTAATCACATTCTGATTACTTCTGACTTCTTGTTGTGGGTGCACTCAGCAAAACAGACAGAATACACCATTATTCCTATATGGCAGTGATATGTAAGAAAATGTAACATGAAGTCTCCCTATTTCTGCATTAAGCTTGGAAATATACTTTTAAAAATCAATCAGTAATGCAGCGTATCCAACCCCTCAAGTACCGTAACTTATTGCAGTTTAGATTATTTCCAATAAAATCTGTTGGTAGGTGTTTCCATACAATAATTGTTTTTAAAAAATATATATATATTATTGTTTACAAAAGGTAAAACACAATTACATCACCATTCTACTTTAAATACATGAACTAAAATACAGATTTACAGAATTGTAAATCTCATTCAAAAGTCCAAACCAGAATCTTCTGTGGTGCTGTGGTGGAACATAAGCATGAGAATTGGAGTTAACATAATCTATAAGAGGTAACCACTTTTCCTTGAACTGGTTGCAGTTCCTTGCCTCAGAGGTTCTCCTGACATTGTCTGCAAGCTTCTCCATTAACCATCCTTCCCAGAAATTCATCCACCATTGATCCATGGACAGATGACCTGTTCTCCAGTTTCTGGCAATGATTAATCTAGCTATAGCAACTATAAAGAATATAATTTTCTTTATGATGGAGAAAATTATTGTCAAATTGAAATATTGACAAGAGACGCAATTCCGGGGTGTGTTGAACCTTTTGCTTAGTGATGTCTGACATCAATTGAACAATCTGTGTCCAGAATTGTTGGACAATTGGGCACTCCAACCACATGTGTAGGTATGTACCTCTTGCCCCACAGTAATTGTTACATTACACATTATCCAAGGGGTGGATATGGCATTTAAAAAACAACAAGAAGAAAATAGTTTAATATTAGTGGGGGAAATCCCTTCACATAATCCCTTTTGTGTTACTTCTGGTTCTGAAAACCGACCTGTGGAGTTTTTAAATATGGTGGTTTTGGTGCGCTATGCTAGAAGTTGCACTTTCCCTGGGTTACAGACTGGTGGCCAGGGTAGGCAGACAAAATCTGCCACCTCCAGGCAGCCATCTTCTCCAATGCCATGCTTGTTTCATGGCCACTGTCCCTGCATTGTTTTCCCTTCTACTACTACAGACTACGCCATCATACTTTTGCTGTGGTGTATTGCAGGATGCTGGCCACTGAATCATTTAATAAATATGAAGAGTTCGCCCTTACATTGCATAAATGCACTGGCCTGTTATATGTTTAGCTGGTAGCTGTGCTGACACAGACAGTGCTCAGTCAATATGCTGATATTTGACAAATATACCAATCATTAGATGTACCACTAATCAGGATATTTGTTCTTTGGCTGTGTGTGTGTGTGTGAGAGAGAGAGAGAGAGAGAGAGAGTACACTGAATACTATACAAACAACTGTCATTAATTACTTAGGGGCAAAACTGACTACCACTGAGAAATCTGGATTGGGATCATGGGAACTGCACGCCACAGCCTCAATGCCTTTTTGCCAGCCCAAAAAGAAGTGGCAAACCACTGCTCCATTTTGCACTGGCAAAAAGCCAGTTTTTCCACCCTGCTGTGGAGGAAAACTGGCTTTCAGGCACTCCAGTGGGGGGTGGCATGTAAATGCTGTGCCACTGGAGCACCTGGAAGCCAGCCCATTTGTGGGCAGCCAGGCAGCATGAAGCTGGCTTCTGGGCAGCTTCAGAGTATGTGGTGTCAAAATGCCACACTCTGAAGCTGCCCGGACAACAGCACAAAGGGGCAGTCTGTTTTCCCCCTTACTCTCATGCTATGTTGCTTCCATTCCAGAACTGCTAAAATAGACAGATAATTGATGCTACATAAAAGCTCAGATGTCACTCTTGTATGCATCTACAAATAAGTGATACAGATAAGAAGCTAATTATAAACAGCATCAGTAGTTAATAACTGAAATATGTTTGTTTTTTCCTGACATTACATTACTTCCTTGATAGACAAAAAAAGTCCTTAAATTAAAGGCTTATATCTCACTCCTAAACATATTTACTTGGAAGTATGTTTTTATTGATTTTACTAACATTTACTTAGGTTTAGAGCTGAGCAGAATTATCAAGGCAGTGATTGTACTGTATGCAAAAAAATCTCTCTTCTTGACATTTAATATGCCTCAAAAACATAGTTAAAGCTTTGGCATTCCAACATGCCAGTATTCCTAGTCTATGGTTAATCTACAGCTGAAATGTATTTGTCTGAAAAATAAGTGTCTAGTCCTCATGAGATGGAAATACATCTAGAAATATGAGAGCAAAAGGTTAAACAAGGTCTATTTGTATTCACAGTAACAGTGAATGTCCATGTAACATAGTGTATTTACATTTTCTCATCAACATGAAATACTTGGATTGATATTAGTGTGAGAAAGTAAAATAGCTAAAACAAAGAGGATATATATTTTTGTGCCAAGATCCAAGGACTGGAAAAGTAATCTTTAGGGGAGCACAGCTGGCTGGGATTCTGTTAATTTTAATGCAAAAAAAAAAAAAAAAACCACCCTTTTTCCCGCTCTCAGAAGATCTAACTTCAAATACCAAAGAACAAACTCTTTGTTATGGCAAAATTTCAGGTGTAAATGATCTCTATAAAGATATAGGTGTGAGGTGAATTATGGGCGTCAATTATTATTTTTACCCATGTGCATTAGATTTCTGATACAGAAAAATAGTTGTCTTTACCTCGCTCAATAGGACATTTTGCCAGGCAGCTTACCCTTGTGAGCTTTTGCTGCCTTTGTACATTGAAATGTGCAATAGACTACTTAAAGCTGACAATAGATGTAGTATTTGCTGACCCTGCCTTGGAAAGTGAATTCAATAGGACATCTTCCCCTCCTCAATGCAGTCAGTTCCTCTTACTGTAGCTCAAGAAGCTGAGAGCTCCTGGCTCGGCAATTCCCCATATTACCCTGCCAGAGTCCGAGTTGACTGACCTTCAAAGCTCAGCTTAAGGGTGATTTTTTCCTTTAAGTCCTTGTCTGGATGTTACATGAGGGAGGAATGTATAACAAAAAGTGATAAGTAACACTCTATGTTTTGCCTTTAAAATGTTTATGTTCCAAAAAAGTACTTTGGGTTTCAAGATCAGAATTTTGTGATTCCTCCTCTTCCTCCTCCTTCCTTTAAATCTTCAAGGGATCATTCTCTTCTATTATTAGTAATAGTATTGATGATGAGGAGGAGGAGGATGCTGTTGCTGTTAATTTCTATCCCACCTTTTTTCCAAATTGGCACTCAAAGTGGTTCACAATGATTAAGCAGAAAAAGGGGCAGCCAGTGGAGCTATTCCAAAAAAGGGAGCTGTGTGATTCCAAGTTTCCTTGACTTCTGTTAGAAATATTCTACAAGTGCATCATTGGCTCCTAAGGCAACTGTTTTATGTTAGATCTCAGTTCTTCCCTTCTCCTTATTTCCTGTAGTCCTCACTTTGAGTATCCAGTTTTTTTTCCTATCATGGCTTTCAAAACTTAGTGAATTTATAGCATTCACAGAAATCTGATAAATAGTTGCCCAGATTATAAAGGGATTATGAGGTCTTGTATCAGAGCTAATGCTTGTTATTTAAAAGGAACAATAATTGAAAACATGTTAAAAAAAAAACAATCTGTAACCCTCATCATACCTTCCATTCTCTACCTCAACAGGCCTGCTTTTTACATGCCTGGCCTGTCCTACATCCACACTGCAGAAAGAATCCTACTTGACACCACTTTAACTGCCAAGGCTCAATGCTATGGAATTCTGAGAATTGTAGTTTATTGTGGCACCAGACCTATCTGACTGAGAAGGCCAAATGTCTTCCAAAATTATATCAAACTGGATTATTTCTGCCATGTGAAGTCGAAGGCTTTCATGGCCGACATCCATAGTTTTTAGTGGGTTTTTTCGGGCTATGTTGCCATGTTCTAGAAGAGTTTCTTCCTGATATTTCACCAGCATCTGTGGCTGGCATCTTCAACCACAGATGCTGGCAAAACATCAGGAAGAAACTCTTCTAGAACATGGCCACATAGTCCTAAAAACCCACAAAAAACTATTTCTGCAGTGTGGATGTATCCCTGGTCTAAGAAACAGTATTTGATTTTTACCCCATAGTAGCAGCAAGGAAGGAGAAGGAAGGGGGTCAAAGGTGCTAGAACAGAGGGTACAGTAGCTGTATCATCTCGCCCTCAAAGCCAACAGGTTGTCAGTCTGGGCAGGCTTCAGTGGTACTCTTAACATGACAGACTAATCTTGTCTCCTTTTTTGATAAGAGTTACAAGCATGGCAGATGAAGGAAACACCTTGAATGTAGTAGATCAAGATGATATTCTTGCAAACTAGCTAATAAAATGTGGGCTAGACAATGTTACTGTTAGGTGGATTTGCAGTTGATTGATCCCAAGGGGTGCTCAGCAATGGCTCCTCTTCATCCTAAGAGACAAGTAATTAGTGAGGTGCCACAGGGTTCTATCCTGGGCCCAGTGTTACTCAATATCTTTATCAATGACTTGGATGATGGACTAGAGGGCATGCTTGTCATATTTGCAGATGACGCTTTATTAGGAGGGGTAGTCAATATCCCAGAGGACAGGATCAAAATTCAAAATGACCATAAATGATTAGACAGCTAGGCCAAAAAATGAATTTCAACAGGGAGAAATGTATGCTTAGGCAGAAAAACATGAAATGCACAGATACAATAAGGATGACATCTAGATGTGAAAGGGATCTAGTAGTTTTAGTAGACCACAAACTGAACATGGGTAAACAGTGTGATACAGCACCTAAAAAAGCCAGTGCAATTATAGGCTGCATCAGAAGGAATAAAGTGTCTGGAAAGAGAAAGGAAAGTAATAGTCCTACTGTATTCTGCTTTGGTCAGAACTCACCTGGAATTTTGTGTTCAGTTCTGTGCACCAATACAAGAAGAATATTGACCAAGCTTTAACATGTCCAGAGGAAGGGGACAAAATGGTAAAGGGTCTGGAATTCATGCCCTTTGAGGAATAGCTTAGAAGGCTGAGTGTGTTTAGCCTGGAGAAGAGAAGGTTAGGAGGTGACATGATAGCTGGGAGACCACATGACCAACCTGAAGCCTGTCCATTTTTAAATATTTGAAAGTGGAGGATGCTTGTTTTATGGCTCCAGAGACTAGGGCATGGAGCAATGGATTCAAACTCCAAGAAAGGGGATTCTGCCTAAACATTAAGAAGACCTTTGTGACAGTAAGAGTTGTTCAGCATTGGATTATGCTGCCTTGAAGTGTGGCAGAATCTCCTTCTTTGGAAGTTTTTAAACAGAGGTTGGATAGCCCTCTGTTGGGAGTGCTTTGATTGTGTATTCCTGTATGGCAGGGGTTTGGATGATCATCGTGGTCTCTTTCAGGTCTGTGAGTCTATTAGTCTATGACTTGTGTTCTCACTCCAGGTGATTTAATAATGTATCTGTCCTTCAATTCTAGCTCTACAAAGCGCCTCAAATCTGTAGAGGATGAAATGGACAGTCCGGGTGAAGAGCCATTTTATACAAGCCAAGGGCGGTCTCCAGGAAGTGGCAGCCAGTCAAGTGGATGGCATGAAGTGGAGCCAGGTAAGTAGGGTCACCCAGGTGACTCTATAGGAGTCCTAGGCAATGCTGAGTTTATTTACTTTAAGACCAGTGAGAGATAGGTGTTATGTCTGAACTAGCGTATGAAAGTCTGCAGAAGCTGAATGAGTCTGCTACAGCTGCAAATGTATTGGTACTATTCATTTCTCTATAAGAATGCATTTGTAGTGTTGAATAATGTCTTCCTGGCATGTCAAGGCTTCCTTATCCCAAAATATTATTCTGAATTAGTTTGGCTTGCCCTCAAAAGGACTGCACACTTCAATTATATTATATTGTAAAATGGCAGTAGTTGGATTCCCCTAAAGGGGGCGGGGGGGGGAGAGAGAAAATCATTTAAGCTATTGTTAACGTGATTTTTTTTCTGCAATGGCTTCTTAATGGCATTTTTGCAAAGGTTGCTTTGTCCATTTAAAATTTTGAAATGGTTGAATGAAATCTTTGTCTATCATGATATTGTTGTGCTGCTGCTGGATTAATTAGTTCATTCTAAGCTCTTTGTCTTTTGATGTCTCTTTATTGATTTATATCACTGGTATATGATCTGCACATAAATATCACCAGAGCTTAGTAAAAGTTGCTTCTGTGGACTACAAGTCCCAATTTTGGACTTTAATTCCCAGAATGAGATCTTTTTCCATGATGGTGGGATTTGTACTCCAAATAAGAAACATTTCCAAGTTCTGCTTATGTGGTGTCCAAAGGTTTTGTAAGTCATTACCAGGTGATATTTCTTCTACCTTTGGTCTCAAGTTTCAAGCTTTCCCCCCTTGCCGTATGAAGCAGCTGGGAAAAGTCATCAGGAAGTTTGTGCTGCTAAGTTACCACTATGCATATAAGATGCAGTTCCTCCTTTCTTTTCTAACTACAAATCTCATGGAGGCTGGGGAACACCTGAGCAGGTTTCTGGATGAAGTATTGGAGCAGAGGAGGTAGAGAACAAGGTGAACATTAATCTATATAAGGTGGGGGTTTTGTGGACTGGTAAGTTGGCAAGTGTGAATGGAATTTTGAAGTTCACTAAAGTTCTACTCCCATGGAAGAACCAGCTATGCATCTTGATTTTAGTTTCTGAGCTCTGCAAAGACATGGGTAATGGAAGGAGCCAGAAGTGTCTTCTACCAACTCAGAGGACATTTGGGGACCAATGTGTGGATAAGTTATATCAAGAACCTTTTCTCCTGGTTAAATTCTGCTTCAGATATCATACTTTGGCCAAAACAGTCAAGTAGAAGAACATGAGAGATATAACTTTCTTAGTGGTGACCTCAAAGTTCTGGAATATACATTCTGGAACTTAGACACTACAATATAGGCTTGTGAGCAAGCATTGAAGACAACTATTCCTATAAGTGTAAATGGCTTGTGTGATTCATAGCCACTTTTCTAATAATAAATGTAATATTTATGTAATCTTACTGCTGTATCTGATAATGTCCTTCTTTTCGTTGATGTGTGAGTATATGACTTTAAATTTAAATTTTTGTTAATTTAAAAATGGGACAAAGGTGTGTTTGATGACAGTAACAGAGCTGGGCAACAAGTGCAGAGCTGGGTGTTCCTTTGCACTCTCCTAATGGCAGATTACTTAGGTGCAAGTGACCATGTTCTCCTGGGGTTTGTTATACTGTGGAAAGGGAAAGCCGAGCATAGTCAGACATGCATTCTAGATTTTAAGAAAGCTGATTTCAGTAAAGATAGGGAAATGCTGGCAGCAATCCCATGGTCAAGAATACTAACAGAGAAGGGGGTTCGTGAAGAATGGAAGTTTCTTAAAAGTGAGATATTGAAGGCACAATTTCAAACAGTTCCAATGAAGAGAAAAAATGGGAGGTGTCTAGAGAAACCAGGATGGATATCTAAGGAACTTTTAAGAGAACTAGGACTCAAAATAGACATATACAAGTAATGGAAAAGGGAGGAAATCACCAAAGAATTCAAAGAAATAGCCAGCTCATATAGAAAGAAAAGCTAAAGCACAAAATGCTTTAGCAAGCTCAGGATTGCTATAAAGGTTAAAAACCTTTTGTTATGTCCATTGCAAAAGGAAAAACAAGGAACTGGTAGGGCCACTGTATGGAGAAGATGGTGAAATCCTAACAGGTAATAGAGAAAAAGCAGAACTATTCAACACCTTTGCCTCAGTCTTCTCTGAAAAGGAGAACAGTGCTCAACCTGGGCAAAAAAAAAAAAAAATAGTGCAACTGCAAATATGGCAGGACGGGAAATACAGAACAAAATAGGTAAAGATGTAGTACAGTAATACTTGGCTACTTTAAATGAATTCAGGGGCCTGAACAGACAAGCCAAAATAAAGCTGCTTTTGGCCAATTTGGCAGTGTGCCATTTAAATGCTGCATGCGTCCTAAGAGGCTGAAAGTCATGCCAAAGTCACGCTCTGGTCCTAAGGACTGGAGCACAGCTTTGGCACAGCTTCTGGCCTCTTAAGATGCAAGTGTCATTTAAACAGCATACCTCCAAAGTGACCCGAAGCAGCTTTAATTTGGTCTGTCTGTTCAGGTCCCAAGTCTTCAGGGCCAGATGCAAGAGTATTAAGAGAACTGTCAGAAGTAATTGATTCTTAGTTAATCAGTGCCTCTGCACAGAGTTGCTCTAAGTTGTAAGATTGTATCTGCTAAAAAATTTAGGATATCCTAACAAATTTTGTGATACACTACTATTAGTAGAATTGTGTATTTTTTATTTCTGTATTCTGTATATTTTGATTCATACCCATTTGATCCATACATTTCGCCCTAGCTAAAGTAAAATTCCAGGCAATTGCACATAAGGAAGAATTTCACTCTATGGCTGTTATTAATATATACAGAGTTTAGAAAGTTACCTTTTTTGGACTGCAACTTCCAGAATCCCCCAGGCAGCTATTTTTTTGTGAATAAATCTGCATGAACTCTGTAATTGCAAGAATCATGCATTGAATATCAGGCTGGACTACATGACTTCCTGTCCCTTGCAATTTAGAATTTGTTTTTTTCTGTAATTTGTAGTTCAGGCATGAAATACTAAGCAAAACACAGCATTAAATCCTTGCTTCTAATACTGTACTCATGAAGACTAACATCCATTTACCTGCACTCCAGTGTGCTTGGGGAGCTCTCAAGTCTAAAAAGGCTGGGGTCTGCCAGAAAAGATGAATTCCCTTTCACCACGGGAAGACCCAGGGAAGTAAAACAAAGCAGAGACGTAGTAAATTTTTCCTACTTTCCAAATACCTCTTGCGGTATCCTCCTTACCATTGCTTTATCTCAGCATTTTTATGGCATAACTCTTGCTAATGGGAAAAGAAGGCAAGATGAGATAATTAGGATACTTGTTAAGAAAAATCAAGCGGCATCAGACTTGAGTTTCCACTCTGATGCAATTCTGTTTTGGATTCATTTTTAAATTAGTATGAACTGTTACACAGGCATAAGTACACCTAAAAGCTTGACTTAAGATTTTGTTTTATTTTAATCTTTGGTACTGAGATGTATTCTGTGAAGCCAAATAATATAAACCATTTCTGTTCTCTCTCTCAGGCCCCATACAGACAGGCCAAAATAAAGCTGCTTTGAGTCACTTTGGAGGTATGCTGTTTAATTGATGCATGCGTATTAAGAGTCCGGAAGTTGCACCAAAGCTGTGCTCCAGTTCTTAGTACTGGATCATGGCATTGGCTTGGCTTCCAGACACTTAGTATGCATGCATCATTTAAACAGCATACCTCCAAAGTGACTCAAAGCAGCTTTATTTTGGCCTGTCTGTATGGGGCCTTAGTCTCTCTCTCTCTTACATGCATTAATTCAGATTTTTGAAGGCTTTTTAAAGGGTGACATATACTTGGGTACTATCTTCTTGTCCTTAGATTAGAGAGTCAGAGGGGGAAGAGAAGATTGAGGAGAAGGGAGAGAGATAATAAAATTGATACATATTTTACCTTAAAATTAACAGGATCCTGTAGCCATCAGTATCATTATATGCCTTTAAACACACAAAACAGTGTCTTATAGTGGTGATTACAATTACAGTCTGCCCTCCATATTAATGGATTCTTTATCCATAGAGTCAAGCATTGATGTCCTGAACATATTCAGAAAAAAAATATAAATTCTAAAAAGGATACCTTGATTTTGCCATTTTATATAAGGGACACCATTTTATTATGCCTTCGTATTTCATAGGATGTGAGTATCCGCAGATCTTGGTAACCAGGGGTGGGGGGTCCTGGAACCAAACCCCAGTGGACACCAAGGACCCATTACTTGATAATCCAACAGAATGATATTATGGGTAAGAGGCCCTTTGATGCTCTCAGTGTTTTGGGGTGCTGCTTTCATTGGCTCAGTACTGCCTGAGCAGTAGGTAAGGAAATGCAGGACTCCAAATGTATCTTGAAGCTAAAGTTTCCTTACACTTGCTATATATACATTAAAAGCTCTTTAATATCAAACAGACTTAAACATCTTGGCATGCAGGAGGGGTCAACCTTTTTAACTGGTGGAAGAAAAATAGTTTTAAGCCCTGTTGGCTCTAATCACAGGGTTCTATAACAAACTTTGGCTCATGGGCTTGACTCCTGGAACTAAGTTACTGATGACAGGTAGGATTCAGATACATGAAAGGATTCAGATTCAGATGTATGAAATGCTTGTCAAATAACATTTGTGTCATATATATTCACAATATTTCATATTGTATGTTATGTATTATTAGGGTCACTGTGAATATTAGTGTGCCCTCCCCATTCCTCTTTGATTAGATTGCTTTATATTCTTCATGAAGTATGAATCCCTTTCCCCTTAGTTTCCACTATGATCTTTTTGCAAACCAAGTATGGGTATTAATAGGTGAATTATCACATAAAATGCATAGAAGAGTAACATGTAAGACAGGAAACTGTTTGTTATGTTAATGATAAGGCCAAGGGAACAGGGAACAAGTCAATCAATAACTGCACTGTTTTCACCATGTGTTTCAAAACACTGAATAAGCCTTTATAGAAGTCAGGGTTTAGGACATGACCCACTGTGACCCATTGCAGTAAAGAGGCTTCTTCCCAGGTACAGCCAGGATCCCTGAACTTCCCTTCTTGGATAACAGTGCACAGCCTGTATTCTGAGCATAGATAATTAATTTATTTCACCAGCTTAAGATACACAGCAGGCATGAATACTGAAAATGGTGGTTCAGATTTCTACAGAAACATTAACTATCCTCCCCCTCCAAAAGGCAGACAATCAATGGACTACAGTATCGAGACTTAAAATATTCATAGCTGACTACCATACCATATAATTATCGAATCTGAGGGTTTCAATGTACTGCTGAGACCCACCAGTGTGATTCCCCAGTCAGATTTCCACTCTAAGACATTTCTTATTCCATAACTATTGTAAAATTAACACACATTAGCAAAAATATATACAATTGTCACAAAGCAAAATCACCAAATATATGATTCTATGATATACATTACTTATCCATATTTTTAGGCCATATTCAGCTTACAAGTAAAAAAAATAATCCATGATTGCAGACTAATGGTAACTGGTAGTGCTGATATACACTTACTGCTAAATATCCTGCAGGTGGCTGACTCATACATTGGATTTTTTTAAAGGAACATGAATATATTGCAAAAAAAACCCTAAATCTCTCAAGATGTAAGACCTAAGAACAGGCTGAATTACATTATAGTTGTTCATTGAATATACAAATAGGAATATACAGTAATGTGAAAAGAACCAGTGTTACAATTGATATTTATATAAAATTACAGACTCATTGGAACCAAAATTATATTGGTATCCTATATTATAAATTTATACTTCCTGCCTCTAAAGCAACAACAGTGCATCGATGCCCCGTATTATAAATATATGATACGTTATTTTACAACAAAACCCAGATAAGTCAAGATGTTCATTCAAACCCACAGGTTTACTTGAGGCTAATTTGTGAATCCAAAATGCCTCCCTTTGCAGAAATTTACTTTGTATTGATCCACTATACAAGGGACCAAAATTAACAGACTCAATAGCAAAAAAATTTAAAGAATCCAGAGAATGACCCAATTGTGAACAATGTTCTATTAACAGGGTGTCTAGATTTCCATTTCTGATTGTACTTTTGTGTTCACTGATTCTAATCCTCAAATGTCTTGTGATAATTCCATAAGTATTGTTACACATCCTTACATCCACTAACTCTACGTAGGTCCAAGACTTAGACTATGGAGCTTATTTTTCATTTCGGTGAAAACACACTGGAGACTTTAGTCTTTAAAATGTACTTCATTTTCAAATATGCAAGCAGATCACGAGTGGATGGAAACAACTACTCCTGCAGCCTTTCCCCCAAGCAGTTATTTGTGTTCTTTCCCAAGGCTACATTCCCAGTTCTAGGTATGCCAGATGGAAACTTTCAGCAGCCTCCTGTGTTCCTCTTTTGGACTGTAGCCTTCAGAATTCCAGCCCAAGAGCCAACCCAGAGCCAATCTTCATCAGAGGATCATATACAACATTGGTTCCCAAATGTGGGTCCTGAGATATTTTTGTATAACAACTTCTAGCCATTCTTTTTAGCATAATCAGCCATGAGGACTCCTGGGAGATGTTGTCCAGTAGCATCCAGGGACCCAAGTCTAGGAAGCACTGGTTTAGAATTATTAAGCAATATGAATGTTCGTTTGTCAGGCCCAGGTCTATAGCAAGCAACCCAAATTCACAGTAGCTCTAGATTGCCACAACCATGGGTGGGCAGATGGTGTTGGACTGTAATCCCTATAGTCCCTCACTATTGGCTATGCTGGATACAACTAATGACAGTTGTAGTTGTCATGGGCCATGAGCTGCAGGATTGGGACCTGGAAGAAGAGTCCGATCAAGAGGCTGAAAAAGGGGCGCAGGTCTTCCAGATATAGAACAGACTGCACTGCTCCCTGTTGCAGGGCAGCCAGCCCTCCCTGCTGAAGAGCTTCAGACAAGACTCACCTGCTGATGAGACAGAAGACACAGATGGGGTCTTAAATCCTCAATCAAGGAGGAGGAACAAAAGGAGCCAACAAAAGATAGGGTTAAGATGCTCAGCCAGGCTAAGGTAGCTCTGATCAGAACCAGCTGGTGTCAGACTATTGACAAGCTGAGTTTGCTTTAAGGAGTTGCTAGAAGGAACTCATCTGTTTCTTGGTCAGCATTTCTGTTACCTGTACCCTGACTCTTGCATTTCCTATTTTGGATTTTCTTGACCCTTGGACCGTGTTGATCTTGATTACAGTTGCCTCCCTGGACTCAGACTGCTTGGCCATTGCTTTTCTCTTAACAGACTCTCACAGGCAAGGATGCTTTCTGTCTGCTTGTGATTAGCTGCCTCTGCCTGCATTATCAGTTGGAGGTTCCCTCCCAGCCAGCCTGTGTGGGTGTTTGGTGAACCAGGACAGTAGTACAGCAACTGAAATACCACATTTGCTCACCCTGACTTGATAAAAATCAGAATCAGAGGTGATCTTGCAATACATTCAGAAAAATTATTAACAAATAAGAATGAGTCACTTTCTTGTTCATTGGCACTGGCAGTGTGGAGATTTTGTTGTTGCTAAACTTCTAGTACCTTTTCAAGAGGAAGCCCATGGGACCTTGGGATCACAATGCATTAGCCTCAGCTGTTGCTATATAAAAGAGGATGACTGTGTTAGTACATTGCAGTTCCCTTTTTTTTACACTCTCAAGTGATTGGCTTCTTATCTAAACTTTCCCTTAAAACATGCCACTGCTATTGGGTATGTCATGAGGACAGCACAAACCTTTTTCTTCTTTTTTAATTTAAAGAAGTAGGTATCAAGCAACAATAAAAGTACACAGCATGTTGAAACAGCAACTCCCCAGCTTATATTTTCTCTATGCGGTTTGTCACAATAAGATCTTTGATTTTTGTGATCAGAATAATCAGATTTTTAAACTAGCCATAATCAGTGTCTTGAGGTGATAATGGACTGGATGAGGAAAAACAAACAGGTTGAATCCAGACAAAATAGAGGTACTTACAGTTGGGGAGCCCACACCAGGTATCAAGTTGCAACCTCCAGTCCTAGATGGGGTCACACTCTCCTCAAAGGACTGTGTTCACAGTCTGGGGGTGCTCCTAGATCCATCACTTCATATGACAAAGCAGGTGAATTTATTGCAGCCTTTAAAGACCAGATTGACTGCTACCTCCTAGAGGGCCTTTTCTGCAATTGCTCCCAGACTATGGAACAAACTTCCAGATGAGATCTGTCAAATTACCAGTTTAGCTTTAAAAAAGCTGTCAAGATGGATCTCTTCCAGCAGGCCTTTCCTAAATAAAAACCACTTGGCCATAGAATGATTGCCCCCTCACTCCATGTGCCACACTGTTCATGTTATGTTCACTATTAATAGATATTTTAATATTTTAATTTTAACTGGATTGTTTAATTCTTTTTAAGGGGGGGTGTTGAGATATAATATTGTATATGGATGTTTTAACTTGTTGTTAGCCGCGTTGATTGTTTTATTATGGAGAAGCGGGATAAAGATAAGAGTTTTATTACTATTATTTTATTGGTGGAAAGTGTATAGAGAAGTCATGTCATAAGTAGAAACAGTCATAATGTTGGAGTGCTCCACCAACTTACAGAAGGTCATGTGCACATACACTACCCTTAATTCGGAGAGAGAGCCACCTCCACACTTGCCTGTTTGCTATTGTTAAGAGTCTGTTAAAACCATTACTAGTAATATTACATATGGGGAATATTCTGTATTTTTTGACTATTTGGAAAGAGGTTATCACAGCTGGCCTTGAATCCCTATGCTGGAAGAAAAGCAGTATATAAGAAAATAATAATAATAATAATAATAACAACAACAACAACAACAACAATCTTTATTTATATACCGCTTTTCCGGTGATCAAAGCTGTGTACAACAATCAAAGCAGTGTACAACAATATAATATAATAATTGTTCCAAAACTCTGTTCTTCTCAAGTCATCTGAGCCCCCAGTTGGGTGGAATAAAGGAATCCTAATTTGACGACAGTCAGTTATTCTCTTTTTGTGTGTGGTGAGCATAGAGCTAAGATTGTACCTGATCACATAGGGGCTGTGCAAACAGCCGCCCCTTTTCCAGCCACTGCCGTCTGGATCTGGCCTTTCCATGGCGTGAAAAGGAATCATAAAAAGCAGCTCTTTTTTGTGTCCTGGAGAGCATATGGTAGCCATGGTGCTGTGTCATGTGTACACAGCACCAGAGGAGCACCATGATGCCATGTGCCATGTGGTGTGGCATGCAGCATCACAGTGCCCTGGGGGCAGAGCCTGGGGGTGCATCATGTAGATGCTATGCCTCGACTCTGCTCCGAGGCCAACTCAAAGTGCTGGTCTGCACAGGTTCATAGTCCTTTAAAATAGGGCTGAGAAACATGGGGCCTTCCAGTTACTGAATAGTCTGAGAATTATGGGAACTGGAGGTCAACAGTAGCTGGAGGTTGTCCATCCCTGCTTTAGAAGTCAGGGCCTGGTAACCTCTATAGCATGGCAAGAAAACAACATACTCATATTAAAATATGGCAAATTCAATAACCTCCAAATAATGATACCTTTATTGGGCCAGCCAAAATGCATAATTACATGCTGCAAGGTTTCAAAGTCACACTGGCTTCTACATCAGGCAAACAGGAGGAAAAATGAAGATGTTAGTCATAGGCCTGCATTATCTGTTTCTGATCTTAGTTCAGGGAGGGCTATCTGCAGGCTGGCACCTCCTCGTTTGGCCATGCGGTCACTGGAAGATTTTCAAAGTCAAGGAAATATAATGTCTATTTGCAATTCAAAGATGATGTTTCCTTGGAATCCATCATGTCCCCTTCCTTTGTGAAGCCACTGGCTCCTATGTAAGTAGAAAACACTGAATTTCTCATGAAGTCTTAATGTTTTGCATCAGGAAAACTTTAGGTGGTGTAGAGGCAAAGCAAGCCAATCAGTCTCAATATTAGAAAAAAGTGCTTTACCCCGTGCACTGGCTCTCTCTTTAGGGTTCCCCTGTGACAGCTAAAATGTGGTATCTTGAAATCCATAAAGCATCTAGGTTAACCGTGTTGGCCATATAGCAAATCCAATAACATCCAAACAATAATATCTTTCTTGGACCAGCCAAAATGCACAGTTACATGTTGCAAGCTTTCCAAGTCATACTGGCTTCTTCATCAGGCAAACAGGAGAGAAAAATTGAAAATGTTAATATAACATCTGCATAAAATATGGCAAGTATCTCTACATCAAAAGTGGGATTCATATGAAATGTGTAGCCCCCCAAAGAGAGTTTCCTTTTTGGCTATCCTATCCCCACCCTAAATTTCCTCCCCCCAAAAATGGCACAAAAGTGAATATTACTCCTCCACAGCCCCCTATACCTAGTTCTAGCTGAAATACCATCCACCATTTGGTTGTGCCATTTACCAAGCTGGAGGTTTGTTTATTTGAACTGGAATTCCTTCTGGCCACTTGATGTTTCACATGGAAGTATTGGCATATCCCCTGAATCATCCTGGACATAGAGAAATACCTCCAGAGCTTGCCAAACCATGCTCTGTAGAGTAAGGGATTTACTTGCATTTTGGACATAGATGGATTTGCGAGAGACTGCAGTTATGGCTGCATCCGCACTGCAGAAATAATCTAGATTGACACCACTTAACTGCCATGGCTCAGTGTATGAAATTCTAGGAATTGTAATTTGTTGTGACACCAGAACAGTCTGATGTCTCATAATACCACACATCAAAAAAATTCCATAGAATTAATCCATGACAGTTAAAGTGGTGTCAAACTGCATTATTTCTGCAGTGCAGATGCAACCAATTTTTGCTGTTACTTAATCCATGGTATTTTTCAGCATAGAGAATCATGCTGTTGGTATCCAAAGTTTGGAAGAAACTATTGTGCTTACTTTTAGTTAATTCTTGTTTAATATCTAAGGTGTAAATAACTTACATTACAATTGTAATACCTTGAGGTATAACTTCACTCCTTTTGCAGTGCAGCTGCATGTGCATTTAACTTTCATTTATGGTTAACAGGGAGGTGAATCCTCACTATTAATGTACTTAAACCACAGTCCAGCAGCTTATAGCATTCTGGTATTACTGTTTTTAATAAAGTAGTTAATCAGTTAGTCGTTAATAAATAGAAGATAATATAGTTAACAGAATAATAAGAAAACAGTTACATTCAATTGTAACGATAGCAGGGACCTTGGAAATAGTGTTTGTAAAAGACATTTTTAGACTATAACTCCACAAATCCCTCAGGCTGGCTGGGAGATTTTGGGAAGCATAGTCCAAAAAGTAACTCTGATTAGTTCTGCTTGAAATGGCAACAGTAACAAATTTTGCGAATTCAGCAGTAATAAGTTAGAAGATTTGTAGCAGGTGGTTAGAGCTTTCCAAGCTCCATTCTTGTTTGCATGAATTTCTTATGCACCACATATTCCAGATTTAAAAGGCATATTCTGCCTTGTGATAGCTTCTTCTGTTTGCTTTTGTGTTCTGGTGGGAGATGCGAAAAGTATTAGTTAGACTGGCTTTACTTAGAAATGATAGGGTCACTATTAAGGTGCAGTGTAACTATGTACTTCCTTTTATATATTGTTAAATTTTGTACAACAAAACTTTTGTAATGTCCATTTAGCTTTAGCCAACAAAAAAAATCTATTAATGAATATGATACTACCCAAAATGTAGCAGGTCAATAGTCCTTAGAACACAGTCAAAAGTTTTCCATTGTAGCCATTAAGTAAAATAATTAAATGGCCTTCATTTGCACTAATAGGCATAGACACAATGGCAGAAAGTCACCATTGGATCAATATGTGTCTCTTTCTTCAGCAATTTATGGAACAGCTGGTGACCGTTGTCTGTGACAATAATCTGTTTCATTGGCATTCTTAATTTACAGCCATTCAGGTTATAGATGGGCAGAATTTCAGAGAATTGTATCTTTTCCTGCTTGGCCAATATAAAATACCTTCATAGGTTTTCCTCAGTCTGTGGGTTCTCCCAGTACTATCCTAATAGTGTGGGGGTTTCTTTTATAGCATGTATCCTCCCTGACAATTTCAAGTCATGTAGATAAAGTTTATGCAGTGGTTCCCTTTTGTCTACTGAGTGATCTGAGCAAAGGGAGTGGCCCTTGCTGCTTAGTCCATAAGCTAACATTAGCTTCTTCCTACCATACAATACCATAGCCTGCCCAAACTCCTTGGAGTGAAGGTTGAAGTAGCTTCTTAGGTAAGTGCTGCAAAAACTTAATTTCTGTCAGGGATAGAGAATTTCAGGCCCTCTTAGAGTCCCAAGCCAGTCCTCTGGGAATCTCCCAGAAGGCCATACACCACGCCATATGAACCCACCACTTGAGGATTTCCTAGCTTTTGTAAAGATCTCCCCCCCCCATATTTTAGTAAATAGAAATGCCTCTTCTAAAGCTATCTGCCTATGTTCTTGCACTAAGAACCTTAAGCCAACGTATGTTGGTATGTCTTGTCCCTCCCTGTAGGCTTTGGCCCCAGGAACATTTCTAAAATTGAATGTGGTTCTCAGCCTGGAACAGGTCTCTCATGCCTGCATTTTAATCTTCCAGGCCTCACCTTTGCATGCATGCAGGAAAGCCAAAGGATTATCTTCAGCACTAACAGTTTTAGAACTTCTCTGGAGTATAACAGGGGTGGAAATCATGTGGCATCCAGATGTTGTTAGATTGCAAGTTCCAGCACCCTTGGACAGTATAGCCAGTGGTGAGAAATGGTGGAACCTGTAATCTAACAACATCTGGAAAGCCAAATGATTTCCATATATAGTGCACAGGGGGTTGCCAAAATTTAATTTTGATAGTATTTTTACCATTGTTTTGTTAGTTTACGTGTTGCTAAATGCTAAATGAGGTTGACTTCTAGAAAAAATTGGAAGCCAAAGCTGGCAACTGGGAAAGTGCTACAGATATAGTATGCTGTAAAAATATCCTTGCAGGGAAGGAAGGGACTTGGTAAGGGAGGAATCATTAATAATCTGGATTTCAGGATAATGGAACAGCAGAAAACAGAAATAAGGGGGAGGGAATTAAATGTACAGTTTCGATGGTCTCAACACAGTAGAAAAAGAAAATGATTCTATTAGTGGAAGAACAGAGTCAGCATTGTGTAGTGGTTTCAGCATTGAACTACAGCAGTATTTGAATCCCACTCCGCCATGGAACGCACTGGGAGACCTTGGGCAAGTCACACAGACGAAGATAAAGGCAAACTCCCTCTGAACAAATCTTGCCAAGAAACCTGTGATAGATTCACCTTTGGATTGCCATGAATAGGAAAGGACTTAAAGGCATACAACAATGACAACAACAACAGTGGAGGGATGATAGGACAATGGTTAAAACTCCCCCCACTATATTTGTTTTGTGACCATTCGCAAAAACATTTACACTGCTTTGATGAAATACAAGACATTTTTGAAAACGTTTTTATGAGGCAATTTATAATCAGTGTTACTAATGTTTTATGTAACTTGATTATTCAGTTTCTTGACATGTGCACACAGTATATCTGGTTGTGTGAATTCTTGCATGCTTGTTTTGCCTTTTTAAAATCTGTATGTATGTGTGTTACCTGGCATATACTATACTTTCCTTTCCGATTCTAATTGTTCTTGACACTTTTGAGTTCTATTGCCACCTTTCACATTTCAAAATTCTCTCCATGGAACATAACACTGAGGTGTCCTCTTTTCATAAACATTTTAACCTACAGCAGCCTTTATGGCTGGGCCAAAGGGATGCCAGTTCTGTAACCTATTCAAACTCAGAATATGAAAGAGACAGGAAAAGTTATTGTTGGTGTCTAAACCTCCACTGTGTAAGTACAAATTTAGCTGAATGCCTATGACCCTTTTTGCTGATGCAGTTTTGTGTCACAGTCACCGCTGCCCTTGTGGGCTCCACACTAGAATGCTGCAATGCAGCTACCCTTGAAAACCATTTGAAAATCTTATGGGCAGAGCTGTATTTAAGTACCTCCTTATATTAAGATAGTAAATTCCTGAAGACGAATTTATCTAATGCCTGAAATAGTTTCTTGCTTGTCCTTTGCTACATTCCCAAAGTTCAGGTTAACAGTCAATATTCTCTCCCACATACGCGTGCCATTTGTTACTGAGTTTTCAGGTTTTAAAGATGTTAGTAATTTTTTGTTGGTAAATAAAATTCGCTCTGAATTGGCACTAAAACAACATGAGGCAGGAGGGAAACACACCAATGATTTGGCTATACAAATCAACTTGCTGTTGTTTCCATGTGTAAGATCACATTATTATAAAGTTAGGACAATGCATATCTCCTATGTCTAAATTTATGTTTCATCAGAAGATGTTTTGGCAGTTGCTTATGATATTTGTATGTGTGTTGAAACATTTTACCGCATCATCTTGAGCCTGCAGACTCTGAGAGGTGACAGTATAGCTATTTTTAAAAATCTGAAGGGATGTAAGGTTGTTTTCTCCAGTTCCAGAAACATGAACCCAGTGGGCTCAAATGGCAAGAAAAGGGATTCTACTTAAACATTAGGAACAACTTTTTTAACTGTAAGAACAGTTTGAAAGTGGAGTAGTTTTCCTTGATGGTAATAGACTCTCCATCTTTGGGGGTCTTTAAATAGAGGTTGGTCGGGCATCCTTCAGAAGTGCTTTAGTTGTGTGTTCCTGCATGGCAGAGAGTTGGACTTTTTCAACTCTAAAGATTTTATGATTCTATGATCAAGACAGCTAACAATCAGAAATATGAAAATTAAACAATACCTTATTAATATAACATCTTATTAATATATCATGCCCCACAATACAAAAGTGAAATAATCAGTGTACGGTATGCATTTTAGAATGTTAACAAACACACCAAAGACCAGGAGCATCACTAGCAGGCATGTTAGCATTCTCTAACTTTGAACCAAGCAAAATTATGAGCAAGACCATGTCTCCTTTAAAACCATATCCATCCTTTTATAGATGGATGTTTTTATGTTTCTCTGTTCTTGATTCTATGCCTGGGGAGTGGAGAGATGTGGTTTGAAAGTTTGGAGACTTCTTTTATTGACTGATGGATGCAGACATCCTTTTGTCATTTGACAATTAGGAGTTTGTCACACGGAATGGATCCCGTGCAGAAATGGGATTTAAAAATCCAGAAAAAAACCCCCACAAAAGTAGGTTGATTTTCAGAAATGTCACACTTAATAAGCAATAACGTGGCATTAACCTGAACAGAAAGTCAACAAAGCTCACTCCTTTCACTTTTGGGATTTTGGCTTGGTTCCAACCTATCTTCAGGACCGCCTCCTTCCATACAGTCCACCTCTGGGAGGAATCTGCTGCAGCCAATAAAAACTCGCCTGACTGCAACCACCCAGAGGACCTTTTCTTCAATTGCTCCCAGATTATGGAATGGCCTGCCAGAGGAGATCCATCATATTACCACCTTAGACAGCTTTAAAAGGGCTGTCAAATGGATCTCTTCCAGCAGGCCTTTCCTGAATAGCTTACCCGGCCACCAACCAACTGAATAGTTGCTTGAATATGCTGTAGCCCTACTCATTGGTTTATTTTTAATGTATGTTTTTAATAGTTAATTGTTTAACTTGATGTTTTAAGGGAGGGTGGGAACTGCTGGGATTTGTATGTACTTTTAATCTGTAAGCTGCCTCAATTGTCATGGACAGAGAGGCGGGATATAAATAAACGTTTTTTTATTTTTAAAAAGGAGCAGGTTTTGTCCACTTTCTGTTCAGGTTAACCCCTGATGTCATCTGAAAATCTACCCACTTTTGTGGGGTTTTTTCCAGTTTAAATTCAATTTCTGCCTGGGATCCATCCCATGTGATAATCTCCTTAGAACAGTCAGAATTCCTTCTTTAATTTCTTCTGGTTTTCTGTTTGCAGTTCTTTACCTTTTACCTTTCAGTTCATAGTTTTGTGGAGGTGAGCAATAAATGTTGAAATACTGTTCTGTTATAGCATCTATTTCTTGGCCTTTATTAAGGTGGAATGTGAGGTTGCTGGAAGATAACTGCAAGCTGCAGTCAAACTTCTTTGAAGAAAGAGCAGAAATATGCGGAATGTGCTGTTCCCACTATAAGATAAGCTAGAGTGTGTTAATCAAATATTTTCATGATATGGAAGCAGTTAAGAAAACAGTTTTTAAAAATACTAATTGCTCTCTTAAGTAAACAGATCTATCATTAGGTTGTCAGGAAGAATGACATTGAGCAGAAACACCCTGCTAATCCCCTGAAGATAAGTATTTAACGTAATTAAGCAGACACTGTCTCTTTTGTTTAATGTAGCATTAATCAGTAGGAAAAGTCCAACTTTACAGAAAAGAGCTTTCCCTGATATGCCTTTATGTTAGAAAGCTTCTTACACTTCTTTTGTGACGATATCATACTTGAAGTAATTGACAGCTACAGTTTTATGGGTTTGCCTGATGAAGTTCATCAGTTGCTTTGTGAAAAGAATTCGTGATTTTCATATTTTTTGCTTTAATATTTGGCTATATGGTGTTACAGCTGTTGTGTTGTTGTTGTTTTAAAGAAATCAACTAAATTTGGCTATGTTTCATGGGATGTATTGATACATATGCAGAATTAAATGCAATATAGCATGTACTGTATTGCATCCTCATTTTTATGCTAGTAGATACAAATGGGACCATGCCTCTTTAAAAAATGGAGTTAGGGCCATGGAGGGGGAAGAGGGGGAACTCTTTCTTCTTGGAGCAATTTCCCAATGTAAAAGTCTCTCTCCCTCAAGCTGAGAAACATGCTCATGGAAGAGTGGAGACATTAGTTTGGACAATTTCCACCATGCTGTGTAGACTTCTTTGCCTCCACGTTTTGCAAATGTGTTCCACAGTATTGGAGGACCCTTTAGAACACCACAGAAGGAGGCAATACATTGGATCTGAAAGGGCTACAAGAATGTATCTACAAATTCTTATATGCAGCTATTAAATAAGAATTTTGCCCCCTATGAAATTTTACTTCATTCCCCAGATTTCTGGAATCACAGAGAGTTAGACTTTGAAAACCATGCACACTTAGAACTTTTACATTTGTTATAGTTGCATTCCCTTGGTAATTTTGCCTGCCCCTTTTCTTTGGATGCCTTAACGTCAACCGAAATTTTAAATTGCTGCAATGTTAGAAATTGTGTGATGTATTTTATGCATTGGAGTTGGCCCAATAAATGTATTACTGCATTTTAAATTTTGGGCTTTGTTGTATCTTGCTAGAATTTTGGGGAATGATTTTTTTTATTGAGGGGAGTAGAATTCTTATTTTGAGATAATGCCTTTATTTGCCCCCACCCCCCTGGTACACCCTTGGAGAACTACTTACTGAAGGGCTACCTTGAATGCAAGTCATAATTTTAAAACCTTGCGCCAACAGCCACAAATAGTTGTACATTTCAGTTGGAAGTGTGGTAACAGGGAGGGTTAATCCCTCCTGCCCTGTTGCTACAATGCGTGTTCCATATCAGCCCCCCCCCCCCCCAGCAGCTGCATTTTGTAAAGGAAATGTAAGATCAAGCAGATTTTCACATTCTAAAACCACACAATTAAAGTCTCAACTAGTTTGACATCTCCCTTACAATGGTTTAGAAGGTTTCGAAAAGAAAGACTTGAGTTAAAAGATGGCATGCAGACTTCATCACAGAACAGGTAGAGGTCAGGTTGGTTTATTTGCTGGGCAGAATGGAATGCAGAGATGAAAAATCAAATGCCTCACTGTAATAAGAGTTTAGGTGAAACTGCTGACTTGCCTAAGCTTTGATTCCACCTGACAGAACCTTTTCTAGTGTTCATTACTTGATTTCACAGTTCAGGCAATTTTAAGAGGCTTAAACATTATATTCTTGTTCTCCTCTATAAAACATTTTGATCACCTTCTAATTTTTGCTTTAAATAAAATTGTTGGGATCAGCTGTGACATACAGTTGCATGTTTAAGCTTTCCCTAAAATCAATATAGCATCATCATTGTACAAGAAACCGGCCAGGTCTTAGAACAATGCATGGTTTCTTTTTATTTTATTCCAGTGTAACAATATCACTTTTATTGAATTATTTCAGCCACTTTTAAGCAATACTACCATTCCTTTGTCACAATATTATATACCCTGGCTGGATCCCTTTGCTGAAGTTGGCCTCTAGGGGGACATGCAACAGGCAAAGTATGCAGAGTGTGCAAGATACAGGGGGACTGAAATGGTTCATCAATGTACACACTTATGTGCTGTAAAAGAACTGCTAAAGTGCTATGAAAAAAGAAAAATAAGTCAAAGTACCAGAGGTTTGAATAACATTGTTCAAGAGAGGCACTGGAGTCAATAAAAATCCATATGAGCAAAGTGGATAAAATGGATCAAGCACAGACGAGCTGAAGCAGAAGCAGGGAATCATATAGTATGTCCTCCCAACAATGCTGATATAGTCAATAAAGTCCATTGTGGGTCAGATCCAAAACTATAGATAACCTGGAAGTAACTAACTAGTGATGGCTCAAGTGATGTCTTCCTAAATGGTGAAGAAGGAATATTACATATTACATGGACCAATTGCTGGCTTATGCTGTACCGGATGCTACTGCCACACGCTGTTCTTGGCTTCTGTGATGATAGTGAGATGAATGACAGGATAATATGGTTTGTGGCATTCAGACAGTTTTAGATACTTTTGAAAAAATAAAAAATAAAGAGTTGCTTTTAAAGATTTAAACATAATATAACTAACTAACTACTTTGGAGGCTCAGAACCATATTTGTAACTTTTGAGAAATTGGAAAGTAAAGAATTACTTTGGCCCTGGACAGATGGGCCCTTTAGCACGTCCTGGCGACATGCTAGGGTTGCCTCGGGGCGCCATTTCCAGATGCCCCTCAACCCTAGGACATCACCAGGATGTCATTGTTGCGCAGCGCTGTATACACAGCATGCATAGCAATGATGTCACTGCTGTGCGCCATCCAGATGAGCGCGCACAGCAGCGACTTGCTCGTGCCGCTGCAAGCAGTTTGTGACAGTGCTAAAAGGAGCCACTTTTCAGCGCTCCTTTATTTTTCGCACAATTTGGTTGCTGCCACACGGCTATGCGGAAAAGAGAGGCGGCTCCTGGCCACCTCTTTTTGGCAGCCTGTACCCCGCCTTTAATTATTTTTTTAAAGTTCACCTGTATCCATACGATCTGCTTAGAACTATGATAGTACCTGTTTATTTGTTAAAAGTAACTTTTTGAGGCCTGAAGTAGTGAGAGTGCAAGCAGGAAGAGCAAATTATACAGATGCAAAACCATGGCAGTCATGGAAATGGATAAGAGCAAGTGCTTTTGAAACTACCTGAGCATTGGAAGCACAAGGTGTGAAAGGAAGCTCAAGGTACAAAAGTCCTTGCCACCAGACACTAATACACAATGAAGCAACCATGCATTAAGCCTTCTTAATAGGCAAATTTTCAATGCTTCAAGGCATTTTAAAACCATTTCTATAATAATGAAGAAATATCTGTCTGTATCTGCCATAGCGCCAACAAATCTAGATACCTGAAACTTGGCGTAGATGCTGAGGAGACCCTGTGGGCATGCATGTTCAGATTAATTATTTTAATTTTCCAAATATCTAAAATCTATCTATAGCCTACAATACCCTGCAAAACCACTATGTTTCATACACCAGACCCCTCAGATGAAAGAAAGCTTATTAGAAGTAAGAGAATGGATTTCTTTCACAACTGAAAATATTGAAATTTGTCAAAAAGGATACACTAGTTGTGGGTGGAGGTCTAGAAGACTAACCTATTTAAACTTTCACTTCTGGCCTCCCTATTGCTAGAACATTATGATCTGGGCTCCCCATTTCTAGAACTGGCACAGGCTTTATAAATACCAGGATGATTAGAAGAAATTTTTTTCTTACAGCCCAACTAGGCAAAACAATGAAGATCTGTGACAATTGAGATCAAAAATATAGTGCTGGAAGAGGAAGGTTTACTGTCATTTTCCTGATGAAAACTGCTAGCAACCTAAGAGGATGGTGTTTTTTTTTTCATCTGGAAGATGATGTAGGGGGAAACATTGAAATTCTTTTACCTCATGCCATGGTTCTAATACATAACTGCAGTTGGCTTAACTGTAAAGAGACCAGAGATCTGATGTTTGATTTCGGCCTTTTTTGTTAGTCTATATCAAATCATTGCAGCTGTATGAAAAAGTCATTTGCTTTACAAGTTTTGTTGGGTCTTCAAAATGGTGGTCACATTCTGCTTTAAATTCTCCTCTTCAGGTGTCTGCTTTTTCATGGACCACTCAACAGTAAGAGAGATGTATGGAGCTTCTCAGCTTTGTTATGTTAGTACATTTTTGAACACTTCTGCATAAAAATCCAAAGATATGTAGGTTAAAAATGATCATTTGGACATTTATTGTGATTCCCAGAATGTTTACAGTAAAAAGCTATGAAAGATACTTGGCTTTCCCCCTCCTTTCTGTGTAATGACACACAAAACCAATGAGATACTGACAAAAATTTTGCATGATATGTATAGTGTAGTATACAGTATGTACTTAAACAGCTTTTTGTAACCTGTAATTTTAGGTCTTTCCATCACATGCCATTTCCAAAGCTACATTCTCAACTTGAGTGGGACTGTAAATACATTTTCACAGATTGTTACATTGTACCATAACCCTGCTACCTCTTGAAAAATAACCTTTCTCCACACAATCACATAATGCCAGCACCCTAAAATAAAATACTAGAGGACACCGAACAACATTCCTTCAGTGAAGGAAGGTGACTGCAAAGATCCATTGCCCCACAAAAATAAAAGAAAGTTACAGAAAAAGCAGAGCAGACAATATTGCCTAATTCCAGTCAGAAAGAATACAGTGATTTCTAAGGTAGATGGAAAGAAAAGGAGAAAAGGAGAGGATAACAGATGAGAAAATAGCTAAAGGATCTGGTAGTTTCCTGTTGGGCTTTCTTTACAACAGATTTGAGTGTCTACTTCAGAAAATGACATAAGCTTTAATGTCAGAGAGGATGGTAATATTGTTAAAACACTTCTGATGTTGCACAGTGCATGAGGCAACACGTCAACATTTGGCACCAGATTTACCACCTTCGTGACTGTAGTCAGCAACTTGTGAGCTGGAGAAACACCTCTCCCTTTCTCAGTGAGCAAAGAGACACTGTAAACCTCTCTCAGAAGAGGCTTTTATTCTTAGAAGAAGTTCCACTGTGTACAATACTATGTACATCGACACCAGGCACACTAGTAGCAAGCCACTCTGAGTAAAATGCTCCTCACTACTCTAGCAAGGGCTCCGTGAGGCTACTAGGCTTTGCCTCTCCCTTTGGTGCCACAAAGGATCCAGCTACCCTCCTGAGGGACTTTTCAGAGTGTAGCATCCTACAGTACTTTACAGCACTTGTTGACTATCTTTTTATGTCACTGCCTGTTTAAATGCCTAATCATTATGGCTCACAGTAACCCTTTTATGCCTGGTTACTATTAAAACCCACATTGTACATTTTCCTTGTGACTCTATATCCCAACAAATATAGTATTGAATTCGAAGGCTTTCATGGCCGACATCCATAGTTTTTTGTGGGGTTTTCAGGCTATGTGGCCATGTTCTATAAGAGTTTATTCCTGATGTTTCACCAGCATCTGTGGCTGGCATCTTTTTGCCAGCCACAGATGCTGGTGGAACGTCAGGAATAAACTCTTATAGAACATGGCTGCATAGCCTATAGTCTTGAATCTTTTGGTTCCCAGAAAATCCAGCAATATAGCATTGTTTCAGTGAAGGAGTTACAGATCCAAGAAGTGGCTAAGGAGAGTATGGGCAAAGCAGGATCAGCCCTATCACTAGATTCAGTGAGGCAGATGCCTCAGGCAGCTGATTTGCAGGATAATGAAAAATGCTATTATTATTATTATTATTATTATTATTAGGGAGAGGAAAAGGCAGTTACTTCATCCTAAGCTACCAAAATACTTTGGGTACGATGCACCTTGCTTTTGGAAGATGGGGTGCCATTTTCTTTTCTGTCTCAGGCAGCAAATGTTTTGGGCCATGTGGTGCAATGGAACAGCTGTTTGAGACCTCTTAAGTCATATCCTTGGTTCAAACCCCTATTTGATGGGGTGTAAAAACAGAGGTATTGCACTGAAACATAACTAGAAACTCGTAATAACATAACTAAATTTGATGGAGATACAAAAAGAACTCAGCCACCTTGGTTGGTTCATGGGCTGGAACAATAATTTGCTCTTTCTTCTGGTTCCTCTGTTTCTGTTCCTAAGAATTCCTAAGTATAGGTAATCCATACCACATGAAATTGACATTAATTTTGTGCCAATTAGATTAGTTTTGAACAATTATGATGTATGTTGAAGTATAATCCATTTATTAATCAAAACATATAACGAATAGCTCCTCATGAGAAATAATTCCAAAAAGATTTATAGAGTACTTATTCTTTTTATACTGAGAGTGTGTTTAAAATGTTGCTGTAACAAATGTTGTAGGCCCAAATAACCTTAAGATTTGCTTGTTTTATCAGTCTGTATTAGTGTGTGTGTGTGTGTGTAATAAAAATTGCAGTGATAATTTTCAATCTATAAAGGTAAATGTTTGAAATAACAGGCAACAGAATCATGTTCACCATTCCTTCATTCACATGCAATTTATGATCCATTTGCTTCGTGTGAAGATAGTGCAAATCTGTCTTTGATCATTGACTTGCAAAAAGTTTTGTGCCTGAGTTGCAATAATAAGTAACAGTTTTGTAAATGGTATTTGAATTTATGATTGTATCTTTTGCTTGTCATGATTTTCCCCATCTGCAAAGCCTCCATAAAACAGTGTATTCTGAATAGCTATGATTTGTTCCTGCTGCTGCATCTAATCTACCCAGCCGAGTACAATATCAGTTGCAAAAATAGCTTTGTGAGATACCCGGAAATTTAAGACTAAAGCATGTCAAGAAAAGGAGCACTCATGTATAATGACATAGGGTTTTAAAGTACTCCAGCATCTTAAGAAATCAAACACTGTTAAAAAATAAAAATACATGTGGGATGCATGATGTGTAAAAGAAAATGATGTTAAGCCAAACTTGTATGTTCAATAAAAAGGCAGCAAGATAGTTTTAAATTGAAAGAACCCCAGCCTTTGATGAATGAAAGACTTTCCATGCCATTCAGCAATACACAGGGACCACAGTAGAGAGGAGCTAATAAGAATGCTCAGAAGCCTTGCACAGGTCTGTGGCAGTTCCAAAATAGAGCTACTAATATCTACCAATTTCATTTGCAAGGAACCGAGGAAATGTCCTAAATAGTCTACGAAAAAAATCCAATATTTGTTTTTCTTGAAGTATCAGATATTCATAACATATGTGCATTGTATGTGTTCAAATGATTCACAATCATTTTTAGAAGAATTATTATGCTTCTGTTCCTGCAACTTCTTTTTTATTGAACTCAGTTGGGTGTGATGATAGTTGTTAACCAGTGTAAGAGCCTGGACAGATAGAGGAAATATTGAGAAATAAAAGTTTATTCAGCATTCTTGCTGCCGAATAAATCAGCATGGCTATAATTCTATGCACACTAACCAGGAAATAAGTCTTGTTGAATACAGTTAATTTTACCTCTGAGGAAGCAAGCATAGGATTGCACTGGAAATGGTGCAGTATACTCTATAATGATATTGTTGATTTGCATTGCAAAATGGGCATTTTTTTAATTTTTATAATCGTAACTTGGTAGATAATAGTGATAATGATATTCTAAGAGCCTAAGAATGAAGCCAAAAATAGGACTGTATGCATAATTCAAAACAACTCTCCACCCCAACTTTATATTACATATGTGTTAGAAAGAACTGCAGCTGCATTACACACCAACAGAGGGTATTAAGGCCCATCTGATAACTGAGATATCTTGCCAAAGCAATAATTAAAACAGCTTTACTTTGGCAAGCTACCATGTTTCTAAAAAATATTCTCTTCCTTTCTCTTTCAACTGTATTTATTTATTTTTTCTGGTGCAAATATGTTTTCTTATGAATTATTTAAAAGCATATTCCTTACAATGATTTACCATCCTATTTTCCTTTGAGTGCATTCCTCCTGTTGAAAGACATACCAATCAGTGCTGTGTTCATATTTATGTTGACATTAGCCATCACTAACTTTCATTCATAGGACAAACATGGAACTGCGTTGTAACAGGAAGATAAGAAATGGATACTGGGTTTGTGATGTAAGTCTAGACTGAGAGCTACCTAGGATTACACAAGAGTAAAAGGAATGAAATTTGGTTGTTTCCCTCCTACATTTACACCTAGAAAGAAACACTATTACTGTTGGTTTCCAGGATAGCTGTGGATAATTTACACTTAAAAATCTGTTCTTCAGTTTGTGGCATTATATTAAATATTATCAAGTGGGCAGACAAATACTATGGAGAGAAGTGATACAGCTTCATTGGCAAGTACTAATGCTAAGTGGTTTTGCCTATGCAGTAGAAAAGATATTTCTTGACTAGTGATTTTCTTAAATAGCAGACTACAAACTCCAGGATTCTAAACCAATACACTGCTCCATTGATCCATAGAAGATGATGAATCTGAAGTTACCAAACAAACATTAATTTGGTTTGGAGCTTTGTGAATGGCAGCGTTTTGGGATGCCTTCCTGGGAGACCATCTGTACCATGATTCCACTGACCTGGGGCATCCAAAGACTGAAGATTCCATTTGTATTTGTGTTTGTATATTGAGCAGATTGATTTGATGCATTATTTGGAAGGTACAGGATAGCTTTATATTTGAGAAAATAATGAACACATGACCATTCAGTTAGTTTTAATTGCAGGAGGATGCCCACATTTATTATAAGATAAAATTGATTTGTGCACAGTTTTCAAGATCACTACTGCCTGGATTTCTCTATTAACTGCAAATAGAGCTCTTGCAGATGCAGTGCTGTGATTTCCTTGATTGAGTCTCTCAATTTGGAATGTAGTTTTCCTCTTATCCTACTGGCTTCTACCTTACCAATCATTGTTGTCTTTTCTAGTGAGTTATGTATTCTCATGATATGTCCAACGTATAATAGTCTCAATTTAATCATGTTCACTTATGAGAGAGAGTTTAGACTTGATTTGCTCTAGGGGACCAATTTACTTGTCTTTTTAGCAGTCCATTGCAACCATAGAACTCTTCTCCAGCACCACAATTCAAATGAGTCGATTTTCTACATTTCAATTTTCTTCACTGTCAAGCTTTCACAACCATACATAGAAACTGGAAATATGATACCATGGACAATCCCAACTTTAATATTCAATTATATATCTTTACACTTCAGAATTTTATCGAGTACCTTCATAGCTGCCCTTCCATGTCCTAATCTTCACTTTCTTCAGTAATCTTTCCAAGTCTTCACTATTTTGTGCTTGTAGTATGGTGTCATCTGCATATCAGATTGTTGATGTTCCTTCCTCCCAGTGTTCACACTTCCTTCCCCAGACTAATACTGTTTTAAGAATGATACATTCAACATGCAAGTTAAATAGACAGGATGATAAAATGCAGCCTTGCCTGATTCAGTGGGACAATGGATTCTACGAACAGAGAGATGGGGTAGCGATGGGAAGCCCTCTAAGCCCTGTGATAGCAAACGTTTACATGGAACACTTTGAAAAGCAAGCCCTGGAAACAGCACCAAAAAAGCCCACAACTTGCTTCCGATACATGGATAACACTTTCACCATTTGGAGCCATGAAGAAAAAGATCTGGCTGTGTTCCTGAACCATCTGAACAATATCCACCCCAACATCCAATTCACTATGGAAAAAGAAAAGGAAGGAACACTGCCATTCTTGGATGTCCTAGTCATCCGCAAACCGAACCAACGTTTGGGTCACACAGTATACAGAAAACCCACATATACAGAGTGATACCTAACAAGAACTCCAACCATCACCCAGGACAAAAAAGAAGCAGAATCAAAGCACTGGTAGACCGAGCAAAACACATCTGCGAACCCCACTTATTGGAAGATGAACTGAAGCACTTGGACCGGGCTCTACAAGCTAATAGTTATTCCAGCTCAGACATCAGAAGGGCTGCCAGGCCCAGGAAAACCCAGAGAAATGAAGACAAGCAGCCACCAAAAGGGAAGGTATTTTTACCATACATCAGAGGAGTCACAGACAGAATAGGCAAAGTGGTGAGGAAGCATAACCTGCAAATGGTTTACAAACCGACAAAGAAAATCCAGCAAATGCTTCGCTCAGCCAAGGACCAGAGAGACCCGCTCACAGCCGCAGGAGTTTACTGCATACCATGCAGCTGCGGACAAGTCTACACAGGGACCACCAAATGCAGCGTGCAAACAAGAATCAAGGAACACGAGAGACACTGCAGACTGGGCCAGCCAGAAAAATCAGCAGCAGCAGAACATGCCACAAACCATCCTGGGCATAAAATACTGTTTGAAAACACTGAAATTCTGGACCATGCAAACCACTACCATGTCAGGATGCACAGGGAAGCCATTGAAATCCACAAACATCTGGATAATTTCAACAGGAAAGAAGAAACCCTTAAAGTGAACAAAATTTGGCTACCAGTCCTGAGGAATAGCAAAATAAGGACTCAGCAAATGCAAATGGGAAACCATTCAGAGTCAGGGGCTTTCCCAGCAGATAATTGATCACCAATTAGCAGACATTAATCCTCTTTTGCATTAGCCTCCCAGCCTGAGGCCGGCCATCAGCACTGAACATACACATACAAATCACTCCTGCATTCCCAGGCTCACACAGTATATATACACCCAACTTTTTCCAGGCAAAGCATTCTCTGAAGATGCCAGCCACAGATGCTGGCGAAACATCAGGAAGAAAATTTTCTAGAACATGGCCACATAACCCAAAAACCCACAAAAAGATCTTGTCTGATTCCCTTGCTAACTGGATACCATTGCATTTCTCTGTATTCTGTCCTGATGGTAACCTCTTGTCCTGAGCTGATTGATCAAGACAATCAAATGTGAAACACCCATTTCCTTAAGAGCAATCCATAGTTTTTCCTGATCTACACAATCAAAGGCTTTGCTTAATTTATAATGCACAGGCTGTTTTTTTCCAGACATTCTTTAATGCTCTCCATTATCCAGCGCATGATCCCTAGTACCTCTTCCTTTCCTGAACGCAGTTTTGACATCCAGCATTTCTGCTCCACTGCAAAAAGGATATAAATATTCGCTTATTTCATTCTTTTATGCAAGAACAAAAAAAAAGTTTTTTGTCTTTTCCTCAGTGTTGGATAAACATTTGAGAGCTTTTGTGCATTTTCTTTTCATTATGGGATTTGTCTCCCAAATCTTGTCTGTACAGATTTTTAAAAAGAAAATAACAAAAATTTGTGTATATGATATCTTCACACACACACGCACCAAAAAGCATAAAGAAATATCATGATGGCAGGCCATCAGTTCAGTGGGATGTCTTGATGTATCAAGGCACCTTTTCTGGTCAAAGGCAATAACATTTGCAAGTATTCTTTGCATCCCTAATTCTAGGTAGATGAACATCTGGAGTCCCCCTCCCCTTTTCTTTTCTTGTCAAAGTGGCTTAAAATGTTATACTATTTGTATGTATTGTTTTTTAAAGTACTGCAGCTGTGGTGGGAATAATGCAGCCCTCCAGATGTTATTAGACTGTAGCTCCAAGAATTCCTCCCCATTGACTGTGCCAGCTAGGGCTGATGGGACATTTTCCAGCATCATTTGGGAGAACTGCATGCTTTCCACCCTAGTACTACAAGCATAGACTATAGAGTTCACTTCACAAAGGCATCCTTTGTTCACATGTGGACCTGCATATGCTCTGGAACTAGATGAAAATGCATGGGAGTCTCATTGTGGTTCTTCCAAATGTATTCTGTTTCACTGAATTACCTTCCTGTGAATATTTTTAAAGCCATAATGTAGCTTATACATATCACAACACTCCATTAGCAGACCTTTAAAAAAAGAATTATAAGACAAAGGCAATGCTTCTCAAGCATTATGTTGAGGGCCTGCAATTTTTTCCCCAGTGTACCAAGGACATCATATTTGTCCCCATTTGATATAGTGGTTCTTTTCTTTCTGGGGAGTTGCTGCAGACCAACAGTGAATAGCTGAGGGAATGGCACAAGTCTAAGATACACCTCTTTGATTAGGGTATATACACACGGTATTCTAGATTATTAGTTGGGAATAGCCTATAGAACAATAATACCTATCACTAAAATATTTCTAACCTCTGGCCTTCAGTTACTCTGATTGGGCCTGTAAAGGGATTATGAGAGTATATTTATATATAACTAAACTTCCCATCTGCAGTATATGCTCTTGAACATTAATCCTGTGAAGCCCAAACATTTAAAGCGGGAAGACAAAATAGTTTTATGTCCTTAAATCATTTATGTTAATAAACACTGAGCCTAAGGATTATTAATTTGCTTCTGTTCTCTATGATGAATGAGAGAGAACAGTATGAGTAGAAACAAGGTATACTTAAGATTCTAAATCTACAGAAGCCACCCCAAGGTCTGCATCTGTTGTAGGGCAAAAGCAACATAGCAGGTCTATATGGTTTGTTCTGAACATGTCCCAAGTAACCCTCCCCTCTCCCCCCAATATATAGAGGAGTGGAATGGAAGCAGTATTTAGAATATTTGACAGTCCTTAAAATTCAGCAATAGTTGCCTTGGGCTTTTTTCCCCATCCCATTCAGATTTTAGATGTCTCTTAGAAGCCAAACTCTGTTTGGATCACAGAGTTGCTTCTGTTAACCAGGAAAAGGAGACAAAGTATTTCCCTACATCAGGACTAGGGTCCCTAAGGGGTTAACTTAATACCGTGCTTCATGGACAGCCATGCAGCATGGTTTATTAGTTATTTAGATTTGATTTTCCAAGCATCCTACCAGCTTGGGTAATTGCGCTTGTGCTGTGGCAGCATTTTGAAAGTGCCAGATTTTCAAATAGCCTGATTGTCAGCCAAATACTCAAAATGCTAATCCTTTTTTGTGACTTCTGTGTCCAGTAGTTGCCACTGCATTATTTGTCCTCGACATCAATGGTTGCATGATTTGATGTAGTTTAGGGATAGCAAATCAGGTGCAGTTACAAATTGCCAATATGAATAATGAACGAGAATATGCTGAGAAATATGTAGGATGTATCAAGAACATTAACAAAACATGTGGTACTAAATTAGAATTTCAGTTTTAAAACTGTGTGGTAGTTCTTCTAAAAATACCTAGCAATACTGACTGGCTTTGTAGTATTAAAGACAATATCATCCAGCTAATGATTTTAGAAAAACTACATATATTTTATTTTGGCTGCTGCTTAGAATTTTTCATTCTTGCATGCGGGTTGTATTCCTCTTTTTATTAACCCATTCAGAGAATGTTTCAGTTTTGTTGCTTAGAGCACCATGCTAATGCACCATAAAATGTGAATGATGCTATTTGCTTTGCACTGTCTAATCTGTCCACCATATCTTTTCCCTCTTAAAGGACAAAGTATATTTCTTATTACTGTTGTTACTGCTAATAGCACTGCTGTCTAGAAGAATTAAGTCCCCACCATTTTAGCTCAAGTTTAATAAGAGGACAGAATACTCCTAATACTGTTGCTTGACCCTAAATATACTTCTAGAAATGTGCAGTTTTAATTTAGTTAAAATCCCACAAACATATTTAAGGGAACTCAATCTTCAAATTCTTTAGAATGAAGTGGATTTTGATCTAATGGATTCATACACTTCTTTTTAGTTACTGCACAAGTGACAGTTGCAAATTTGTATATGTGCGTGTATACACACACACACACACAATTATAAAGCTCTGTCATTTAGGATGTAAATAAATAAATGTAAATAAAATTTAAATAAAATTCTTGTAAAGTTTATCTGTCTCCAACAAATTATCCATTAACAGTGAAAACATATGTCTATCTACTCCGAAGCTCCTTAAATGTGTTGGGGCTCTAAATTTTTATTTGGCCATTAATACACACACGTGTGTGTGTTTGTGTGTATATATATATTTGAGATCCTTCTTCAAATTATTTTGATAACACTCTGTGGCAAAATTCAGGAAATGTCATGTTTAAACTTCTTAGAATTCAATAGTACAAGTAACAAATTAATGATCAATATTTGTGCTTGTTTCTTAAGATTTCTGTAGTTATTTACATATATTTTCTCATTATTTCATACAAGAGCCCTCTAAAACAAGCTACAATTAGAAGACTCATATTGTGGAGAAATGCTGAATCTGAGACCTCTTTACACACAAAAAACAGACATAAATTATACATATAGAACAGTGCTAGAGCAATTTGTTAAATAATACCTTATCCATCCTTCATCAGCTCAGCGCTGACATTTTGAGTATCTCTTTAATAGTTTTCTTTATATTAAGACTTAATAAAACTAAGATACATACATTTCTATAATCTGTCTCTACCTGTACATGCTCAAAATGAGAACCTGAACCAGAAAAAGAGCGAAAAATTCATAGGTCTGTGTGCTGCAATACAGCATCAAAAGGTAGAGTCAGATTTCAGTGGCCGGGCAAACACCCAATCACAACAAAGCAGGCCAGTTCTTATATCTCCCCTTCCTCACTCCCCTGAGCAAGACTATGCATATTTTCTCATAGGCAAGTCACACTGTGGTACATATACATAAGATTGAAGCCATTATTCCACACCAGATAATCACCATTTACAATATAATCCGTTGCAATCTCATGGCTATCCATGTCATCTGATTTCAAACTGAAGACATTGAATTTTATTTCATTCATATGACCACATCTAAAATGAAATCCTAAGTATACTTAGGATACTTATTTCCCAAAAAAATTTAAAAAAAGAATTACATTGGTATAGTGCAAAATTTTAGACAGTATTTCTATTCAGAAACTTTGTTGGGTTCAGGTAGCTTTTTAAATAGCCTGACTCAGAAAAGAAGGCTGTCTAGTCAGTACTGATAGTTCCCCTTAACACATGAAGTCAGTGGTCCACTGGCTTTGTCTTGACAATGGTGACTTTGTCTCTGTCCCAGCCTGCTCATTTCTATCCTAAACTTCATTGAACCTTATAATGTGTATGGAGATATCCAGATTTGTGCCATTGTCTAAACTATGAATTTTTTTTAAAAAAATACACCATGGGCTAGACCCAGATTGTTCAATTTAACAAAAGAAGGCTTCCTTCAGTTTACAAAAGATTCTAGGATCTACTTACTCTCTAGTCCTCAACTGAAATCTGTGTTAATATTATTTTAAAAAATAACAAGTAAGAGCAAAGAATTAAAAGGAGGGATATACATTGATATAAAACCCAATTCAGGGAAACATTTATTACTGCAGAAACATCTGGAACACTTCAAGACATTTATTCAGTCCACCCACCTAGTTCCCAAAAACAATTTGTTCAACTTTTTGCATATCCCAGAACTTTCCAGCCACCTCCATCTGCATTTTTGTGTGCTGTTCCTCATTCTCACTCAGAGACAATTGACAGATGCAGAAATCTCAGGAAAGATTTCTTCTTGTCCACCCTCTGGGACTTCAGAACTCGGTTCGTTCTGTTAGACATAAACTACAGAGAGTGGGAGGTTCAAGAACAAATTTTTAAATATCCTTCTTTTTTAAAAGAAAATCCTGCATCTGTTGTAGGTCATTAGAATGTAAAATACAGAGCTTAATAAGATTGACAACTAATAACATTTCAGTGAGTCCTTCTCAGAAATTTTAAAAGTTGGCTGCATTGTAATAGATTTTTTTTACACCAGTGATGGCCAACCCTTTGCCCCCAAAGAAAATCATAAATAAAAGTGAGCTTTCAAGCTTGCTGTTCTATGCAATTTAATTTGTCCTTTAAGTTTATCTATCTGCTTTTGCACCCACTTTCACAATGCATAGGCTGTTTTTCCATGACCTAGCATTATTAAATTGCACTTATCAATCATTCTTGCCAGGAATGCCATCGCCAACTACATTAAAGAAGTCAGAGAAGTCTGGTTTCAGCAGTCCCTCGCCTTCGCAGACCTCCTCCCTTGGAACGGCATTCACACAGCATCATCGACCTGTCATTACAGGACCCAGAGGTGAGGCCTCAGCAAAGCGCACCAATGGATTTGAACTTGAACCATGGTGCTCCTTGCAGTCTATGAGGGAGTTGCTGTTTCAAGTGCTTGCCTGAGACAGAGAGCAGGCAAACATTTGCTTCTCTGTGACTGGATATTGTACTGATGGTTTCATTGCCTGGGAACAATCTTGGGAAGGAGAAGTTCTATATTTGAAGTCAAAAGCAATGAGATTTCAATATTTTTGGTGTAAATATGTATTGGTAAGATTGCTTGTGATCAGATAGGCCAGGAGCCCTCCATTCTATTGCTGCATGACTTTAATCCTTCAACAATCCTGCTTTTGCATTGTGTGTCATTTTTACATTCAGTTTTAGGATTCATAGTACCAGAGCACTACCCTCATTCACATCCTCTCTTTGAAGTGTTTGATGACTTTTAGTAGTCTAATTGGTTTTCATCAGTGTTTTTATGGGTGATTTGAAACAAAGCACTTGATATCTTTGGTGAATAATTGGTTGGACATAGATTTTCAGATTGTTTTAGAAAAATAAAAATACTATGTAGTTAATTTGTGAAAGGCAGTCTTGCAAGAAGCATATGTCTACTTAGAAAATAACCAGAAAAGTATCATGAATTTGGATTCTTATAATATTTGAGGTCTCTACATTATAATTATAGTTTAAATATTAATTTTTCCCCACTTGGGAGCATGCATAAAAAATTTCATTCTTTTAAAAACTTTCTCCAAAAAAGTATAAAACAAAATGAATTGTTGGAGCAAAATTATATTTCTTCTTGTAGCAATTTGATTTACGGCACATGGTAATTGGTTATGCTATAAAGAATGTTAGAAATTCATATCTGAAAAAAGGAATATTTTTACAGTTCAATTCTGTACCTGTTTACTCAGAAGAAAGTCCCATAGAGTTCAGTTGGACTTCCTTCCAGGCAAAAAGATGTAGAATTACAGCCCTAAAATCTTATTGTGCTCTAAATAAATTATCCTAACATAAACTTGAAATCCAACAACTGAATCAATGCACAGGATCACACTACAGTGAAACTTTGCTTAGTGTCCTGCATAGTTTTCAGAATAAAATTACAGACACATTATTCAGTTGGAGAGCAGAGGTGGAATTATTTTTTGCTAATCATGTGGCCAGTTGCTGGGAGGCATGTATGCATTTTAAAAACAGTCCTGATAATTGGTGATAATAGCAAGGTATTCATAGCATCAAAGCTACATTAGCAGTATATTCAGCTGTACGCCAGCTGAGTCTGAAGTTTTTCCTGAAACATAAGAGCAGCCTAGTCCTATCTCTGTCTTTGCTTGTCACATCCCCACCAGAGGAATGCATTGCCATAGCTGAAGTGGTATCACATTCAGATTAAGCGTAATAAGGGTTGTCCAGCTAAGCTCATTCCTGCAATCTGCCTCTTTCCAGAAAGCTGTGTCAGTTTGTTGCAACAAAGCCAGAAGAGTTTTGAGACATCTTAAACAATAACAGATTGAAACAAGGGGGCAAGCTACCCCTAAGGCAGTCTAATATTTGACCACTGAAGCAAAACCTAGAACTGGGTTGTTACAGACATTTTTGACTTTCAGTCTCACAGTGGTGAGCGCTTGGTTGACACTCTCCTATTCAATAGTATATTCAAGTTAATCTTGTTCTTTCCTTCTGCCATTTGAACTCTTTACTTATAGTGGGAACACAGGAGAGGGCCTTCTCAGTGGCTGCTCCCAGGCTCTGGAACTCCCTTCCCAAAGAGTTAAGACTGGCATCCTCCTTATTTTCTTTCCATAAACATGTGAAGACTTTCTGTTTTGTCAGGCCTTTGAGCACTGATTGTTTAGGCAGGATGGACCTTGTAAAATTTGCTGTATTTTCTTTTTATTGTGCTGTTGTGTCTTTATGGTTGATGTTGTTAATTGTTTTTAATTTTTTTGATAGTTCAACCACTTCTTAACTATTATATTTTGTGAATTTTTAACTATTTTTTAATCTTTTGTAAGCAAGCTTGAATCCTGAATTGGGAAAAAGGCAGGATATAAATACATACTAATACTACTAATACTACTACTTATAATAATAACAATAACATTATTGCTGCATAATAAGCTTCACGGTAGTATTATACAGTGAACACAGTATGTTCTGGGTGCCTCATTTTAAGAAGGCTACAGACAAGCAGGTTCAGAGGATGGCAACAAGGATGATAAGAGGTTTGGAGAATGAAACAAATGAGGAGAGGTTGAAGATGCTGGTCATGTTTAGCTTGGTGAAGAGAAGATTGAGGGCTGCAATCTTTAAATGGCTCAAGGGCTGTCAGAAAAAGAAGAGGACAGGCTTGTTCTCTGCTGCCAGTTAGGACCAGGTCTAATGGTGTGAAGTTACATGAGTTACTTTTTTTTTTTACCCAGATCAAGGAAGATCTTGAAAAGATAAATCTGGAAAAATTGCTCTGGTTCTCCAGAACCATGGGAAGGGGGTCTTTTTATTTCAAATGCACTTGTATTTGCCAACCTTAAGCCTCTGTAAGTTTGATATAGCTGCATCTATTCCTTTCTGTCCCTTCTGTTCTATTAGTAAAGACATCTATTTACTTGTGCTGTACTCAGAAAAATCTTGTTCAGCAAGTAAAAGCAAGTTATTGTTCAAGAGAGATGAGTTGAAACCATATTTTGATCTCCAGCATCAGTTTTAGTACAACCTAATGCCTACATACTTCTGAAATTCTGGTTCACCTATTCAGATTTCATAAGGCTCCATATCACCCCCTGCAGATAAACTGCTTTTGTCTGTATTACCTTTTTAATGTGCTTAGTATATGTGTGTTTTAGATGTTTCCTGCTGTAGATCAGTCTCATATGATTTGACATAGGCCTGATCTTGAGTAATCCAGCTCTGGTTAAGATTTAAATCATTCTGGAATTCTACTCCAACATTGATATTCAGGCTGTGGATTGAATTTATGGTGTCAAGCTAGGCTCAGAAGAATATCTGAATAATGTACAGAGATCTTCAAAGTCTCCTGCAGCGGGATGTAAGAATGAAGTGGGTCTTTTTCTGCTTGCACAGCTAAAATATCTGATCTGTTCATTCATTAAGTCAGATTTTTTTTTGGTTTTGGTTGGTGTACACTGGCTAATCATTTCCTTGGAAAGGGAGCTTTTGTTATGCTTACATTTTATCAATAGGACCTATATACCCTAAAGGTACCAGATCACATCTGATCTTGGGAGCTAAGCAAGGTCAGCCCTATTTAGTACATGGATGAATGACTGCCAATGAATACCAGGTGTTGTAGGTTCTATTTCAGAGGAAGGAACTGGCAAAAATCCCTCTGAGTTTACCTTAAAAATTCTATGAAGTCAGTTGATTGGAACTTAGGAACTGCAGAAGCTTGGTAGATTAGCATCAAGGTCTTCAGAACACACCATCAGTCTGTGTGTGACTGAAATTGTGACTACTGCTTTCAGAATTATTATATAGTGTAATGATTTCAGCATTGAACTAGAATTTTGAAATGGTAGGCTTTGAATCATCACTCAGCAGTGGAAGCCCATTGTGTGACTTCAGGATGCCATGCTCTCTCAGTCTTGGAGGAAGACAATCAACAACCATATATGATAAAACATGCCAAGAAAACCCAAGGATAAGTTGGAATGAGCTAGAAGGCCAACAAGAACAAAATAAAATCTTTAAGAAGATCTGTAGAAAGTGTACAAAGTGTACAATAAAATCATCATGTCTATCACAAAGTTGCTATTGGGACAGAGATGGACATCTTTGGGGGCCACTTTTAGTAATGGATAAAGGTTGGAGGCCATACGCCACTCACACTACGAAAAGAAAAAAAGAAAGCATTGAGCAAAGAGTAATATTAAATAAATTCCTAATTTTTCCTTTTGTCCCACCAACCTAAGATGAATCAGACCATAGCAGTAACTTTTTTTTCTGCTATTCCTCCCCCCCCCCCTTTTTTTTTTTTTTTTTTTTGGTTGCTCCAAAGAATTGGCTTCTCACAATTAAGAGAACTGTTAAACTTAAGTTAAAATCCATCAATGGGCAATACTTTAATACTTTCATTAGGACTAACTAAAATTCCACAGCATAAAAGTATCAAAGTTTTAAAGTTCTTCAGAACTTTTTCTCAGACGTGGGTGGCACAAAATGGGGGTGGGGTAAACAAAGACAACCCAAAATTTCATGAGTTGTGTTAGTCACCAGCAGTGTCCCACCATACACTGTACATCAATGTAGAGACACTTTATTTGGTGTACTCTGTATTCTGCTCTTTGAGCTTGGAGGCAGGAAAGCATCATAAGCCAGGAATGTCCAGATAGTTTTCTGTTTTGGAAAAAAAAAATTCATGAACCATGGACAGATAAATTATCTTCTTGGCCAAGCTCTTTAATATGGAAACAGAAAGCAGGGCAGTCTCTGAATGTGACTTGTCCAGTAAGGGAGGCTGGGGCATCAACAAGTGGTACATGAGACCCCAGGAGAGCTATTTACAAAACACAGGTGGTCCACCTGTACATTAGGGCATTGCTCTTCAATAAGTGGGTTCCCTAAAGCCCAAATTGGAAAGACCTAAATAGGAAAAAAAAACATGATGATTGATCTTTTTTTAAAGTCCTGTGGGTGTATTAACAATATGGGAAAAGAAAGGGATAAAAATGCAAGGAAAGATATAAAACAGGACTGGAAGACATAGAGAAGAGCAAACAGTTTAAGGAAAATATTTCACCTACAGGATAGGATAGGCCCAGTGGAGGAATCTATGTTATAGTAAAGAGATGTAAAGCATACTCACAAAACTTCTCATTCTCAGTGAGAAAGGGTGTCTTGGTACATTGAGACACTGCACTGAGACATTGATCCACTGAAACAAGAACTTAAACATTTTTCTGACTTTCTTTAACCCAAAAAGTGTTTTTCACTGTTATCTGTACACAAATACTGCCTTCTATAAGTACCTGAGTCAGGGAAAAAGTAATAAAGAGTGCAAAGATTTTTCTAATCTCACCCAGGAGGTAGAAAACATTTGAAATTAATCATTCATTCATGCAAGAATGAAAGGTCCTAAGTTGACAGGGGTACTTTGCAAGCTCAGGGAACTGCTGGGGTGCAACATCCCTGCAGTTCCCCCACCCCCAGCACTGTCCCCTCTCTTAGTCCATCCATAAACTGGCCCCAACTCACCATTTTAATTATAAATGAAATATATAGCATTACTCCAGGGCATTTGGTGAGATTCCTATGCCCACCATAATGTAATGGAAGGAGGTCACTAACATGTGGGGGAGGGCAGTGAATGCTTTTTATTGAGGGCCTCCATAATTTGAGGCTGGCCTGATGGACAGGGAGTTCCAGAGTCTAGGGTCAGCCACAGAAAAGACCCTTTCTCATGTCCCCACCAACTGTACTTGTGATAGTGGTGGGATCCCCTGAGGATCTCAGAGCCCTGGCTGGCTCAGATAGGGAGATACGGTCTGCCAAATAGCCTGGACCTGAGCCAATTAAGGCTTTATAGCTCATCACCAGGACTTTGAATCAGTGATTTGTTATGCCAAACTTTTGCACCCCTTCAGTTGTTTCATTAGAACAGAAGTGAGCAAAGCACAGCCCTGGGACTTTATGGGGCTTTCAATTCTATTTTTGTGGCTTTTGACCTCTTCCTGGCTCTCCCTTTTACCAGTGAAAAAGGGGGTAAATTGCCTCCTCTGGAAACCTCCAAGTGCAGCAAGCACTTCATCTTTGAGATAAGTAGTAGGTTGCCCCTCCCCATACTACAACATCAGAAAAAGGATGAGACATCCTTCAAAACTAAGCATAGATTTTCAGTAGATTTCCTTTGAGGAGGATTTTTGGCAGTCTATGTGGCCCCTGTGGGTGTTGGGGGCAGAAAATCACCTTTCAGACCCACCATAGTTGTCCAGCCTGCATGAGAACATTAAAAAATAAAAGTGTTGCCCTATTGTTATTCAAAAGAAAATAATATATGATGAGTAACATAATTACTTTGAATCCATGACTACAGAGCTTGGTTGAAACATATAGTATTCCCACGCTTGTATCCTATCCTCTAAACAAGAATGTGGCAATTAGTTAAAACTAGAACTAATCAAAAGTCAGGAACCATGTAATTAAAATTCTACCTTTATTGGATTTTAAAGAGTTACCCTGTGACATAGGAAATATTTAAAGGAATAGCTTATTTAGCTAATTTGTATGTGAGCGAACAGCTTAGAGGACTACTAGCCTAAATTAACTATAAGGCCACCCACTGAGTTTGCCTCGTAAAGGATCCTGATTGCTCAGCTTCGTTCTGTGCAACTGTTCAATAACTCTAGATAAATGCATAACTAAAAGCTCTATTACACTAATAATTTGCACAAAGATAGATGTGTGGGACACCATGCTGGGTTAATTTGTCATCCCTGCTGCAAACTTCTAGAGAGGGGGCTTTTTAGTGTGGCATTGTGTTAATATGTTGTTCCACTGAGGACATGTTAAAGCAACAAGATGACTTGGACACTTAATCTCTTAAAGAGGCAAAAAAAAAAGCCCTGGGGGAGAAGCGCCAGACAGAAGAATGGGGGTGATTAATAAAGTGGACCGAGATTTAAAATTACCCTAACAAAAGAGGCTTGATTCAGCCTATATTAGTGTGTGTGTGTGTGTATGTAAAAATTCAGGACAGGAAGAGTGGGAGAGACATTTTGAACACACTAATAGGATTTCATGCATATCTAAAATAATAAAATAAAAATTGAATACTCTGAGACCATGATATTTAGCCTGTTCTATTGCTGATTACATTTTCAGTTTCATTGCTTTTCTTTGATGTATTCATGGAGTTAAACTATATGCTTCGAACAGGATATTGAACTGTAATGTTTTAATACTACATTTCCTTTTAGGCTAAATTTTCTGTCCTCCGCAGACATTCACATATCAAAGTACATTATTATGTTTAAGTCCAGAAACCATATTTAAGCATCAGAGTTCAGGATTTCCAACCTCCCAAACTGAGATTTCCAACCTCTCATAAATCACATTAAAGTTAAGTGAATTATTGTACCACACTTTTAATAATGTTTATGTAATATCAGTTTACTATCTACAGAATGTAAATGAGAAGAGACACTGATATTTGAAATATGAATGTAGAGTCCTAATAATTTAGTAGCAATATATAACTCTAGATTCCATTGACATCCTTTTTTTTATTAAAGCAGAATTCTGTCAGAAGTACAATTCTTTTGTACACAATAAAAAGGGGAGAAATCTTATATATCTATTCCAGATACATAATCTCTGCTTAATTGTGGGAATAATCTTATTCTTGGTCAAATTTTTGTTGAAACCATGAACTTCTATTAGGTATATAACACTTCTATGACACTTAATGTAATATCAAAACAAAAACCTGTTTTCTTTAATGAATCTGCCATACTTAAGGTAGCAAATAAAAAGATATGTTTTTTTCTATGAAGCAAATTAAGTAATTTTGACATAGGAAGGCCTTACTCTGTCATAACAGTTTTAAAGCTGCTAATTTGGAGTCAGGGCCTAAATATCTTAAAAGCAACAGATCCCACCTGATCTTGGAAGCTAAGCAGAGTCAGCTCTGGTTAGTACTTGGATGGGAGACTGCCAACAGGTGCTGTGGGCTATCTTTTAAAAAAAGGAACTGGCAAAACCACCTCAGAGTATTCCTTACCTAAGAAAATCCTCAATTAAATTCACGGGCTTACCATAAATTGACAGGTAATTTGAAAGTACACACACACACTGTTTTCGCTCAAGGGGTTGCCAAGAATCCATTGGGCTCACCTATCAGAATCTGCTGCACCCTCTTTTCTTTTTACAATAATAGTTTCCATCTTGAAATCCTTGCTACATTTTTATCTTACCCTTCCTGCAAGAGCTGTGGGTATAACACGTGGGCTAGTGGACTCCCATACAGCCTTCCATCAAGGTGCTTCACCAAATTTGGACCGTCAGTAAAGTTGCTGCATCATTTAGTCAAAGTTTTAATATCAGGGTGTGGTGTGAACTGTGATATATTAGCCTTAGGTTTGCTATAAACCCATAGCGATGTGAAGACACACTGCAATAGTTTTTTTTTTAAACTTCTGAAAGAGATGTGAAAGTTCTCCTCAAATTCCTTTGAGCAGGCATTATAGGCTACTTAGAACCATCTTTCAAACTTTAGCTCATTGATGCTTTATTGATGTTGGCTGGTTGTTTCAAATTTGCACTGGTAAAAGGTCCAGTGGGGACCCTGCTTTTCCATGCAAGTTGAGATCCACCTCCCATGACATTCAAGGGGAAGATTCCCAGGGGTTTTAATAGAATTACACTCCAAATCAGTAATTTTGTGTGTTGCTCATTCAGAGTTCTGTTCTCCACATCTTGAATTACATTACATATGAGTTCAAGTTTCCTTCAAACATCCTGGCATGTTGCCAGCTTTCCTTATTAAAAAGTCACTCTTTTTATTTCTGATCAACACAGCTGTTGTGTAGCATTTGAAGGCATCCCACATCAGCCAGCATGGCAGCTTATTCAATTAGTACTTTAATATGGTCATTTTTTTTTAAAGAGAAGTATGGAGGGGGTACAAAGTGTGGGATATAGCTTGCATAATTTGAACTGGCATTTCTATTGCTTTAATGTTATGAGTGAAATTGCAGATCACAGTGAGCTAAAACATTTCAAAAAGATTGAAAGGGAAGCCTCTGTAGAATGAACTACAACAATGTTTCCACTTAAATGCCTTTTAACAAATACCTTCTCCATTGTAATGAGACCAATTAGGTCTTTTTATATATTAAAAATAGAGCTGATAGAGCTCTTGATTCATTGTGACTAAACTGTTACTATTTATAGGGCAACCAATGCACGTTTTATGAAATTGTTAGTAAATTTAGGTCCAAGATGCTGTTTATTGCTTGAATAGCATAAGATTATTCAAGCACTGCAACACCACAGTATTATATCATGACATTGTACAACTGCTCATGTACCTGTGTAATTTATTGATCCAACTCTCCACTGCTAAGGATCACACTTACGGAACCTCCTAATGAGTGTAACTGTTGATATTTGGGTGATGAACCTTGCCTGTGATTCCGGTCCGGCGGCAAATGGATGAAGACGTTGGCTATCTCTCCAACACAGGAACAGAGCGAAGCTCCAAACACAAGCTTTGGGCTTGCTTGGAAGAGTGCCTGGAGAAGCAGCTGCTAGATCAAAGAATCACTCTCCAGCAGTACACTCCTAAGAGGGCTTTATTACTTTGTTTCAAATAACACGAGCTAATCACCACTATACAAAAACTCTTACCGACACACCACACTATCTCAAACTCCCACAGTACAGCGATTTTGTTTATATACATAATTACCATGAGGCGACCACTAAGCCCAGCCTCTTCTCATACAAGTTGCTATGCACCATAGACACCAATCCCTCTTCAGACTGAAGACATAGCATATTTACATTTAGTCCTGCTCAGCTGACCTTGAGCATCCGGCTGCTGCTCTGGACTCCAGATGTAGCCAATTTAAGCTTCTGCAGCCATTGCCACATCTGAACATTTTCATCTTCAATATATTAACAGTAACTTCATATGCTGTGCTTGGGTAGTGTTGGCTTAAGTCAACATCACAGTGCTTATGCGATCTTGAAAAGGATTTTTCCTTTTTCGAGCATCCAGGAATATTCAGTCACTTGCATAATAACTATTACACTAGTATAAAGGCACAACAGGATTCCCATCTTAGACATATTTCAGAACAAAGATTGTTCCTTAAGAATCTGTTATTTGACTCTTGCAGTGTGAGACTTGGCATGGTTTATAATAATTATTAGTAGGAAGAGTAGTATGAGAAGTTCTTGGTTCACATATCACTTCTACCAGGATTTCACCAGATAGCCTAAGGGCTGAATTAACCAGAAGAGCAGCAATTCTATATGTTTAAATCTATATTTTCACACTCTGGTAGAGAGAAGAGGGTGCAATACTCAATTGGAAAGAGTATGTTGCCTGTGGATGCTAAATTGTCTTGTCACTTAAATTGTTTCTCCTCTTGGGCTATTCTTCTCAGTGAAGCTTTGATTCAGAAGTGAGATAATCTTATGGGGATCAAATGCTTAAGGAGTAAGAAATATGCTTCAAGTGGTAAGGATTCTGCAGTTCTCACTTATGGATTCATTTTATTGTTAAAACTGGACACAGACATATTTCCTCTTTTATAACTAGCCTAAAAGCAATGGCGTACTGCTGCTCAACCACCAGTGCAGTGTAGCTTTCTTAGAATCATAGAATCATTGAGTTGGAGGAGACCATAAGGGCCATTGAGTCCAACCCCATGTCATGCAGGAATTGACAGTAAAAGCACTCTTGACAAATGACCACACAAGCCTCTTTTTAAAAAATTCCAAAGAAAGAGACTCCACCACACTTCCAAGCAACATGTCCCACTGTTGAACGGCTCTTACCATCAAGATATTCTTCCTAAAGTTTAGGTGGAATCTCATTTACTGTAACTTGAATCCATTACTCTGTGTCATTGGTCCAAAACTGCTTTAACTGCCCTGGCTTAATGCCAGGGAATTCTGGGAGCTGTAGTTTTGTGACACATTTAGCCTTATCTGTCAGAAAGCTCTGACGCCACAATAAACTACAGATCCCAGGATTCCTATCACTCAGACAGGGCAGTTAAAGTGGTATCAAACTGGATTATTTCTTGCAATGCGTTTTGGACCCTAGTCTCTGGAGCAGCAAAAAAAACAAACTTGCTCCATCCTCAGTATTTAAACATGGCTATCATATTCCCTCTTAACCTTCTCTTCCACAGGCTGAGCATACCTAAGCATTCTCGGCTCCCCTTCCCTTCCCTTTCAGCTGTCCACAGTGCCAGAAAGTTGGCTCCAGAGAGTTCTTCAGCCATTTAGGACTCCCATCAAAGACTGGTTCTGAAGGTACATAGGATGCTCTGAGGAGATCATTCATGTCATGGTTCTACTAATGGAGATCCTATAGCAGAACCCCATTGGATTTTATCCTGTGTGAATGAGTGAGATCCAGGCAGGTTTGCCACTGGAGTTTATCAGACAAGGGAAATTGGAAGTATAATCCAATGGCAATCTGAATGCAATCATGGGGTTTAACATTATTGCGTGATAACCCACTGCATGCAAATTCAGGCAATAGGAAGTCAGTCCGAGCGCAATCATGGGGTTTCACGTTATTGCCTGATAGACTGCCACACGCAAATTTGGGTTCTATTTCAGAGGAAGGAACTGGCAAAAATCCCTCTGAGTTTACCTTAAAAACTTCTATGATTGATTGGAACTTAGGAACTGCAGAAGCTTGGTAGATTAGCATCAAGGTCTTCAGAACACACCATCAATCTATGTGTGACTGAAATTGTGACTATTGCTTTCAGAATTATTATGTAGTCCAAGCGCAATCATGGGGTTTCACGTTATTGCCTGATAGACTGCCACACACACATTTGGGCAATGGCATGCTATTTTGGGGCAATGGGGAGCCAGTTCGAATGCAATGATCATTCACGTAATTTCGCTAAACTAGCGACTTTACGTGAATGCGTTCTGGCCCCACTTTCTTTTCATTCGAAATTAAGAGAAATTCCTCACGTGTGATAAACTCCACTATCACACCTGATTGTGATTTTGCAAAACTGCTAGCTCTGCTTTTAAACTCAGTCTACAACGTGGAGCTTATAGAAAACAAAATTTACCTACCTTGCTGAGTTGTTGTAAAGTTTACAGGGATAATATACATATCAAATATCATAGAGTTTCAAAATATAATTGTTCTTTAGTGACAGGACTGGATCTTATTTGTGTGGAGAGTTGAGATGCAACTCCAGCACCTATCACCATTAAAATGCACACATGTTTCTAAACAATTGCTAGGAATTACAGTATTAGTAGAGTGACAAAGACTGACCTGCTAAAGGCTAGTACACCCTTCTTCCTAATCTATTTAAATAAACAGTGTTCTTATCAAAGAGAGGAGAAATTATAAAATTTGCCAGATTTTGAAACCTCCCATATTTGGTCAAGAGAAAAGGTAACCTGGCTTGTAGATCTCTTTACACAAAGACACTAAGTAAGCCTTATCACCTTAAAAAAGTAAGACAAGACAGAGAGATAGAAGAGACTTACCGCTTGACTGCATGATGCCATAGCCCTTTCTTTCCCCCTCTGGAGGAAGACAGTCATAAAACATGCCTTTTGCCAATTGGATTTTTCCAGCATGGCAAGAGGCACACTTTTACGACCATCTCCTTCAGGAATAGAACGGAAATGCTTTCAGGGCATGTGGAGCAGTAAACAGAAAGCTGCTTCTCTATCGCTGCATCCCAGCTTACTTTTGCAATAAGGAAGGGTTTAGCAAACAAGCCATGGCATGGAGAAAAGTGGTGAAATGGGGAGCTTCAGTGTGGTGCTCATATGTGAAGGTAAACTGATATGTGCAATATTGGGTGCAAAGATAATGTCTGTGAAGGCAGGGTTGGCTGGTGAATTATGTGCCCCAGGGGCAGCAATTCGGTATTTTTCTACTGCTCCATATACAGATATTATTCTGCAAGTTGCAAATTAGCTCTGTCAGAGTCCAGAACCACCAGAGGTCCAGTTGAGCTCACAGCATCTACAGGAAGAGTGACAGTAAGATCCAGAATAGATTTGCCACTCTTATAGTCAGATAGTCAGATCTACCAGCCATCATGAGACAAAATGTAAAAGGATGTAGTATCAGGGACAGATAGTATTACCATACTTTTTATTGCTACATCCCTTTTCCTCATGAAAATACAGGGGGAATACATGGCCCTCTGTATCCATGAACTCTTCATCCATGGATTCAACCATTCATGATTTGAAAATATTCCCTCCCCCCAAAAAAAATCCCCAAAAGCAAATTTTGCCATTTTATAGGAGGAACACTATTTTAATACACCACTCTATATAATGAGACTTGAGCAGCCACACATTTAGATATTCACTAAGGGTCCAGGAACCAAAACACAGCAGATACCAAGGGGCCACTACAGTATATGTTTTGGTTTTTAAAATGTGTATAATTCCCTGGCTATATGCTTTGTGGGGTATTTGGCCTCCGGATCCATTGAGCTTAATGACCTGATTTTATGTGATGCAATAATATGTGACTATGGAGATCAACTATCCTCATGACTCTGTACTGCACAAGTGTAACACTCCACATGCACACCTATGCACCTCTCCCCTCTCCTAGCTATCGACCTCAGGATGGAGAGAGAACTGCTGTAGCCATTCATTGGTGGGAAAGGGAGAAGATGACTTGTGGCCCAGAATTTTTCTGTCTCAGCTTTGAGTGGAAGAAAATTGAGGGCATTCTGCAACTCTAGTTGCAGCCAGGATGAGCCATTTTTTGGTCAAAAAAGGCCAATGAATGGCTACAACATCACCCCCAGGGGCTTGGTAGCACTTTGGGGATTTTGGATGGAGCATAGGTCAAGATCTACTTCAACAGTATTCAGAACTACTGGCTGTGTTGTCCATGTGTTTTATGATGAGCTATTTATTAATGGAGTTTTATTCATAGTCCAGCTAGCACAGAACAAAGGGCAAATAAGAGGACTTTTGCATTTCTTTCATTAAGCTTCCTCTATAGTGTCAGTGAGACACCATTCATATTTTTAGCTCTTCTTTGATATTGGCTTACAATCTTCATTCAACTTTGCTGTGTACTGCCAAGTTGCGCATTGCCAAACTGTCTATACCTGCTGTATCTCCAGTATATTAAACATACTTCAGGGCTAATGCAATATATTTCCCTGTACACAGAATGACTTTCATAACTTTTATCGAAGCAGTTCTTTGTGGTTTACAAGTGCAGTGTATGGGTGTAGATAGCTATAAAAGTTTAATAGGGTTGGGCAGGAAAGGATGACTGTATACTTTGGTCAGAAATAAATTGTAATATGAGATGAGCTATTTTGTACAAATCCAGTACTCTTCTGTGTTACAGTGTGCTCAAATAAAAGAAAATGACCAAAATATAGACACTTTCTAGACACAACCAGCTTACTGTATGACAGTGGTGAATTTGTTATATAGAATTCAGACAACTTTGCCTATGGATTGCTTTCATTTTGAATATATAATATTTAACTAGAATTCAGAAAGTAATTTATTTTTGCAGGGAAAAACATTTTATTTTTCTAGGAAATAGCTCTACTAAGAGTTGCAATACTACCCTGGATATAGTTTTGTTTTGGTTCAGCAGGGGAAAATTAGATAGTACCCAAGAAAAGATGAAGGTAACAGAGTATACAATTCTTCTATAAAACTGACAAAGGCTAGTTCAAATTTTATCTGTACCTCAGTGCTAAATTACCCCACAATACCAGTGAAAATAAATATTGATGACTTTGTAATACATTTTCTTCTATCACATTATTTATACAAATGACACTCAGTGTCCATGCATTTTGTTATTACTGTTGTTATTCAGGTCTTTTAAAAAAGATGGTGAAAGAGGTGTATAGATAATTGTTGTTTAGCTTGAACAAAAACAAGGTAGTGGCTCACAGGTCACTGGGATGGTAAATCTACTCTAGGCTTTAGGTTGGAAAAGGAGGGGGAGTTGTGGGGCTTTTTAAAAAGTTCAGGCTAAACTCTGGAGTGGATTCATCTTTCCTCTGGCATCAGAACCACCATCTGACAGACACCAAATGGCCTTAGACATGCCACTATCTCTTAGTCTCAAGCCCTGCTTAGTCTCAAGCCCTGAAAATACAGACTACAGAATGGCTTCCTCACACTGGCCATCACAAGTGGTAGTCTGATGTATCATTCTTACATATCTTGCTTTGCATTTCTACCTGTCAGCAATAATAGATGTTCCTTATGTGGAAATCCTCCATACTGCAAGGAAATTCAACATCATACATCATGCTGTCAATTCTGATGGCAGCATAGATCTCTTACACACAGCACATTTATAGCACTTTAATACTACTTTAACTAACTGCCATGGATCCCTCTTATAGAATATTTTGGGATTTGTAATTTCATGAGGTATCTAGAATTTTCTGCTACAGAGCAATAATACCACCCAAACCTACAGGTCCCAGGATCCTGGCTTTAAAGGTATATGGTGTGAAAAAGACCATAGTGATTGTTTTCATGAAAGGACTATTTCTGCTTTTACGCAGTGAAATTAACTTGTATGCTTTAACTTGGATAATTTATGTAAAACAAATCTTCCACATTGGTAAACTGTACTATGACTACAGTACTAACTTTTATTATTATCCCAGTCATTGAAGTACTAGGATTTAAAAATACTTAATAGTTTGCACACACAAATAGATGACATCATTGAAACACATCAAAATACTTTGCTGTCTCATTCATTGCCTTGGGATATCTAAAGGCAAGAGCACTTAACAGCAATAACATCATTGCCTTTCCTATTGCAGATTTCATCTGTGAGTCATTGGCACGTGAAGTCACTACCTTACACTTCTTGGACTAATACGAAAATTTTCTTGGGAACATTTTGAAAGTTTCACTTCTCAGATATAAAAGATAGAGTGTGGATGCTGCTTTATAGGAAAGCTTATTACTTAAAATAATATTCCTCCACTGTACAGAAAAAGTGACATAAACAAAACCTGAAAGAGCATCATCATTATGTTACTGCCCATTTATAGTCCAAAATAAAATGGTCCCCATGTGCAAACCAGAATTATGCAGAATGTCAATTAAATCAACTGTAATCTCCCAAATTCATTTTTTATTGCTGGTTTCATTAGAAAGGCTCTTAAGGTAATGAATACTCGTCACTTTTACCAAGAACTGCTGGCTCCTTTATAAATGATGACCACTAAAAATGCAGAAAAGACATTTTAAAATCTGGCTGCATTTAAGCTCTGCCTTTATACTTGAAGTGCTATAGAATTAAATATGACCTGATGTACTCTGAAGATCAGTACAGTGAACATGAGCACCATATTTTAAGATATATAAATTTGAAAAGGGGCTTCCTTAATGGAGATGTATTAAAATAATTAGAAGTGCAATGAATTTTAAATATGTTTATCCAAAACCAAAAATCTCTTATAATGTCTTTTGTTTTCTTCCCTATAGCAAGTCCACATGCAACACCATCGACTCTTCATTTTCCAACATCACCCATTATTCAACAGCCTGGGCCATACTTCTCACACCCAGCAATCCGCTATCATCCTCAGGAGACTCTGAAAGAGTTTGTCCAACTTGTCTGCCCCGACGCTGGTCAGCAGGCTGGACAGGTGGGGTTCCTAAATGTAAGGAAGCCATTTCTCTCTTTTTTTTCCCCCAGATGATTTGTTACAATGTCAAATAATCATGTCAACAGATGTGGGAGGGAGTCAAATACCTCTATGAACAGTTGCTTACTTTACTACTATAAGGAAAAAATGATTCTGGGACATGAATAGCCCAAGTTTAAAAGGTCTGAGTCCTACTGATTGTGACTGGAGTTACATTGATGAGATTTGCATATAGTTAATTTTGGCTAGCTTGTGCCCATCATGCATTCTTTTTACTTGCTAAAATATAGTTAATTCTCAGACAGATGTAAAAACAGGTGCAGTGCCTTGTCAGTGATTAGTTGAACAGTAGTTTCCTAAGCACAATTTTACTTGCCATATACAGAACGCTACCAGAGATCCATGATGCCACTCCACTATCAGCTGCAGGACCATGTTGTCCAGCACTCAAAAGCTGATAACTCAATTCAAACATTGCTGCATTGAGGGGATTACATGAAGTAGAGTATATATTTTATATACACTTCATCACCTACATTTAGGTTAAACATTAATATGGTCTTCTGCTAAGCATCTTGTGCAAATATTCCTAAGGAACTTGTGCCCTCTCAACAAAGGGTCAGAACAGACCAGCGTAAAAAGCCAGCTTCCAGCCAGCTTGGGGTATGGCATGCAGACAACGCCAGCTTCAAGCCACCTGGCCATTTACATGGGGGCTGGTTTCCAGATGCTCCAGGGCAGCATTTACACAACACACACCACTGGAGTGTCTTAAAGCCAGCTTCCTGCTGTGGTGGGGTGGAAAAGCTGGCTTTTTGTTGACGCAAAAAGGAGCAGCTGTTTGCCACTTCTTTTTTGGCCCACAAAAAGACAGTTGGGGCTGTGGTATGTGGTTGCCATGGATCCAATCTGACTTTGTCAGAGGTGGTCTGTTTCACCCCAAAGAGTGAACAAATTATGAGTCTGATTGGTGCCTCCAAGAGAGTCTTAAACAGCATACCTCCAAAGTGACTCGAAGCAGCTTTATTTTGGCCTGTCTGTATGGGGCCTTTGTGATGAAACAATGTGGAATCCCTGGACTTTCTCCTGGGTCCTGTCTTGTTTACAGTTGCTATTTAGCCAGTTAAAAAGTTTGGTCAGTTGGTCAGGTGAAACTTGTACCAGTCAAATATTGGTAAATATTATTAAAGTATTATTAAATATTAGCCAGATGAAGAAAGCATTTGTTTCTTAGTAGACTCACTACAAACAGAGTAATACTACAGGTTATCTGAAATTCTTGGGACCAGAAGTGTTCTGGATTTTGGAGTTTTTCAGATTTTGAAAAATTTGTATTTAGATAATGAGACTGAAGTCTAAACATGAAATTAATTTCTCTTTTGTATACACTTTATACACTTTGAAGTTTATCACATGGGATGGATCCCATGCAGAAAATGGATTTAAACTGGGGAAAGAAAACCCGCAAATGTGGTTAGTTAGACGATATTCAGGGTTAACCCGAACAGAAAGTAGAAAAGACCCGCAAAAGGGGGGGAGCGGTAGACGACGTTAGCGTTAATGAGAATTAACGTGACATTAACCAATCAGAAACTAGGCAAAACCCACTCCATTTTACTTTCGGAAAATCTCAAAAGTAAAAATGGGCAGGTTTTGTCTACTTTCTTTTTGGGTTAATGTCACATTACCTCTGCTTTTGCAAGTTTTTTCTGGTTTTTAAATTCCATTTCTGCACAGGAGTTTTGCAGTTTGCCCTCATGTAATAAACTCAATAGCCTGAATGTGATTTTATACACAATATTTGTAATGATTTTGTGCATGAAACAAAGTTTGTGTACAGAAAGAAAAAGTTTCACTATCTCAGTCACCCATGTAGACAATTTTGGATTTTGGAATATTTCAGAATTGAGAATTCTGGAGAAGGAAGATTCAGCCTGTATTTACAAAAATGACTTATCTAGAGTACAGGTGTTCTTTCACTAAAGTCCAAAAAAAGAGCTAATAAATTTGTTCCTATGTTTAAAATTATGTCCAAACCTGGCCTTAACTGCTGTATGAAAAGATGGTTTGTTTCCATAAACATTCAACATATCTCTAATTCATTAAAATGGATACTTCCAGTCTTCTCCTAATACTAAATGAGAAGGGGTTGCATACAGGGCAGAGCATCAATCATGTAATACTAAATCATATTTACATTCAAATTAGTCTTGTATATCATATGGATGTCTCTTAAGTCCTTTCTTGTCCACAGTAAAAGAAAAGCAGCAGCTGCTGGTGGCTTTTCCAGCATCAGTGGGGTGATAAATCCATTGTGAGGTTCTGCTAGAATTTTAAAGGAGCTATCCTCTCCCCAGAATAAGTTCAGCAATGTCTTTAAAATTTGAACTAAAATCCAGAGTACATTCAGTGCTCACTGACTTTAGAGCAACTAATGAAAAAGACACCGACTTCTGGGCTGTTCTGATATATGCCACTGTGATTAATACTTGTATACTTAGATGTAGGTTTTCTTCTGAATATTGTCATCTCATGACTTATCAGGAGGCCAGCATGTATCCAGGAAGAAAAGTTAGGTAGTTTATTCTACATGGCTGGTGGAAGATGCTAGAAGTTATCCAACTTGCAGGGTAGTGAGTAAATAAGGAGTACATATATATAAATCACCTAAGTTTTTCAAGACTAGAGACTAAGGGACCTCATCTCCATAGTCATTGTTTACTTTGTGGAATATCTGATAAAACCATTGTCCATTGATAGATAAATTGGCAATATAATGACAGTACCACATCCAATGTATGTGCAACATGAACCTCTTAGTTCATCCTTTCACCTGCCACAATCCCAAAGGTATTCAGCTTCATGCTTTCTGACATAAACTTAAAACATGATGACCTAGCAATTTTTATTAATTATTTCTTCAGACAGGAAAGTAAGAAACAGCTGTTTCAGATCAGCCACATTCACTTTTTTTTTAAATAACTTTCCTATAGCACTTTAGATTAAGTTGACCAGAACTTGAACTCGAGGAGATAAAAGTACAGTTTCTTATGGTTTGTTATTCCTAAAAGCTGTTATCTTTTTCCTTATCTCTGTGAAAAATTAAACAGTCTTCCAAGATGTTGGTTGAGCAATCTCAGGTTGTTGCTTTTCTCAAATAAACTTTAATAATTATCTTCATGAGTTTGGAATAGCATTCCATTTGTAGGCAGAAATGATTAACTCTGTGTACAGCCTTATCTAAAAAGAAATGCTTGGATGTCTTGCAAATAGTAAGGCACTTAACGCAAGAATAATGATTGCTGTTGTTGTTTTTACTCTTTATGTTTCTGATATGCATCATTTCTGAAAATATAAATGGCTGCTTTTAGCACCCAATTTGTTACCTATGTCTGATAAAACTATATCTGACACTGTTACCAACGCTTCAGATCCAAACTCTGCAGCTGATATTAAACTACCACAAGAATGAGGAACATAGCCACTAACACTACATTGTTTAAAAGAATGCCTGCAATGCTACTAGAACTATTTTCCATAGCAATTCTCAGGTTTCTACATTTCATTAACTTGCACAAGATGTATCATGAGCAAAGCAACATGTTTGGCATTTGTTTGGACACTTATGAAATTTAATTTAGTGGAGCTTAAATTTTGAATATATTTAGGATTATATGGCTAATTTCCCTGTTCTCACACCGCACCCCAGTGCATTGTGTAAAACAGCCTTTAGAACTGATCCAACATGATTCTATATACTCCAGCCATTACTTTAAATAATATCCAAATCATGCTTTTAAAAATGATTATATAAACTTTAAAAGGGATTTTCCCTTGAATATTGAATAGTCATTTGTTTAAGTTATCCCAAATTATGTGCTCTGTCTTAAACTGAGAAAGAGGAAAATTGATGCATAGACTGATGAAAATGATGTGTTGTAGTAAACGAACAACATCATAGATGATTCTTTTCAAGTTAGACCCCCCCCCCAATATTGAGGCATTTCTTTAGTTGATGTACATTCTGTTTTTCGACCAAAGTACCCATAGTGATTCATAACTTTCATAAGGGGTATGTTTAACAAAAGAGCAAACCCCAAAATCATTTGGTTTCCTTCCTTCTCATACAGACATACATACAAACATATTAAAATGCTCTTAATCAGGATTAGTGCTATATTCCAAAAATCAGACAACCGTGATTTGATTAGCCAATGTTAAAAAGAAATTTTGTCCAGTGGATGGAAAGTGGTCTTGTGTGATGTTGGCCCTATCATTTGTTTAAGCATCTGACACCACAAAAGCTGGTGGAGCCTTTGACTTACTACTACTTATGTGTTACTTCTGAGTAGTACCACAGACTTGCAAATCCATTTGTCACCTTGGTCAACAAAACTTCTTGAATGAATTAAATAGATATGACAGAAGTGACTGTTACATTTAACCCCTTGTGAGAACAGCAGGTTTGAAATAAATACAGAAATAATTTCCTGCCATAAATAAAACAATATGACTTGATTCCTAAGTTGCTTCTCCATTCAAGGTATCAGAAGGAGTGATTTACACTGTCTCTCCTTCATCTGCAGCTATCATCACAAGCCCTGAATATATACCTTCTCGTTTTCATTCAGTCAGTGCCTCAAGAGCACATTCTCAGGGAGCTGCAGAGGAAAGGGGGAGGCATACACAGAAAGAAATTTGGGTCCAATGTGTCCATATGTATATATTAAATTTTATCAGTCCAAGCCATTTCTGTTGTGGGTTTCCAGCATTTTCCTTTAGCAACAAGCAATAGTAAGTTTCTACTATAAGTGTCTATGCTGCTATTTTGTTATTAGAAGCAGCTAATCTTTTTTTCTCTTATATATTTGGCAGCCCAATGGTAGCAGCCAAGGCAAGGTGCACAATCCATTCCTTCCTACCCCAATGTTGCCGCCACCACCTCCGCCACCAATGGCCAGGCCTGTGCCTCTGCCAGTGCCAGACACAAAACCTCCAACTACGTCAACAGAAGGGGGTGCTGCCTCTCCTACTTCACCAAGTAAGTACAACTAGAAAGAAGAAACTGTGGGACTTATGATTATTATTTGCAGCTTTGTCAATACCTCGGTGAAGTAGAACAATAATGTAATGGCCATTCTAAAAAGCTGATTTCCTTTGCCCTTCAGAGCTGTAAACCAGCCATAAATCTAGAATTGATTCCTTGTTAATAGTTTATGGTTAGGTTACTAAATTTGTTTTCTGAATTAAGTATTTTATAGTTCTCTGGTGGTGGAGATCTAGACATAGAAATTATCCACTGAAACCTTGTCCAAAAAATATTTTTTTAAAAAATCAGTTTGAGCAGCTGATATCAACACATGGACCCCCAAAGGTGTTTGAGCCTTTCTGGTGGCATGAAAAAAGCAAAGCCAATAACATTATTCTTTAACAATAACATATTCAGTTACTGACTCCTTCAGTTATCTGCTGCCCAACTTTCTTTCCCTTCAGCTGTCACTGCAATGAGGCTCTTTTTCTCTCCACAAATTGAAAGAGACTACTCATTCAGCAGCCATAGCTCCAAGCGAGGGTTAACAGGGTACATCACAAAGGCTGTTGCCATAAAAGATCAAGAAACCATCCAGGTTGGAGATGTAGCCTGCTTCCATCATTTATGCATGTAATACAGAGATAGGCTGGGATCCTGCTGGTGTCTTTCACATGTATCAGTTTCCCTGTGAAAGTGGTTGGGCATTATTGTCATTAGCAACATTTGGATTCAGTTCAAGGTCATAGAAGCAGAGTTGTGGACATGTAGATGTGTACTCTTGGGTTATATGTATCTCTCTATCCCTGCTAAACTGGCAACATTACTCTTTCATTTGTGCATCTTGTAGCACATTCTACTGTATATTTAATAATATTTATATTTAAAAATAAATAAAAAAATATTTCTTTTTGCAGCAGTGGCATTCAGTATAAGGAATGAATAGTACTATATGCAGTGGTTTACACTATGAAACTCTGAAATGGGGTTTCAACCACAGTAAAATAATGGAGTTCTCCAGCATAAGCAATACAATGAGCTGGTATTGTGCTCCTACACTGACTAGTTTCATTATCATCCTGCAGGGAAAGACAGAGAAAGAGTCATAGAATCAAAGAATCATAGAGTTGGAAGAGACCACAAGGGCCATTCAGTCCAACTCCCTGCCATGCAGGAACTCGCAATCAAAGCATCCCTGACAGATGGCCATCCAGCCTCTGTTTGTCTACATTTAAAACATTCCTTTTAGCAGCAACAACAAATAGTCATCTAGAGGCAATTTGTTTAATGTTGTTTTGTTTTATTAAAATATATGACAAGATCTCAAGGTGGCATATAAATAAAAACAAATTAAAACAGTTTATGAATGCAAAGCAGTAAGGAATAATTTAAACCCTCTATAAACATTTACCATGTTAAAACCATGCACATGCACATATTTGGTTGAAATCAATTTGCCAGAATTCTTTAGACCCCAAAACTTTTGTTTTTTTAACTTGATGCTGGAATGAAGACAGTGTCAGCACCAATCAGGCCTACATTGCTGAGGCACCAGAGGATAGTAAATTCTCTTCCATGTCCTCAAATAGTGTATTGTTCCCACTGCTGGTAGTTGGGATAACAATAGTGTTTATTTATAACACCCCTTTCACCAAAGGGCAGTTCATTAGAACATAAACAATAAAAAATGAACACAACACTATGAAATACTTAAATAATATACTGATATGCTAAAAACAAACAAAATTCTCATCAGAGGTTTTTGCTTCTGACGGCTGAAATTTTCTTCCCTAGTTCTTTTTATTAAAATCTGTTCTGCTTTGGGCATAAAGCACAAGATGTTTACAAAATGCCCAGTCTTCCCTTCTCCCCCATCCCACACTGCCTACCATGAGAAGCTACCTTTACTGGTTTCTGCACCACCCAAGCCATTCACTTCTGGTACAGCCACCTTTCTTCACTTCCTGGCTGGCTCCCTGCCTCCAAGGAAGCAAAAGTAGGAGCGGGGTGTGTGCTCTTGCCAGTGATTGGTTCCTGACTCTTGCCCCTTAACATTCATTTGGGAAGATCAGCTTCTTTGGAAATTAAGGCCTAGAGCTGTGGTGGCAAACCTATGGCACGTGTGCTCTGTCTGGCACATGAAGCCATTTCAGAGGGCGTGTGGAGAGATTGGAGGGAAACAGGGGCATGCCTGTTCCTTCCCACACCCTCCCATGCCTTTAGATGCCTCTCCAGAGATAGCTAAAGGCCCGGAAGGACAGGGGAAGAAGAGGAACAGGCATGTGCCTGTTCCTCTTCTTCCCCACCCCCCTCCTGAGCCTTCAGCTAGAGAAAGTCCCACCCCCAGAAGGCAGAAGTCCTGCCCCCCAGAAGTTTCCATCTCCCTGGAAGTCCTGGCCTCCTACACTGGGTAACACCCGGTGCAGGAATGCCTTTGGGTTTGGGCACTCAGTCTCTAAAAGGTTCGTCATCACTGACTTGGAAATGACATATTTGCAGCTAGGAATACATGTAATGAGTTTGGAATTTGGAGCAGGAGTGAAGTAATTAACAAGCAGCTTCAACAGTGTTGCAGAAAAGCTGAAGCTACTAAAAAATAGAAAATCTTCAAAGCTATAATGCAGAAAGAGTCTTTAGAAAAACCCAGAATATGACTTAGGTCTGGAATGTAGCTACCTGGAAGGGGGCAAAAATTAAGACATTATTCTAGAACTCCCACTTCCCCTTGAAATTGTCTTTCAATATCCAAATGTCTAGCATTGTAGTAATAAAAAAAAATTCTGTTGAGCACTTGGAACTAGAGTTTAGGAATTTGAAGAGAAGAAGCATGGTAGGTTACCAAGAGAATGTGCGCACAGAAAATGTAAAGGTTCCAGTTGCAAAAAATTTACAGTGTCTCACTTTCTACAGTGCTGGAAGTTTGAAGACTGAAAGAAAATTCCATTTGGGCACTGGTGTTTCCTTATGTGGGCTAGAGGGGGCTACCAAGGAGGCGTAAAGGTCATCCCTTCTCCTTCACAGTACCAGTGGAGGCCTCTACCGCTACCATGGTGAAATTGGGAGAGTCTTACTCATCCCTTGTCCTTCATGGCAGCAATGGTGGCCTCCTCCTGAAGAAACAGCTGCCACCACAGCAAAGATGGAAGAGGTGCATTCACCCTTTCTCACCCCACAGCAGGAGGAGGACTTAACTGGGTGTCACCTCTCTTCTGGGATGTCACCCACTGTGAACCGCTGCCACCACCCCCAGTGATGTCACTGCATTTGGGTGGTAGAATTTTTATTTAAGGATGCAAATCCCTCATTTTCTCCTTCCCCCACAGCTTCATGCCCGTTTAGTTCTGAATCAAGATACTTCACATCTCTTATTATATCTCAGTAATTAAGAGCTTGGACATCTTACCATTTTTTGTACTACAAAAGCTCCCAGAAATCCCAGCTGGTGTGGACAACATAATGTTATCTAATGTTTCCAAACTCTTGTGATGGTCTTCTATTTTCGCCTTGTTTTGGATATATGGAGCATTATGAGATTGCAATTAAGATGACATACTTTATTAGGTGCTGTGTAGACCTGTAGTTATTTCTCACTTCCAGCTCATTTGTGCAAAATCAACATTTCAGTAAGAGCTAAAGGGCTTTAATCAAGAACCAGTGAATTACCAAAAGCCAACCAACGAGCTCATCACCAAGTAAAGATATGAACTGCAGTATAGTCTTTTGGAGCCTGGTGTTTTGCACACCGTGCTACACTGTCTCTTTAACTTGTTTATTAGATAATGCACATTTACTCTTTATTTTTCTACCTAAGTGGATGTAATGCATATACTGTCAAAGACATTGTTACTTAGTATCCATTTTCTCATTCAAATGGCTCATGAGTGGAAGTTTGCTTGCTACATAAAATCCTGATGTTAGGATTGAGGTGAAAAAAGGAAACAAATGCACATTTGCCACTACCTTTACATGTGTTATGTATATCCTAGCATTAATCAGTTTAATGTCTAGTCTGAATTTCTGATTAAATTATATGTCCAGTGAGTGTCCAAAAGCTACAACCAGGTGTTCATTTAGACACACTAATATTAGTTTAAAAAATTAGGTTTAAGAGAAAATTAACTGGAGGGGTGACAAGAGAAGTCACTGCACGTGTCAAGGGTCATACAGTTTCCAGCCTTGCTGCAGCCCATAGCAAATGCCATACTTGAGTATAGAATCAGATGCAAAGAGTACAAGTAGCTCTACATTTGTCTCCCAAGGAGCTTCTTGGAAGCTACAGGTGGAAACTTTCTATAACAATGAACTAGTAGGAAATTAATATTCAACTTAGGCACAGTACAGAGCGCCAAAAAGAGGCACTGGGAAGGCACCTCTCCTTGCTCCACAACAGCACCACAGCAACCAAATTGCGTGATGCTGCTGCACAGCAAAAAAGGAGCGCCTGGAAGTGGCTCCTTTTTGCGGTGCAGTTGCGCCACCGCAAACCACCAGAGATGGTGTGATGGCATCCCAGCTGCACAGCGCTGTTTGGAGGCTGCGCTGCTGTGACGTCATAGCTATGCACACCGTGTAGATTGTGCTACGCAGCTGTGACATCTTCATCACGTGCTAGGGTTGCGGGGCGTATGCATACGCCACCTGAGGCAACCCTAGCACGTCGTCATGATGCCACAAAGGGCCCGTCTGTCCAGGGCCAAAGTGCATTGTGTGCCATAGCAGTAGAAGTTTCATGTCAGATAGGAAAATAAAACAATCAGGTGAGCTGATTGATCTACCAGCTTTGGTGGCAGATTCTAAGACCAGACTTTTTTCCCACAGACATGCTTGTCTCTTAGAGCAATATGGTTTGCTTCTATATCTGTAAAATACTGCTGAGCTTTCATTTCCTTTATGTACACTTTGGTTCTGAAAGCACTTTGCTGGCACAAGCCCATTTTCTAATGTTTGCAGCATGCTTTATGGCAGAAGGTGTTGCTACCCTTCAAAATTACTGTCTTTCAGATGTGTTCTGTCAGGTTCTCTTGTTTGCATCTTAGTAAAAGCATTTGGAGAGGATTAAACGTTACTGCCAGTCATGTCAGAATAGTTATTCATATCATGCATTTGTACATATCTTCATTCTTGCAAAGAAGAAACAGCACTCTTTTAGATGATTTCTGCCCAGAATTCTGCTTTGCCAGCAGTCATTCTTGTTGATTCTACATTTCTTTGAGTAATAATTCTTTCAGAATATAATCTTATGTATTTATTTATTTGAGTTATACCCCACCTTTCTTTCAGGGTTGAATAAAACTACTCTTCAAACTATAGAAAATTAAAATGAATATTCATTTTGATAAAGTTGCTTGTAGCTTATCACAGTATGCTGTGGTATGTTCTAGTTAAGTACTATCAACTCTAGTAAATAAGAATTCTAGAAAGCCTCAGAGGAAGCACCTACCTGAATCTGCTAGGTGGAATCATTTTTAACTGGAGAAGCCATCAATTCCATGTCAGACAATATATGTACAAAACAAATGCTTTTCCACTGGCTTCTCTCTGATACTCAGATAGAGGAAAGTTGGGTCATGTAGAACATAGCACATATAAACAGAGAACTGATATAGTTCTGTTGCATCATAGTGGTGCTCTTGGTGACTATCTGAGGATTTCATCTACCTCAGAAGAGAAATGATAATGTGGGTTCAAAATGCCCTGTGGTTTTTTTGAAAAAATAAATCCTTTCAGTATTGTTGACTTTATCAGGACTACTCTGAAATCACCAATTACATAACCATGCATGTGCATGCACATACAGAAGAGATTAGAAATGTTGACTGGCATCCTGTTCAGCAATAACAGTGTCATAGGTCTGATTTATGAAATTATGCACTTTTAAGGTTTTGCTCTATCACAATGACTAAAAGTCCTCCCAAAACCTACAGTTTAAGCCACCTGCCCTGCTACAGGAGGAGGGCTGGACACATCATCACTCACCCTCAGAAATAGTTGTGTTAGGATGAATGTGCAGTTTAGACTGAGGGGGTAGTATTGGGAAATGTAGCTATGGAACATAGTTGTTTCTCTGCAGCTATGAATCTTCTAGTTCAAGATCTTAACTGATTTTTTTTAAGCCTACAACTACCAGAGTTACCCAACCAGCATGGTAGTGGAACTAGAGTAAAAAAGCTCTGAGGTTAATATATAAATAGATAATTATGATTTATATATTACATGAATTGTGTAGGAACCACTGTGACAGAGGGAACTTGCCACAAGATTTAGACTGGAGTAGCATACCAAAATTTCTTGTTCTTCTATCTGCTCTTTTTCTTTTGTGGTAATCTCGATGAGCTAGTTGGGCCTTTCTGTTATACTTATGTGGTGACAAAGAAATGTTTATTGTGCTCTCTAGGTGCAATTTTGAGGGCGTTGTCAGTTCAGGTGTACTAAAGCAGATATACTAAAGCAGATGATTAGATGTACTAAAGCAGTACTGCTGATAACCAGCTCACTGTATTAGAAATGGATTTTCAGAAATAGTTTGCTGTTTACTTTTTCTTAATTAAGGCCCAGTACAGATGGGCCCTGAATGACACCCTTGTCATGTGCTAGGGTTGCCTCTGGGCAGAGCACCCACATGCCCCGCAACCCTAGCACGTGACTAGGGCATCATTGCTGCGCAGCGCCATATAGATGGTGTGTGTAGCGATAATGTCACTGCTGTGCTGTGTCCAAATGGAGCAGTGCAGCAGCAATTTGTTCGCACCGCCGCACCGCCACAGACTGCTTGCAGTGGCACAAAAAGGAGCCTCTTTTTACTGCTCTTTTTTTATTTTTATTTTATTTTTTGTTTTTATTTTTATTTTATTTTGTTTTTTGCTGCACAGCAACAAAAGGCAGCCCCAGCCCACACTTTCAGGCCTGACTGTACTGGGCCTAAAGCTTGAACACAGTATGCAAAGGGAGCTTGTAACACCTTTAAGACTAACTGAAAGAAACAAGCTGGTAACTGAGCTTTCATAGACTTGAGTCTACTTCTTCAGGTGCATAGGTTTGGAGTGGAGGGTCCATGGACATACCTGTATAAGTAGGCTGTGTGTAAGTGTAGCAGTGGAAATGCAAAATTTGTGAGTATGGAGATGAGACAAGTTGTTTTTTTGATTTTTTATATATATATTATTTATTAACATATTTGCATATTAATAAAAAACCAGATAAGATAAAAAATAGTGTTACAATCATCCAATCACATCAGTTATTTTAGCTTTACCTCCCCCTCCCCTCCCCCTTTTTAACAAGTTCAGTTTTAACAATAGTCATTGGGGTTCAAAAGTCAGATGTTGTCTAAGGAGAATTTGGCTCTGTTGGTCTCTGAAACAATTATGACAAGGATTATTGTTTTTCTGATGCCCAAAATCCTGCTTGCAAATCCATGTAGGAACAGAGGAAGCTACTTTATACATCTGTTGGTTTATCTATCTGTAACAAAGTGGTGGATCATGATGGTCCTAAGCAGAATCTTTTAACCCTGTTGATGTACTACCCCAGTATAACTACACTAGTCTAGGAGATTATATCTGTGAGTATAGAGGCAGAAAAGGAAGTGGGGATTGGAGGAATAGGCTGGCAATTTTGTCTGCCTTCCCTCACCACCATTGCCCGACCTTGGAAAAATGCAATACCTGTTCTCTGTGTCTCAATTTTCATGGTTCTCATGTATAACTGGAATTTATTGTTAAATGGAAAATGAATAGCTGACCATTTCCCCATTAATATTTTGTTTAATATCTCATACAAACTGATTCCCATTCCACAGTTACAGTATCTCAGTAATTTAACTAAATTGTTTTTTGGGTATCTTTTTAAAGCTAGATTTTGGTGATATTTGTCCATTGGTTTGACGATCATTTTACTGATGTCAATAATTCTGTTAGTAAGAAAATGGCATAACAAGCAAAGTCCTCATCCTCATTGACTGGAGAGTTTTTCTTCTTTTAAACTCATTTATATTTCTTTCAAAGAGACATTTGTTTTTCTTGTAAATCCCATTATAGTTTGTAACTGCTATAAGAAACATAGTTCTCATCAGGCTCTCCTTGCTCAGTGGACTGAAGTATGTGGAAAATATTCCATATATTTCTACTTAGAAACATACTAGACACTTGAATTTTAAGCGTATTGAAGGTCTGAAAAAATAGCAGTGAAGAAATTTTGCGTCAAAACTAAAATTAGTTTCAAAACAATCCTAATTTCCAGATCCACAAACTGAAGTGGTTTAGGGTGGGCAAAAGTATCCTTGGCAAAGAGGAAGCCTCTGCTATATTGCTATACCCACAGAAAGCTCCAAGGGCATAGCTCTAGTGGTGTTTTTGCCAATAGGAGATCTTCCAGGTTCCAGGTTAGAGGCAGCCACCTGGATCTCTGGATCCCATTCCCATTCATTCTCTTGAATCAGGCCATTCAGCAACACAAACTTGGAGCTAACAGAGGTATTTTGCCTTCCATTGAAATGAATTGGGGGGGGGGGGGTTGACATAAAACAAAAATTAAACTGCTGACAAGAAAAAATACATCTGCCTGATCTGCTGCCCAGCCTAACCAGCATAAGCCCATATGCCACACAGTATTGCTCTTCCCAAAGCAATTAATTAGATTTTGAAAGATTCTAGTTTAGTTTCTTACATAGCATTTTATGGTGGCACTCCAGATCTCCAGCTAGAACAAATGGAACTGATGGAACATGTTGCTCAGAAACACAGGAGCCACTTGATCATGGCCAATGCCTTTATATAAATGCCAACTTATTTCTATAATTTTCACCTACCAAATTCAGTACACCCCATTATGTTCTGATTGTTGATCGTTTTAACCAGAACAAATCCAAAATAAAAATGACTTGGGATTTGTTCAGACCTAGACTTGGAGATTGAATTCTGATCTGGAATAAAGAACTGATAGCCATATAATGCATGTAAATCAGTTCAAAGCATCTTTGTTTCTGTGAATGAGTGCAATGGTTTATTGCCATAAATTGCCTGTCCCACAGATAAGTGTAGTTTGTTTCATTGAACTTGACATGCTTTATTCCAGATGTATGACATAATTTCAGTTTGTGTTGAAAATAGAAAATGTTTCCTCTTGCCTAATTATGTCCACCTTGATTATCTCCATCATTTTAAATCTAGTTTTTTCAAGTCAGATCCTTTATCCTGACAACATGACTTCATTGTATGTTTCAGCATCAGTATCTGTTTAGGTGGCTTTGTTGTTTTTGGTGTTATTTGTCTGTGATCTAGTGCTGCTTCCTGAACGCATGTATCCCTTCCCTTCACAGCCTACTCGACACCCAGCACCTCCCCTGCAAACCGATTCGTCAGTGTTGGACCACGGGATCCAAGCTTTGTAAATATCCCTCAACAGACACAGGTGGGAAGCTTTCAACTACTGCTCTGTTTGCCGTGCTGTTTGTTAACTCTCTGGTGTACTTTCACGTTGCTTTGGCAAGTGACTTATGTCTCTCCACCAGTCAGCTCATTCTCATGGTCTAAGTATCAACAGTGGAATGTCAGTATCTGTTTGTATTTGTTTGGGGATGTTCTTGTGACAACAATGCTTTTTGTTCTTTGTATCTGAAAAAAAATCAATACTTTTGCTCCTGTTCTTCAAATACCTGCAATTATTACCTGCATAGTAGGAAGTTGGGGAGCCACATTGGTCCCCTGTGGGGCCCTAAAGTCCCATTGTGATCACTACCCTCCATTTTTAGATTTGTTTTGGAACAGCTTTTGGAACACAATGCCCCCAAGACCTCAAGAGATTGCATGGGTACTTATGACTTGTTTCGATCTCCCCTCACACCCAAGTGGTTCTGTTTGGCCCAAGTGAGACCTTTTTAAAGTCTTCCTTTGCAAATTGTTATTATCAGCACTTGCATTTTTTTAAAGTCTCATTCTGTACACTGTCACATGGTTTTACTCAGAGATAGGAAAAGGGAAAATGAAGGCATTGTCTTTCAAATAAGAATTCTACCCCGCCCCCCCAAAAAAATTCGTTCAAGCCGCCCCTTTGAGGCAGTCTGTTCCACCCCTTAGTCCTATTGGAACACATAGTGTTCTCCTTCTAATGTGAAAACATTTATTTTTGATGCCTAGAGGCTTCAAGGGGATGTTATTAAACACACATACACACCTCCATTTTGTTCCCCTGGTTTTGGGAAGAACCAAGTTTTTAAGATGTGTGGTTTCACTCCTGGAAGTGGGATCGTGGTGGAAGTGGGTGAGGGGAAGGCCAGTTTGATGGGTAGGCATCTATATCACATGGTCACTTGATTGTTCCCTTGTTTTTATTGGCATCCAGAAAAGGTGGTATTGCCTCTTTTTAATTTGATGTTTGCATTCACATATTTGCTGGTCAGCACTTCTCTGCCCTCTTCTCTACCTGCTTCACATACTTCCAGTCAGCAGTGGTGGGGGAGAAGGGAAGTTTGGTGGGTGGTGACAGGCTAGTGAGTGGCAGTCTGGACAGTATAGAGACGTGTCTCCTAGGCTCTTGCTCACCTATGAAGGGCTAGAAGGCTCAACACCATTTTGTTTTTCTTCTTTCCTCCTTTGCATTCCAAACTTATCTGAAGCTTTGGATCTTTGATTTTTAAATGTCCTTTTCAATAAAGTGACTCATTGGGCAGCACTATAAAATACTTTCCTGGGAGCAAGCACTATTGAATTTAGGAGGACTTCCATCAGATAGACCTTGTGTCGTGTGCCATCAGTCTTACACTCACTTTCCTGGGAATTAAATTGAGAAAATGAGAATCAGAGAAAGGCTGTTTGATGATGCTGAGATTTGTACACATTGTAGCAACAAACAAACAAAAAACAACCCTGCAGCCACTGCTGTGACTGAACATAAACCAATATGAGAGTACATATACACAGTAGAAGCACCCCTTTGTATGGTGGGGATCCCATTTGGCTTTTCAAACTAATTTATGTTTGGATCAAAACAGCTATGTGTGGCAGTAAAGAGGTAAACCAAGGCAGGATTCTATACAGTGGAGCTGGGATAAACCCTCATTCAGCCTTGGAAATTTCTACCCAAGTAGAACAAGAAGCAACGTAACTAGGGTGGGGCAGAAGTTCATGTTACATTGTTTGCTTTTATAGTAATAATTTCTCCTCTGAGGAGAAACCATAAATCATCAGACCAAACATCTCTATTGCAGCTGCTGTGACACTTGTACAGTAATAAAAAAAAAATCCCATATCACAAACAGCTCCTTGTATATACACCTAAAAAGTGGCCGCTGATATTTTCTAATATTTCCCCATGCAAAAGTCATATTTAACTTCTGTATGGAATCTGGGAAAAATACATTATAACACATTTAAACACACCAATATGCCTATTTAATCAGCTAAGATTTCATATGCAACTTTCTTTCTAGTTTGTGTTCAGCAAGCTAGCTTGGCAGATCTATTTATATAACTGGCTTCCTCTGCTAATATTTAGTTCATTTAGGAGGAAGGCTGGGAATCGTGTGTCCCTCCAGATGTTACTGGACCTCAACATCCAGCATTCCTCACAAATAGCTAGGCTAAATAGGAATGCTGGGAGTTGTAGTCCAGTAACACCTACAAGGCCACATTAATCCCACCCCAGATGGAGGGAGTATATTAGAAGGCGTAAAAAAAGTTTACACAGGGCTAAAGATTCTGAATGCTGTGAACAATCCAATTATTTATTTTTATCATATTTCCTGTACCAATTTATTTTTGGACCTAAAGCATCTGATGCTATAATCCTACAGGTACTTATCGGGGAATATGTCCCTAATAATTCAGATGGACCTACTTTTCAGTAGACATGATATTATTAATATTTTCAAAGTATATGCTTGATGTGCCATGGATTTCTCCCTGAAACTCTCAGTATGAGTACTGAACAGCTTCCATTACAAGTCCCATCGACCTGCTTAGAAACATACAGACTTGCTTAGCTTCAGAAGTATAATTGTTCTATGCCCGCCATAATATTCAGCACTTTCTCTGCTTACACTGTACCATCAGCCCTCCATATTGACATATTTTTTATCCATGGATTCAAGCATCAACAACTTGAAAATATTTTTTTTAAAAATCCAAACTGAAAACGTTGATTTTGCCACTTCATATAGGGATACCATCTGGCTATGCCTTTGTATTTAATGGAACTTGAGCATCCATTGAGGTTTGGTTCCAGGACCCCCTGTGAATTCAAAATCTGTATTCACAGGGGGTCCTGGAACCAAACCTCAATGGATACCAAGAGCCCACTGTACTTTCAAACAGAACTGTATGCAATATTCAAGCCATGGATACACCATTGATTTGTATAAGTGTGTCTATTTCCTCTCTATTTGCTTTTTTTTTTTTTTTTTTATTTTTTTTTGAAATTGTGTTGCTTTTATGATGGAAACTATTACCAATGTATTATAAGAACACTATTTCCAGTTCTTCCATTACTTTTTTTTGGGGGGGGGGGTGATGGAGTAAGACCAATGTGACATTCATCACTTAGGTAGCCCTAGTGCACAGGATTTAAAAGGAAGTTACATGAGGGAACCATCTATATTGGGATAAAGAAGGTTTTTAAGCATTTCTCCTTGCTGTGGTCCCAGTTTGGCCTTCCAACACTATATTATGCATAATGACAAAAAGTTATCTTACCATACTCTGAAACTCCTTTGAACTAAACACCATTTTGAATGTTCATTTCTTGTTCATGATACTGTTTCTAATAACGCATTAATATATACAGAAGACTAAATGATTCAGACATGCTGAGGAAAAAAATGATTGGGAACTGAATGGAAAAATGTTGGAATGCATCTCCTTAATTTATAAAGTAGAAGCATTATCTCTGTTTGGCCAAGAGAACACAACATTGTCTCAGTCATATTGTGAAAATTAAATAAATGCCTTTATAAAGATTTAGACTATATCCAGACGAATGAAAAGTCCTAAATCTTGTTCTTCTACTTCCTGATATTATAATGGGGTAAAATAAATTAACCTGGGCAGTTGGTGTAAAAAGTTTTTGATTGTACTGGGAGTTGACAGAAAATATTCTGGGATACGCAAAATGTGTATGGATTTCCAAAATAAAATTTTGAAGATGGCCAGGAAATCCCATATTTTGTTCCTGTACTTTCTGGTTTTATTTTAGAGATTCTTGATTAGCCTGAATGTGCCCTTGGTTTCTAGTGTCAGATGGAACACAAAAATGAAAAGGAAAAAAAAAACCCTCTAAAATCATCCTGTATTCGACCAACACAAATTTGACCTCACTGATGTTGGGATAACCCTGCCCCATACAGACAACTTTTTAAATAGTTGAATCAGAAGCTTGACCAAAACACTTTTTCTCCTTAGACTAGGATACTTTTTGAATGTGCTTCTTCCAGGCCATTTTAAATTCCAAATGTCAGTTAAGAAAATAGTTGTTGGCAGTTTTGTTAGCAGCTAATTTGAACCATATGTTGAAAAATATTAAGGCTGTGCTTAATTTCCTATCATCATGAGGAAGGGAAGAATTAACAAGAGAAACTTGTGTTTTGAACAACTATAGCTTTTATTTAGCATGTTTTCATGGTTACAGCACAGTGTTTTAAAGGTCAAGAACAAGAACCATTATCATTTGGCAATTATAATTTCAAAATACTAATTTAGCATGAAAACTTAAGATGGGATTTAATTGTGTTCCTCCTCCATAAAATTGGAACAACATGGAGCATGGACCAAACAGCACACAGATGTCACATACTAGAAAGATATGATGCAAAGTGAACAACATCCTTATTGTGTTGCTAGTTGCATGCATCCAATAACCACTATATAGTCCTGGTCAGGCATTTGTTTCTTCATACACTTGAACAATGGGTAGAAAGTGTATGCACTGGCGTTGTTGACACTGTCACATAAACTGCTGTGTACAGAGTTTGGAAGCAATTACAAATAGTTACAAATAACTAGTTTCTTGCTGTTAAGTCCCTCTTTAACCATGATAACATTATATTACGATTGTAACTTAACAAGGGTTATCTTCAACTCTTTCCTGATGCATGGAAATTCTTTCACAATAACAAACTACAGCATGAACCAACACCTTTACATGTATTTCTGAAGTGGGCACCTGTCACTCTTTCCCTGCAGGAATTGGGCCTAATAGTGAACCTTATAGTGTGTTCACAGATCCATCCATGGTAGGATGTCACATCGCAGTTCTTCAAGCACGAGTATCCTAAATTGCATATTATGGAAATTTGTGAAATATGCAGAGCCAGCACGTTAGGCAAATTTTTGTGTTAGGCACATTAAGCACAAATGTTGCATTGGGTTTTGTTTTTTGTTTTTTTAAAAATTGTACAATGAGAGGTAGTCTCTGTAAGAGTTAGAGTGCTTGGGAACAGGGAGACCAAAGTCTGAATGCCTGCTGCAGAAATAATGCAGTTTGACACCGCTTTAAGTCCCATGGCTCAATGCTATGGACTTCTGGGATTTGTAATTTTGTGAGATATTTAACCTTCTCTGTCAGAAAGCTCTGGTGCCACAACAAACTCCAAATCTCACGATTCCATAGGATGGAGCCAGAGCAGTTAAAGCAGTGTCAAACAATCTTATTTCTCCAGTACAAATCAGATCTAGGTGATCCTGGACCAGTCACAACCTCTCAGCAGAATCTCCAGTAGAATGTTTTTGTGGGGAAAACTGGGAAAGAGGAAGAATGTAAAGCAGCCATGTACATGGTGCAGGTTCTAGTGAGCATCATCATAGGAACATTTTGTTATATGGGAGTTTCTGGTGCTATCATTATAGTATTTTCCTGTCATTTTTATAACTGATGCCAGTAACTTACACGTCTATGAGAATACCACATGAAGGCCTGCAAGTAACACCCTGTCATCTTGGGAGAAAATGCAGAATGAAGTGAGATAATAAAAACCAAGGTGAGATAAAAGAGCAAAAATTGCAGGGGAGAAGGAAGGTGTGGGTTGTTTTTACTTTCGCCAAAGATCTAAAAGAGAGATTTTAATTTAACAAGAAAATATTATAGTTTGCCTAGCCCTATTTGTTTTTTTTTTTCATCACAATAAACAAGTTATTCGCCTCATCTATCCTAGGAAGGCTGTGATATCCCCTAATTACTGTGTGTTAATGACTACAGTAAAGGTAACTATCAGCATTTGTACATTTTACATTTCAGTTTCCTCTTCCTCACTGGTTACAGTCTCTCACCCATACGTATGTGCCAACTGAAGAAACACTCCTTACGTTTGGGGTGGAGTGCAGTCCATGAACAGCTATGGCTTACTATTAGGTAAAATGTGATGACTACCTCAGGCAGCAGGATGCCTGGACTAGTGAACAGCACTGCTTTCTCCACTAGAGGTTCCCACTACTGCTGCTTCAATTAACTCCTTTCATACCCCACCCTACCTTGCTTCTGTGTTCATTTGCCTGTCAATTTCCTATTCACTCATATAGTATTGCACTGGACTAACATGGCTAGTTTCCAGGAAAATCTGAAAGGTGTTCCATTGTGGAAGAAAAATGTAACTTACAAAGCAGACCTGATTCCTTTGTAAAGAAACCAATGTGGCAGACCTGCTTTTCCTCCCATTTCTTTATTCCACTTCTTGATAACATAAATCTCTTGTACACTCCATCTACCCCATAGCTGCTATGGGTCACATTTTGGAAGGGAAAGGGGTGAAATTGTAGTAAATATAAAAATATACTCACATACGGTGCCACTTCCTCTTCCTCCATCCAGCTTCTTCTCTTCCCCCTCAAGGTTTTCAGGAAGAAAGAATAGAGAGCAGGAATCATCTTCTACCATTCAGTTCTTCAAGCAGGGAGCTCAGCTTCTGTGCAGTCTCTTGATCTCAAGGAAGCTCAAGCAGGGACGTAGCCAATGGGGGGTCGGTGGGGTCCCCCCCCCTTCTGTTAGATACAATGAATGGTGCATGCCACCATGCTCAAGCCCCATTATAATTATAATGGTGGCACTTAGTCTGGACACCCCTTCTCAAAATCCTGGCTACATCCCTGACTCAAGGGACCCTTCCCCTGCATTCCAAGAATATCATGGCTGGGTCTTTTCCCACCACCCACAGTGTGTATTTCCTGCCTTTCCAGCAGGAAGAAATTCTGTTTTCCATCTCCTCCCCATTATGGCATTGCATTATTTGCTGTCCATGACTCCTGTCACCAGTCCTTCCATATCCCTCAGGAAAGCCCCTGAGGCAGGCAGTTGCCCCCATCTAGTTTATTCTCATATTCTCACCTTTCCTTCCTCTCTGGGAGATTGAAAGCTCTGCTTAGAGAACCAGGGGGATGGAAAGTGACTCCCACTTTCCAATCTTTCTTCCTGAAAAGCTTGAATTTGCACCTTAAACTTTAAGGTAAGAAAACCTGGATAGTTCCAAAAATTAGCCTGAACAGAGATATTGCTTCTTTAAAAAGATGGAAAAGAGGACATATGGTAACCCTATATTGTGGCATTATATGGTTTGGTTACATTATTTTTATGGGTTGTTGCAGACAGCTTTGTAAAAGCAGACTTCAACTCTCTTCAGACAGGAGGCTTTACTCCAAAATTGCACTATTTATCCAGAGAATTGGAAATGGATCAATCTAGGATTTAATTCTCTATGAAACCATGAGGCTTCACTTACTGGCTAAACAATGGAAGTAGTGATAGGTTTGCTGCCTGAAAAACAAAACAAAAACCATCTTATATCTTGGATTCCAAAAAGGCTAGAAATTTAGTTTTAAAACATGGAATGGAATGGAATCTGGGCCAGCTAAAGGTGGAAATGGACACTGGGCAGTGTGCCTAGATTCCAGCTAAAATCCAAACAACTAGTCGATATGGTGACCCTGATTGGAGGCCAACCATATTTCATGTTATAAACAGTAGCCATTCAGGGATAGCTTGTTTGTATAAAGGTGTTGTTACCAAGCTATTGCCATAGACTTCTTTATATGTGATAAATAAGAATGGTCAAATTGAGAAATGGCTTTTCACAAGCAAGCAAGAAGGCAGTCACAGAGTAGCTGCAGTTCATCTCACAGAAAACTGAAAGTTGTAGCATGTTCAAAAATTGTGTGAACTTACCCTCAGTAATGAAATCAATATTTTTCAAGACTCAGACTGTGAGAGCATTCTCTGCTTTCTTGCTGACGTCTCCATTTGCACTCTTTGGCAAAGGCTCTCCTTTATAGAAACATAGATAGAACTGGTTAAACTGTGTTGGATTTCTGCATTGAACAAGGTCACAGAAAGTACACCAGCGGCTCAGAGAATATTTTAACTCTTCTGGGTCTGCTTCTATTGGTTAAGCAGGAGAACGCAATGTGTATGCCTGCTTTTCCACAATATAATTTCCATTGAAATACTTCCCATTTAACAGATGTGAAAGATTTTTAAAGAACACTTTTACATTACAACTGTAATATTCCTATAGTAGCCTCAAATATTATCATAAAGAGATAGTTTAAGACAAACTCTGCTCAGTTACACATTTCAACAATCTTATGCATACTTTCTTAGAAGTGCCCACCGACTGCCTTCTATTTGCAAAGAAAGAAGTTATATTGATTTCTTGGGATTTAATTCCTACTATATTTGCATAGGATGTTTTCATTTTCATCTTTTTGTAATTGATAAGGAGTGGCTAAGACCACCTTTATTTCCATAGGTCTGGGCTTAATCTTTCAGATCCATATTTTACACTTGTCCATGCAAGACCTTTTCCAGAACAGTTTATCATCTAGGTCCTGGATTAGAGTTGCCAGGTGAAATAATGCTCAGGGCTCCTGCCCTTTTAATAGTTGTGTAGAAGAGGAAATTTTATCAGGTTTGCCTGCCATGCAGATTTGCAGCTAAGGTCTTTT